>NC_143525.1:49036679-49336679 GCF_031878675.1 Megascapheus bottae | reverse complement strand
GGGTCCCCAGTGCCGGTCCCCAAGCGTGAACAAAGTAAAATTTGTGGAGAGAGAGGGGAAATCAGAAATGTCAGCACTCTGGGCTCCAGGAAGGGAGAATACGAGCATGGGGGACTTTGAGGGGGGAACTGGGAAAGCTGGGGAACAACTGGGCCTCGGGCACAGGAAACAGCCTCGGCGGGGTGAGGACTGGATGCAGCACCCACTGTCTCCCACCGGGCTCCAGCCCAAAGCTGAGCACACCCTGCAACACCTGCAGCAGCCCGGGCACGAGGCCGCCTGCTGGCTCCTGCTTCCAAGCTGGCTGCGGGAGCTTGGAGAAGAGCCTGGCTGCTCACCCAGTTGGCCAGTCATGAAAAGAAGGGGAAACATCTGTCCTTTACCACTAGAGCAGAAAGCAGGCTCTTTTTTTTTTTTATTTTTGCCAGTCCTGGGCCTAAGCTCAGGGCCTGAGCACTGTCCTTGGACTTTCTCAAGGCTAGAGCTCTACCACTGGAGCCTCAGCACCACTTCTGGCTTTTTTCTACGTATGTGGTGCCAAGGAATCGAACCTGGGTCTTCGTGCATGCTAGGCAAGCACTTTACCACTAGGCCACACTCCCGGCCCCACCAGGCTCTTGATGCGTGCACTCAAGACGACGGCTTGTGACAGTGAGCTGCATTAGAGTCTCCCATGAAACACGCACACCTGCAGACCTGTGGTGTGTGTGCGTGTGTGGCCTTTGGGAAGGAAGTGTGTACAGATGTGATTAGGTGAAGGATCATGCTGGTTTCGTGGTGGAGCCTACATCCAATAACAGGTGTTTAAACAAGAGAAGTTGGAGTGAGGCCCACAAGAAAGACAGCTGGAGGCTGAGTGGGGGAACTAAGGAACGGGGGTGGGGGCAGGAAGGGGCCTCCCTCAGGGCCTCTGGAGGGAGCCGACGCCACCACAGCTGGTACAGCACCCATTTCTGTTCTTTCCAGCTGCTGCTCAGTTGCTCAGGCTGTGAGCCCAACCACAGCCCTACGTCCACAGTGTTTTTCTTTCTCCAGACAGTTCAAGGCCCAACCTGTGCCCAAGTATAAAGCTGAGCCCCGTCCCCACCCCTAGCCTATAACAGGGTTGAAATGGAGGACTGGACTGAATGAGCAAGCAGAGCAGCCAGATTGCTCAAACACAGATGCCAAGTTTAATGTGTCCTGGAAAGGGTGGTGGGGGCGGAGAGCCAGGCAGGCCCTGCCCGCAGCGGTGCACAGAGACGCCACCTGGAGAGTCTGGCCGGTAGAATCTGGGGACACACATGGACCCCGCACCCAGGCCTCCAGGCCCCAGGAAGGAGGAAGGATGGGTCACCAGGGCTGAGCAGAGGAAACTGCCGGTGGGCGGGTTAAGGAACTAAAGCTGGCTGTGAGAGTGACCCTGGGTGTCCGCGTGGGTGACACAGGGCGGCACTGTCCGTGGCTGGAGACTGAGCCAAGTGGTTGGACATGTGCTTCCTGCTCGAGGAACAGGCAGGGCCGGTGGGATCCCTCCAGCACCCTCTTCCTGCTCGGGGTCCTGAGATAGGCCCTCCAAGCAGCCCCAAGAGCTGCTGGTCAGGAGACAGGCGAGGCCTCACCCATCTGGATGAGTCCATACACCTGGCTTCAAATGAACAGGGCAGATGCCAAGATGAGGCAAGCTGTGGCGCAGGGAAGAGACAGGCCTGGGCGCAGTGCCCGATGCTTTGATAGACACTAAAGCAAACACCAGGGTCCCTCCATGGCTGGCCAGTTCAGGAGAAGGAACAGGAGGCCCCCGCCAGTGGGGCAGGGGTGGCAATCCCACATGGGGCTTCAGGGCGGTCTGGAGAGAGTGAACAAGGCTTTGTTGCTGGTGAACACAGCTCCGGGTCTGGGACCAGTGAGGTCCCAGCCACTGACAGGCAACCGGCACTGCAGTGAGCAGGCCGTGTCTGCCAGTGCAGAGCCAGCTGCAGAGGGCTAGGTGGGTCCCCTGGGAAGCTGACTTTTGGCCCAGCCCCCTCCTCCTCAGCTGTGGCTCAGGAAGACCCACGTGAGGCCACAAAAATGGCAATGAGCCACAGAGGCCATTCAGCCCTGCAGGCCCCAGGAAGGTGCACACAGTGGACCCCAGGCTCCCAACCCCCATCCCCCCCCCCCCCCGGGGTCCCTGGCTTCCCTTCCCTTCCACTCCCATGCGGGTCTTGGCACATCTCCCTGGACCACTGGCTGGAAAAGCAGAGAGAACAACTCTTGTCCTTTTGCCTCCACCATTTACTTTTCTCCCTTGGGGTCTTCAGCAGTTGCTCAATGGCTTCCAGGAGGGAGAGCTGGGCAGGTCCTTCTGCAAAACCCTGGCTGCTACAGGAGGAGCCTCAGGGTCGCCTAAGGCTATGTACACAGGAGGGAGCTGGAGACAACGCCCACCTGGGAGGCTCAGGCGGGCCGGCCAGCCCGGATAATTCCAGCCACAGCTCCCTCCCAGTCACCGCTGGCCAGATCTGGGGCCACCCAGCCCCTTGGGCTTCTCACCAGCCAGGGGCATCTCACAAAATGCCAAAGCTAGGGATGCAAAGGTGAAGAAAGCCAGGACTGGGGCCAGCCTGGTGCAGGCACTCAGGGTGTGCAGGGCACAGCGATCCCCAGGCCTGCACCCCAGAAGAGACAGAGCCGGGAGGGGTGGAGGGGGAGCATCCTCTAGGGCTCGGCGGCCGGCTTGACCAGGTAGCCACTGAAGGTGATGTAGGTGTCAAACTCGTCGCTGAAGATGGCGTTCTCGCGCTCGCCCTTGAAGAGACGCACCCACACCTCGTCCTGCTCCCGCAGCTCCAGCATCAGGCTCTGGCTCTGCATGATGCTGCGGTCGCTGACCTGGGCGTACAGGATCACCATCTCCTCCCCGTTCCGCATGATGTGCAGGTACGTCTCCTTCTGGTTCCACGTGTGCACGTTGAGGCTGAAGAAGTAGACGCCCGGCACGTAGCAGTAGAACTTCCCCGTGAACATGTTGAAGTGGCTGTAGAGGTTCACGAACTCCGTGTCGAACACCACTGTCTGGTAGTAGTCGTTACTGTGCAGCGGCTTCTTCCGGCCCACCGAGAAGGCGGCGTAGTGGTTTTTGCACCGGTCCCCGGGAGACCCCATTGAGCCCTTCTGCCCTTTGGGGCCCACGTGGCCCCTGGCACCCGCAGAGCCCGTCTTGCCGTATTTCCCTTGCAGTCCTCTGTCTCCTCGGTCGCCCTTCTCACCTGAAAGGGACAGAAATGCACAGGGCATCACGAGAGAGGCTTGGTGGCTGGCTGCGCCGTGGGCGTTGTCCAGCTGGACGTCACGGCTCTGGTGTGGTCAGCTGCCCCCCCCCCCAGCTCCTCGACTGAACACTGGTGAGTTTCGATTCACATGCAGTCAAGCTAGTGGACTCAGTTTCCAGGGTTGATCTATTTCCATCCAGAAGCAATGCTTTTTTTTTTTTTTCTTTCCCCTTCTGGAAAGTCTGGCAACGATGAAAGGACATATGCGTTTGTCCACGAGCAACAGGCTTCAGGGCTAGGCCCAGGCTCACTCCAAGCAAACGGGCTGCAGATGTCTGGGGCTTGGCCCAGGGTCCAGGGTCCAGGCCTTCTCCCAGGGCTGTACAACACAGAACATGGTCTGGGAAAACCAAGCCACCTAACAAAGAACTCAGAGTCCTGCAGCCCCGGGCAGGCAGAGACCGGACGGGTAACCTGATGGCCCCCTCTTGCTCTTGCTCCTGTGTCTCTCTCCATCTCTTCTCTTGGAAATCGCCTACAGCTTCAAGATGGGAGCTTCTCCCTACCCCCCAGTCCCCTCAGAGGGAAGTTGGTCTGGGCTCCTGTCTTCAGGGAGCTGTCCCTCCCCTGTCCCAGCTCAGCCCCCGGGAGGTGCTGGGACTGGTCTCTTCACCCACTGACCTTTCAAGATTGTGATGTTGATCTGGGGTGCTGGGATAGCCTGGTACATGGGGGTCCCTGGGTCACAGCAGCGATAGCACCGAGGGGTGGGGGGCTCCTCACCCTGCCTGGAACTGTACTTCTCATGGCTTTCTTCCACACTGAGGAAATTAAAACGACAGAGTCAAGGTCACGACTCTCACCTCTCCTCAGCTGCCCGTGAGTCTGGTGGTCTGGGGTACAAGGGCTGCCGGCCTTCCCACACCCCATGCTCCGGGGATCCTGAACCAAACTGCAGAAAGATCTTGCCTCTTACATTATAGTGCTCATGGGAAACACAGCAGGAAAAACCTGAACAGGGTCCTTCCAGGATGCAGGAGCTGTGAGCCCCTGCCACTCCCTGGGGCTCTGGAAGCCATTCCACCCATCGTAAAGGAGAGGGACCACAGTGCAGCTGGGGACCGTGACAGCTCCATGCCGCCACCTTGAGGCGCTGGGCAGCCTTGCATGACGCTCTAGTGCTGTGGTGCCCATACCTGCTGCAGAAGCAGCAGTCTTCTTACCCAGCCAGCTCCTGCCTGGCTCTGCAGCGCTTTCCCTCCCTGGACCATCCAGACACCAGTCGGCACACCCTGAGTCCAACCACCAGCCCAGCAACAGCGGTGGGCATTTTCCCTGGTCTGTCTCCTGAGCTGGACCTTGATCACTGAACTTCAAGTCACTAACCTTCTTCTCAGCACTCAGATGTCATATGTCCCAAATCAAAGCCCTGGAACCTTGTCGTGTGTGTGTGTGTGTGTGTGTGTGTGTGTGTGTGTGTACAGGGGCTGGAGCTCCGGGACTAAGGGGTTGCCCTTTAGCGTTTTCGCTCGAGGCTGGCACTGTAACCCCTGAACCACATCTTTTCTTCTAACTTTTCTGCTGGTTAACTGGCTATCAGAATCTCATGGACTTTCTTGCCTGGCTGACTTTGAACTGTGACCTTCAGATCTCAGCCTCTTAAGTAGCTAGGGTTACAGGGGCGAGCCACCAGTGCCTGGCTTGGAACATTCCCAGTATCATCGCCAAGCGGTCCAGACGGAGCCTCTGCCTCAGCACCAGGCTTACGTCCACATCCACTGGGGTAGAGGAGGGAGTCTTTGCCCAGGCTACCCCAGGACGGGGCGCTAGGCCCCCATCATCTCTAACCAACCAGTGCTATGTGAACTATTCCTGGATTTCTTTCTCCCATGATCCTCCATCCCTCTTCACACTGCCCTCCAGCACTCCTTCTAGAACACCACAAAACACAAACCTCCCTGTGATTCCCCATTCCTCTAGGACGAAGTCCGGAGTGGGGAGGACTTCACACTAGACCCACCGGCCCACCCTTCTCCCCCAACTGTGCACAGCATTCAGACTGATTTTTCTCCTGCACCTGGAATAGCCCTGGGGACCCTTGGAGACCAGTTCATGCTGCTGGTTAGCCTTCCTAGATCTCACACCTCCCTTTTCTGGGTCCCCCAGCACCGAGGGTGCACCCCTACTATGCGCAGAGCCTGCCTTGCTGCACTGTGTCTGTTTCCTTCCAGCAGGATGCTAAAGGGTGCCATTCGAGATCGTCCTTGGTGCCTAAGGACGATGTCTGACTGGCAGCTGGTACTTGATCAAATGTTCAATTAAAAACAAAAGAAGAAAAAGATGAGGTGATGACTAGGAAAAAAAGAAGAAATAAAGGAATGGGTTCTTGCTTCCAGTGACAGTCCTGGCGTTCGCACTCACGGTTGCCAGGCTATGGCTGTACCCTCAAGCCACCCATGTAGCTATGAAATCTAAGCATTTGTGCATCCCTGCAAAGCATCGCTAATACACTAGAGTCTACCATATCAAAGAAGGCCACAGACACAAAGGCTAAAGTCATTCTCATGTCTTTTACCACCTTTTTTTTTTGCCAGTCCTGGGCTTGAGCTCAGGGCATGAACCCTTTCCTTGGACTTTCTCAAGGCTAGAGCTCTACCATTTGAGCTTCAACACCACTTCTGGCTTTTTTCTATGTATGTGGTACCAAGGAATTGAACCCCGGTCTTTGTGCATGCTAGGCAAACACTCTACCACTAGGCCAAACTCCCGGCCCTCCTTTTACCACCTTCTGGGGAAAGCTGACTGCCCAGGCCTTACCAACCCACTCCTATTTTGCAACTAGATAAATCTTCCAGGCTGTAGACACCCGCTCTGGGTGACATTTCTCCAAATCCAGCGGTTTCTGTAGCCTAACTCCAAGCTGTTTCTAGAATGCTGAATGCATTCTCAGGGATCAATTCAAAGACAAGCTGAAGGGCCTGGTTGGGGGTTCTTGGTCTGCTCTTCATTTAAAACACTGCAGACTTACTCTCCGCAGGGTGTGTGCGAGGCTGACCAGGACGAGACCTGGGTCTCTAGTCACCGGAAGGAGAAGGGCCTGCCTTCCTCCAGCACCAGTCTCCCCAAGAACGGCTCCTTGGTGTTGGCTCTCCCAGGAGCCCCACACTTGGGGTGCGGCACCTTTGCCCTGGCCGGAGCCGGAGCTCCAGGAAGCCTAGCACCAGAGTCCCTCACCTCTTAGGATGACCCTGTGGGGGTGGTGGCTCTCCGGTGGCCTCCAGCTCCTGCTGTTCCTGCTGATCACGTGGCACGTAGCTCAGGACCGGGCCCCAGGCGAAGGCCAGCAGCAAGCAGCATGTCAGCACCAATCTCCATCCATGGGAGCCCATCTTCCCACCAGGCTCTGGAGGGAGAAACACATGGGGGGAGTACCAGGGCACTCAGTCATCTCCATGCCACCTTAGCACCGGGAAGAATCACACCGCAATTTCACACACTTGTGTGCCCTCACACACCTGTGCACAGGTATGTCCTGGTATGCATACCTGCTTACACACACATGCACCACTGAGCACGGCCCTTCTGTACCTACCCAGACTTCTAAGACGCAGATCCAGCAAGGCACTGGCCCCTGCCCAACAGTGCATGGATGAATACTGAGCACTCACAGTCGGATGACTAAGACAGCATTTCTTTTAATCAGTGGGGGGACAGGGTGTGGGGCGGGCATACATCCTGGGAGCAGCAATCTGCTTTCTGCCACCAGGGGGCGCTCCGTGGGGCTCCGTAGTCTTTAATTCAGGATGGTTCTACTCATTCAAGCAAGGCCCTTGACCCCCACTTCGCGGTGCTTTCGTAAAAAGCTTGGGACAAAACTTTCCTCCGCTAGCATGAAGGCCATCCTGGAAAGATGTGATTCTTGGGAGCTCCCAGTGAGCCCCTTGGGGTGCGCTTGGACTTGAATTTGGCAGAGCATCCCTTTGTTTTCTCTCTTCAAAGCATCACCTCCAGCTCTCCTGGGGTCTCAGATGGTCCCCACACCTGCAGCCAGGCGTTACTGTGCTTGAGTGTACCTGGTGGGCTGGAAAAACCCTCCCTGGTCTGGTGAGGCTACCAAGGTTGATTCTCGCCTTCCAGTGTTTGACCCAGATGTGACGTCTGACCCTGAGAGGACCCCACAAGGAACAGCTCCCCCACAGTGGTTTGAGTTCTCTCATAGTGAAGGAAAATACAAACCCTCAGATTTTTTTTTTTTAGCCAGTCCTGGAGACTGAACTCAGGGCCTGAGCACTGTCCTTGGGCTTTCTCAAGGCTAGAGCTCTACCACTTGAGCCATAGCACCACATCCTCTCTGTATATATTGTACCAAGGAATTGAACTCAGGGCTTCGTGCATGCTAGGCACGCACTCTACCACACAAGGAGACACATCATGCGGCATTTCTCTGGGGAGCAAACCTCACCCTGGCTGGTCCTCAAAGGAGACATCTGTCCATTATTAAATGGCCATTTATGCACAAGAAGGCAGGGGCTTTGGGCAGTTAGCCATGGACAGTCTTAGACTCCGATGGGCTAACCTCAGGTGGCCGCCCTTCCTACCCACCAGCCAGCAGCCAACTGGAGCGCCTCGAGTCGTCCCTGGAGCTCTCCTGGACGCCCGTAGGAAAACACAACTTTGATTTTCCATCATCCCAGACCATAGAGACCTTTGCTTGGCTTTGAGAGTGTCCCGGCAAGGCAGTGTGGCCGCCTTCCTGTCTGGATGTCCCCTGTCCAGCTCTGACCTGCCCTGCACCTCTCAGCTCCATGGCCTCCAGTGGAGCTCCACAAATATTTGTCAAGTCCAGTTCTAGATATCTGTGTGTTTCTCTAATTCAATATTTCCTTTCCCCTGCACCTTGGTGCCTTGCTATTTTTGTTTTCCTTTTACGTGTCAATCTTGCATCCATTAAAAGGAAGTTTTAACCTTTTTTTTCTGTTGTTTTTTTCTCTTGAGTCATCTGCACCTAGGGTCTCGTGCTTGCTGGGCAGGAGCTCCAGCACCTGCACCACACCTGTCCCTAAACCACAGCCCTCCTACTTGTGCCTTCCTCGCAGGTGGGACAACAGTCATGAACCACCAAGCCCAGCTGATTGCCAGATGGGTTCTGCTCATGTTTCTGCCGGTGTTGGCTATGACCTTGAATCCTCCAGATCTCTGCCTCCAGAGGAGCTCGGATTGTAGGTATGAGTCACTGCACAAAGCTGGTTTTGTTTTGTTTTGTTTTGTTTTTACCAGTCCTGGGCTTGAGCTCAGGGTCTGAGCACTGTCCTTGGGTTTTCTCAAGGCTAGCACTTTACCACTTGAGCCACAGCACCATCTCTGGCTTTTTTCTATGTATGTGGTACTAAGGAATTGAACCCAGGTCTTTGTGCATGCTAGGCCACACTCTGGCCCTGGTTTTGTTTTCTTGTTGAGACAGGGTCTTTCTACGCAACTCAGGCCATCCTCAGCATCACTAGTTAGGCCTTGAATTTATGCTGGGGCTTGACCTCTGGGCCTGGGTGCTGTCAAAGCTTCAGCTTTGACAAACCTTGCACCTCTGCCTCCACGGGCTGGGCTTATGGCACCTTCCATGACTCCGGGCTTAAGCTTGTTTCTGGTTTGGGTTTTTTTCTGAATCTGAAGATACATGCCTTCTGATAAATGCTTCCATACTGGAAAGTACCAACAAAACCCCATGGAGTTTTGGCCTTGGCAGGACTGATATTTGGAGCCACCTTCTATCTCACTGGGCATTGTTCAGCCGTGCTCTTGAGCTCTGCCCACCACATCTGTTGGGGACCTCCCCCCATTTGTTCTACACTTGCCCAGTGTCTGCCCTGGGGAACAATGTCCCCAGCAGAGAAGCCAGGTGGGGTCTCCCCTGGACATAGCTTTCCTACTGGTTCATCTCCACCCAGCCTAAAAAACGTTGAGGCTTTCCACATTTTGGGTATGACAGATGAATGGGCCGAGTACCCAGCCAGATGGGAAAGGTCCCATGCGGGGCAGGGGAACAAAAGGTGACAACCTGAAGCCAGACAGAGGCTGGGGATGGGAAGTCTGGGCTCTCCACCACCACCGGCTCTCTGGTGCCAGGGAAAAACTAAGACTGAAAGCTTTCCCTCTTCACACGTGTGTGTGTGTGTGTGTGTGTGTGTGTGTGTGTGTGTGTGTGTGTGTGTTGGTACTAAGACTTTCACAGACTTTCCTGCTCAGGATGGGTCTCAGCCCCTGAGAAGGTGGAATGACAGCATGAAGCACTGGCGCTGTGCAGCACTGTCTTCCCATCCATTTTACTAAGTCCCACTGCAAGGTTGCCATCACAACTTTCATTTCATTTTCGCCACACTGGAGTGAGGTCAGCATTGTCAACACCGCGCAGAGCTTGGCTGCAGATGGCAGTTCGCGGTTTCCAGTAAAACCAACTCCGCTGCCCAACAGTGCGCCATGCAAGGAACGTGCTCTACACAGCAAAGGTGGCAAAGGATGAGGGGAACAGGTCAAGTCCAGGGCCGCGGCCCAGGACGTGGGGAGCAGGTCAGGTCCAGGGCCGCGGCCTAGGACAAGGGGAGCAGGTCAAGTCCAGGGCCGTAGCCCAGGATGAGGGGGGCAGGTCAAGTCCAGGGCTGCAGCCCAGGACGAGGGGAGCAGGTCAAGTCCAGGGCCGCGGCCCAGGACGTGGGGGGCAGGTCAAGTCCAGGGCCACAGCCCAGGGCATAGAGAGGTCAAGTTCAGGGCCACAGCCCAGGACGTGGAGAGGTCAAGTCCAGGGCTGCGGTCCAGGACGTGGGGGAGCAGGTCACATCCAGGGCAATGGCCTAGGAAATGGAGAACAGGTCAAGTCCAGGGCCACAGCCCAGGACATGGGGAGCAGGTCACGTCCAGGGCAATGGCCCAGGAGATGGAGAGCAGTTCAAGTCCAGGGCCACAGCCCAGGAGATGGGGAGCAAGTCAAGTCCAGGGAAGTGGCTCAGGACATCTAGAGCAGGTCATGTCCAGAGCAGTGGCCCAGGAAGTGGAGCGCAGATCAGTGACCCTGCTGAACCTGGACCACATGCCCCTGAATCTGAGCTGCACTGAAATCAGAGCAATAAAAAGCAATGCCACAAGACTCAAGGTCTTGGTTTTTCCCAAATCCAATATGAGTAGAGTCCCATGGAAACAGTTCTCCCATTTCTCTCACCAACTCCCTCAGGCCCTGCTGCAGCTCCTTAGCCTCCTTCCAAGGCCACCTCATCTGCCTTCATCTTGCCTTCGCCCCAGCAAGAAGGTCCCCCTTCCTAG
This sequence comes from Megascapheus bottae, assembly GCF_031878675.1. NCBI lineage: Eukaryota > Metazoa > Chordata > Mammalia > Rodentia > Geomyidae > Megascapheus > Megascapheus bottae. The sequence continues at coordinate 49,326,135 of NC_143525.1, read as the reverse complement.
GAGGACGGAAATGGAGGTGTAGCCCAAAGTGGTTGAGCACTAACCTTGAGCAAAATAAGTCCAGGAACAGTGCCCAGGCTCTGAGTTCAAGACTCAGGACTGCCACAAAAAAAAAAAAAAGAGGATTGAAGGCAAGGAGAAATCAGGAACTTATATGACCTGGAGGAGGGGGAGTCAGAGGCATGTCCTTGCTGGTGGTGTCCCTCCCTTCACAGGTGCTGCGTGGATCTGTGGAGCCTTCAAGGAGGCAACATTCAACCAAGTTTCCTTACACATAAAATCAGTCCTGCTGCTCCTGGCGCCACACTGTGGTGCGTGCCTGCTGCCTGTGTGGGTTCAGTCCCTGAGCCCCACCCAGTCCAGAGCCATTTGACAAGAACATTTGGTAAACATTGCTTTGTCTTTAATCTTCATGGGGTAAGCAGTGGTTCTGAGAGGGAGCAACCCGTAATCACCCTGAGCTGAAAAGAGTCTTGGAAGGCAAGTCTAAGCTGCCCTCTCAGCTGGCGGCGTAGCAAGCATGGCTTATTGAATGTCTGTGATTTGCCTGACATTGTGTAAGAGCTTAGGAGGAAGTGATCCAACCATAAATTAAATGTATTCCCTGACCTCAACAATATTACAGTCCTGAGAAGGAAACAGACAAGTACTCAATGAGAGCCCAAGGGCAAATGTGAGATCAGTGGTGAGTGGCTCCTGTATTAGACCTAGGCTCTCCAGTGCAGGGGCCATTAGTGACCTGTGGGAGTGAAATCCATTCAGAAAGGATAGAACACAATTCCAGTGATAGAGCCCTTGCCCAGCCTGAGGTCAAGTTCAACTCCCTAGCCCCACCAGTCACATTGCAATGTCTGGGTCACTCCATTGCAGCTGCTGGCCGCCATATTGGGAAGTTCAGAAGCGACCATGGCTGCACTGTGATAAGTTCTGTTGGACAGCTCTGCTCTAGATTAATAAGTCCGAGGGGGAGGAGGAGAAGCCACGAATGAGCAGCAGGCCAGAAATCTGGGAGTCATTTATCCTCCCTCCTCCCATGCATCCGGCTCATCTAAACCCCCACCAGCCCTCCTTAATAAGCCCGGAAGGTCAAGTCTCCTCCCTACCATTAGCTGGCATCAGATGCCTTCCAGGGGGCCTGGCTGTTCTCCATCCTCAACCCACCCAAGGCAAACATCTTTGTCTGGCTTCTTCTAGGGCCTGAACACCATCCCCAACGGTCCCAAGGGAGCTCGGCCTGAGCCACGCTTCGTGGCTTCTGGCCACAGGGTTCCCTGGTTAAATCCAGCATCCTCCCGCACACCTGCCCTCTGTCTTCACCTCAGCCATCTCCGAAGACGGGTCTGCTCACCGGCTCCTTCCACGCTGGGTGGAATTGTCCCAGCAAGTTGCTAAGAACCCCCAGTCACTGCAGGATTCAGATTCTGGGGTGCCTGAGAGGGGAAATATGTTGCAGGAGCTCTTGAGCCTGGCTGCCATGAGACTTTCCTGAGGAAGTCAGAATTACCTGCTTTGTCCCGGAGTCACTCGTGGCCCTAGTTACCTGCTCTCCACACTCCAATGTGGTGACAGGAAAGGGAGCACCTTCTGGAAGGCCTGGCCTCTCCATGGAGAGAGGAGGCCAGGAAACTCTCATCTGGGGCAGGAACTCATCCAGGTCACTGCCCAGACCCAGCAGACAAGGTGGCCGTGTCTGCCAGGTATCGGGAGCTGGGGCACCTGACCAGCCCAGCCTGCAGAGCTGTGCTTGCCTCCCAGTAGAACAAAGATTCCCTGTCCTCCGATTACCTCTCAGTTGGAAAGCCTCCGTGGGGCCGGGGGGGCTGCTGGCCCTGCCTGGGGAGGAGGCCAGGGGCTGCTCTGCAGGTCGCCTGGCCTACTGCCCACTCCCCCGACCCACCCCGTACCAGCAGCGCCAGCACCCTGGGGGGCGACTCCTATCAAGTCCAAGGGAGGAAAGAACTGGAAATTCTACCTGTCCAGCAGCGCCCCCCAGCCCTGCACAGGCAGTACAGACAGCTTTTGCCTTGTGGCCCCAAGCCTGGATACCCCGAGACTTTCTCCAGGTTCTTCTTGAAGGTGCCTGGCACCTAGAACCCAGCCACACCCCGTGGTTCCCACGTCAGGCGCCAACGGGCTGCTGCCACCTGCTCCAGCTCGCGCTCCTGAAGAACAAGCTGCTGGCAGCACACTGCCTGTGCTCAGAAACACCCGGCTGTCTTCATTGTGCACAACCTCTTCGACACAGGGGCTGGACCACGCAAGCTCCTGCCCTCTCCATCACCACCTCCACCACCTCCACCACCTCCACCACTCCTCCTTTTTGTTTTGTTCTGTTTTGACACGGGATCTCACTCTGAAGTCCAGGCTGGCCTTGAACTCAACACCCTCCTGCCTCTCTGCCACTTCAGTGCAGGGACTGCAGTCAGGAGTCACCACACACACCGTCTGTGGGATCTCTGTCCCTGGTGGATTCTTGGTCCCCCAGAGAAGACGGCGGCTTTCCAGGGTTGCGTCCCTGCCTGGACCCCTCTTACCCCAAACTCCTTCTGCCTGTCTTGCCTCCAGGATCCCACTCCACGCCCGAATGGCAAGAGGCCCTGAGTCTGCCCTCCCCAAGACACCCAACACAGCATGAGTCCATTAGTGAAGACTAAACACAAGAAAACCTTTCTTTCTCAGCCACGGAGGAGGCCACCTTCTACACTCCCACAGGACCCGTGGTGGCCCCTCTGGGCGGCAGGGCTGTGGAGACCCCCCCTCATGGCCAGAGGGCTCCCCAGTAGCGCTGCTCTGCACAGGCGTCTCCAGCTCCCGGGGCACCACTCTCTGCTCCGCCAGGAGACACTAACACCCCAAGACCTCTGCCCTGCTCTCGCCAATCCTCCCCTTCCCTCCTGCAGCCAGGACTCCACGATGGACAACCGCATTCTCAGGGTCCTAGGTCAGAGTGTGGGGTCCACTGAGACAATCTCACCAGCACCCCTCCCCACCCCCATCCTCTCTTCTCTGCCCCTTGGCCTCGGTGGTCGCCGCTCCAGGAGCTCCCTGTTGCCCCTTGGCTTCTAGTGTGCCTGGTGACAGTAAAGGAAGTGTTTAAGCCCTGATGTCACTGCCGTGGTGGCTGGGATCCTGTCTCCACCTCCCCTGTCCTCTCTGTACACAGATCCTCACGCCAGTCACCTGCGGCACACGGTGCTGAAACCCGCCCCGTCCAGATGCGTCTGCTGCTTAGCCTCCAGCACCCGCAGAGCCGTTCTGCCTCCACTGGCAGCCTCGTGCCATCTCCCAGGGCTGTGAGCTCTGGGGAAGGTGGCAGCCCAGTCCCACGTGCCTGTGTCCACAGCATCTGAGAAGTGTTTTGGGGACTTCAGGCCTGGCCCTTGCTAAGCAAATGCTCTACCCCTTGAGCCATGCCTCACTCCCCCCAGCTCCTCTTGCTTTCATTGTGTCTCATTGTATCATGTGCTTTTCACCAAGGACTGGACTTGAAGCAGGATTCTCCCCATCTCCAATCTCCCACGTCTCCCCAGAAGCTGTGATTATAGGCAGGGGGCACCTGGCTGGCTTTCCACACAGCTCAGCTCCACCCTCACCTTTCAGCCATCCCCAGAGAAGACACAAAGCCCTCCAGTGGCCAGGTCTGTGACACAGGGAACACCACCAAGAGTATCAAAACGCAGTCTCAGGGTGGCCTGAGGCTACCCTTCTCCAAGCCCTCTTCCTTTCCAAGCTAGGAAGCCCAGAGTCCAGCCCCAGGCCTCCTTAGCCAAGGCTGCAGACACCGGGACCTCCAGGGCTGCTGTCTCACCAGATGAGCGGGAGAGCACCCACGCACTGGAGGCCAAAAGCAAGGTGGCTGAAGAGGGTGAACTCATTGGGAGGAAAGGGGAGGAGGGAAGGAAGGGGAGGAGGAGAGGAGGGGAAGAGGAGGGGGAGGGAAAGAGGGAGGAGGGGCCAGATTCATCTAGTAGCACCAAACAGCACCCTCTGTGGATATGACAAGATGCTCACAAAACTGAGCAGAGAAATGCTTGTTGCAGACCCATATCCTCCCCACACAAGTACAGATTCACACAGAAGCACACACACACGCACACACACGCACGCACACACACACACGCACACACGGGGAGCCCCCAAAGGCTGCTTACCTGGCTTGCTGCTGGCACTACACTGAGTAATGAAAACATGGCTGCTTAATGTTTTCTTATTTGGGCTTCTATAGCCTCTCTCCCTCTTGTCTCTCTCTGTCTCTGTCTGTCTGTCTGTCTGTCTGTCTCTCTCTCTCTCTCTGTCCGTCTCTCTCCCTCTCTCTCTGTCTCTCTCTGTGTCTCTGTGTGTGTCTTTCTCTCCCCATAAGAGTCTAATTTTTTTCACAGTAAGTACACATTATTTTCCACTTAGAAAATGACAGATGTGCCCCACCCTGGGGACCTAGGGACCGTTTGATGGTTCCAGGGAACTTCACTCTGCATAAGAATGTAGATAGTGGGGGCGGGGTGGTGATGCTGTGGCAGATTTGTGGCTTACTGGGACCGGGTGGGATGCAGACTGGCCTGGTACTGAAGCCTCAGTCTCTTGCTCAATCACTCAACAAATGTCCACTGACCATCTGGGGCACTTCGGGCAGTGGCCTGGCCTCTCAGACTCATGGAACCAGAGGCTTCCGGGGCTGGGCCAACGGCTCACAGCTGTAATCCTAGCTACCCACAAGGCTGAGATCAGAGGCTCGCAGTTCAAAAACAACCCTGGACAGAAAAGTCCTTAAGATTCTTATCTCCAATTAACTACCCAAAAGCTGTGGCTCAAGTGCCAGCGTTGAGCAACAAAACCTCAGGTCAGCACGGGGTGCTGAGCTCAAGTCCCAGCACCAGGAGGGGTGGGGAGGGGGAGAACGAGAGTGCCTCCCTTTCCATGGGGAGCTGCTGAGCTCAGGTTTGGGGAGCTTCCTGATTGGCTAGCTCAGTTACAGTCCAACAATAGCCGCTGCCTTTGGTTTTCAGGGAGATTCAGCTGCCCTTTCATCCAGAGAAGCAAAGGATTGCAAAGCATCAATTGCCTGCCAGGCACAGTGCAAGGTGTTAGCTGCTGGGTGCCCTAGACCATCTTTACAGGTGGAAAGCACTAAGATCTCTGCAGGGGTACCAGCCTGTGGCTGCCACTACTACCTCCTCCTTCCCTTCCTCCTCCATTTTTGTGCCAGGACTGAGGTATGAATGCAGGCTTTATGTTTTCTCACTTCGCTTTACTCTCAAGTACTTAAGCCATACCTCCTCTTCTGACTTTTTACTAGTTTTTATTATTGTTGTTTGTGGTCAGTCACGGGGCTTGAACTCAGGCCTGGGTGCTGTTCCTGAGCTCTTTTGCTCAAGGCTAGCGCTCTAACTCTTTGAACTACAACACTACTTCTGGTTTTCTGGTGGTCAACTGGAGATAAGTCTCATGGACTTTCCTGATCATGCTGGCTTTGAACCTTGCTCTTCCTGAGTAGCTAGGATTATAGAAATGATGTGCCATCCCCTGGGTCTTCCTTCCTTCCTTTTTTCAATGCTGTGGTTTGAAATCAGGATTCAGAGTCTTAAGCTTACTAGGCAGGCACTCTACCACTTGAGCCCATGGTTCCAGCCCTCTTTTGCCTTATTTTTCAGATTTAAAAAGTGGACCATGGGGCTGGGAGTTTGGCCTAGTGGTTAAAGTGTTTGCTCAGGCCCTGAGCTCAAGTCCAGGACTGGCAAAAAAAAAAGTGGACCATGATCCTCCACTCACAGCCTCCTGTGCAGCTGTGATCACAGCTTTGTAGGGAGGTATGTACCACCATGCCCAGCTTGTTGGTTAAGGATGGGGTCTGCTCACTTTTTGCCCCAGCTAGCATTGAACTATGATTCTCTTCATGTCTACCCCCAGGGAGCTGAGATTACGGTTTCATCTCCCACACTCTGCTCTACCTATGAGCATCTCAACATTCACCACTGGAGCTCAGAAACAGAGCCCCCCTTATACCCTTGCTGGGTGCCAGGACCAAGCTGGAATCCTGCCAGCAGGAACAAATGGTGGGAAGAAGAATGAAGGAGATGGAAGGAGAGATGTCTGTTTGTCTGGGCCTCTGGGGGCTGTCTGGGAGTCAGACATGATTGGGTGCCAGTAGAGGAGCCGCGGGGCAGGACTTATGGAAGTGGAGGAGAGGACAGTCCGGTGAAGGGTGGACTTTGGGCTCTAGCCCTGTGCCAACCTGCTCACCACCGTTCACCCGATCCACTGCCTTTTCCAGATAAGCATCAGAGGACTTCCAGGGCCTGAATCTCCTCTGCTCCAGGAACCCCTCTGCTCCCCCAAACCACCATATCCTCCCATTTACTATCAGAACTCAGCCCAACATCCACACTCTGACACCAGCCCAGAAACTTGTGGAACAGAAGCTCAGGCCCAGCCCCCGCCCTACCCACCCAGGCTGACGGCCTTCCCGGCACGGGCCTCCCTTCCCTGGCCCCCAGGGCAGGACGGAGGGCGGCTGGTTACCAGATGCCCCACTCCCAGGGGGTGGAGTGCAGCCCCAGGATGGGAGCACGTGGGGTTTTCCACCATATGTAGCTTAGCTGTGGCCAGCAGCATGTCTGACCCAGCCCCAGACATCAGAACTTGGCTTCCTCACGCCCTGCCCTGCCTGGCTCTTTTCCTGGCCTGGCCTGGCCTCCCGCCTCCCTAGTCTCTTGCTCAACTGCCTCCTTTCAAAGAAAATTTCTCCCAGGTACAGGAAGACAGCCAGACACAGAGGCCCAGCCAGCCCACAATGTCCCACTCAAAGCAGGGTACGGGGATGCAGTGGCTCCAGAGGAGGGCCAGGGACCCTCAACCCCATGGACCGGACGGCCCTGGGATGGGGCCTAGGTAAAGGGGCAGTGGGAGGGGAGGCCAAGGCTCTCTCAGCCTCTCCATCAGGACCAGAGCACCAGATTCCTCTCCAGAGACTCTGAGCCCCCACCTAACTCACAGGCCCTGCCTCACCACCCCCCCCCTCCGAGAACCCACCCCTCACAGGATCTGCCATTCCCTATAAGACCCGCCCCTCAAGGGCATGCTTCTCCCCAGGCTTTCCCCCTGCCCCCCGGGCTTGCCACTCCCCCAGAAATGGGCCCTGAGTTTTACCAGGGTAGTAGTTCAGCCTTTTACTCCCACGCTTGGGAGGGGGAAAGGGCACTGATTGTGCAGGTCTGTCTGGACGTCCTGTGGCTAAGTTCAGAACAGGAGCTGCTAGAGCCTGGGCTGGAGGCAGGGGCAAGGCCAGGGACAGGGCCTTGAGGCTAGGCCCTGAAGTTGTCTTCCTGGGTGGCCCCAGGGTATGAAAGGAAAGCAGTGTAGAGTTCATGCTCCTTAGACAAATAGACACCTAGGAATTGTCCTTGGTGACTTGACATTTACATTGTGTCAAACAGGCGAAAAATAACAACAGCCCACTCAGTAGCCGGCACCCAGCTCTGGTGTCTCAGGGGCTGTCAGGGTTTCTCCTGACTTGTCAGAAAAGAAGACTACCAGAACATCTTTCTGCCCTTCTGGCCTCCTGCTGTGACCCCATTCTCCCCCTAAGCCCAGTAGCCCCCTCTTGCCCTGACCCCAGGACCTGGGACCCACTACAGCGCCTGTCTCCTGAGGACAAGACGCACATGTACAGCTGGTGTCCGGTGAGGATGCCCTGCCACAGGACTTCTTCCACGAAATTCTTTTCATCTTTGTTTTGATGGGTGAAGTTCAGTCACAGAATGTTTGGTTTATGAGTCATGCTAATTAGAGCTGGGGGAGGGGGCACAAGAGAGAACAGCAAAAAGGGACTGTTCCAAAAAAATAACAAGAATACTGTGCTGGTTGTCCTGAGCAGGGAGGTTCTATCCCTAGGACAACGGGGCTTCCTTGCAGCCTGCTTGGAAGGGCGTCTCTTACCAGTGGGGCAGTGGTGCCCTGTACCTGGACCTAAGGCCACATTTCTCTTCTAGAACTGCCAGGAGTACCTCCCTTGGCATAATAGGAAACTCAAGACAGAAGGGGGAGAGGGGCAGCCAGCACCCCTGGAAAGCAAGCCTACTGTCTTTCCTGCCCCCCCCCCCCCCCCGCCAGCCTTCTCTTCTAGAAACCGGAGTGGCTCTGCTGAGCTCAGACTGCAAGGAGTTCCCAGCATAGGCTGAAAAGGGGCGGGGGGGGGGGGTAGGGAGCTGGGGGAGATGAAGCCTAGATCTGTTGATTAGATGAAGAAGATCTAGGTTCCCCCACTCACTGCATCTGGGGCAAACCATGAGCCCCCATGAGCTTCCCTGGGCGAGACTCCCGAATAGATGATGGGAGATGGACAAACTCATGCTGTCATTCTGCTGCTTCTGGCCCCTGCTTTGGCTGGATGCTCACCAAGCCCCTCTCTGGGTAGAACTGGGGTGACAGGGAAGCCCCCTACCTCCCAGCTCTCTCCAGCGAGCGGGACTCTGAGCAGGCGTGGCTGAGGGCAGGCGGCCCCTCCCTGCAGCACACGTCACAGTCTGGTGTGTGTTGGTGGCCGTGCACGTGTGCTGCACAGCCTGCTGGGAAGTGTATACTTTCTGCACTATTAAAAGCAGAGCCGGGCCTGTCTCTAAGGACGTCACACGCTCCACAGGGATCCAGGAAGTTGTTTCTCAAGACATTTCTCATTTTCAAAGCTTGGTCTCCACCTACAAACCAAGAGGCAGACAAGGCAGACACAAGGCTACTGCAAGAGTCAACAGCGCCAGTGACACCGGCCCGTAATCCTAGCAACTGAAGAGGCTGAGATCTGAGGATCAAGGAGGAAAGCCAGCCCAGATCTGTTAGACTATGATCTCCAATTAACCAGCAAAAAGCCAGAAATAGAGCTGGGGCTCAAGTTCTAGAGTACTACTAGCCTTGCCCAAGACCCATTATTGGCACAAAAGTAAATAAGTGGGGGTGGGGAGGAAACGACAGCTCAAGGAGAGGGGAGCCTGCGAGCAGCCTGGGTGGGCTTCCAGGGTTGGCAAGGCGGGGTGTAGGCAAACAGATGGGAACCACACCTGTGCTACTGGAGATACCCAGAGGGCTAAGGTGGAGGCTGTGGGGTGGAGGGGATGGTGTCCAAAAGTTTAAGGAAATTTGAGATTGCAGCCCCAGGCCACACAGGGGCTCCTCTCAGTCTGTAGCAGCTCCACAGCTAGAAGGGAGGAGAGATGGTTTGTTTCTGCCCAACCATCCGGGTGCCCTCCAGGACACCAAGACTATGGGGTGACAGGCAGAGTCCGCCCTTCCATCCTGTGCCAAGGCCCAAGAGGGCACAGAGAACTTAGGATCAACTTAGATAGCAGAGGGCTGCGGAGACATGTGGCGGGGGAGAGGGGCTTCCAGAGGCTATGGTGAGTAGAGATACATTCCTCATAGAAGGGTGCAACAAGATAAACAGGCTGGGGGAACAGGACGGTTCCCGCTGCAGACAAGCCCGCCTCCCTGTCAGTCAGAGACAGTCGAGTCCAGCTACCGCAAGGGGAGTGGGCCAGCACGGGCACAGGGCTGTTCCTAAAACTTCTCACCTGCTAACCTGGCCCCTCCTCCCCATGCACTGTCCACCAAGAAGGTGCCTGCTCAGTCCTGCCCTGGCAACAAGCTGGAGCCACGGAGGCAGGAGCGGGCTGGCACCGGGTGCAGCTCCGACCCTGTGACTGGGCCACCTACCTCCTTGCAGCTGAGCCGGTCCGGCTGAGTCGTCCGGAGCCTCTCTCCGCCTCTCAGCGCATCTCCAGCAGCTGAGCCTCCTCCAGGCCAGGTCGGCAGGAAAGCACAGACTTGTCCAAGGAGAGAGAGAGAGAGAGTAAGATCTGAGAGAGGAAAAAAAGTCCCCTGGGGAAGAATGCCGAGCGTGGGGAGGGCCGGATGTGACTGTGGCAGCACCTTTATCTCCTCCACTAGCTCCAAGGTCTCTTTGGCAGAAGCGGAAACGTGCTTTCTCAAAAGTCAAGGAAGAAAGGAAGAAAGCGGGACAAACACGTACAGAGCAAACCCCAGCCAGATGTGCCGTGGAGCCTAGAACGCTCCCAGAGCAAATTACCCAAACAGCAGCCGCCGAGCATTAACTGTGTTGTGCCCGGCTGGCCGGCCCTCCGGTCTATGGCCGTGCTGGGGAGCCAGCCAGGCTGGGGAAGGCATCTGCAGGCACATCCAGATGTGGAGATGGCTGGGGGCCCAGGACAAGGATGCCCAGGACAGGGTGGGGGGTGTCAGAGAGCCTGAGAACCCCAAGTGACTTGGTAGAGGGGGGATGGGCTCCAGGAAGCTCCAGCAGCCCAGGGGCCAAGCACTGATTTCAGACTGTGGCTAACACATGCCTATGGGGACTCTACCTGGGGTCCAAGGACTGGACAGATTTGAGAGTGGTCCGTGAGTACCTGTAACAGATTGTCATGTTGTGGTGGTGTGCATGTGAGAAGCACATGCACATGCACGTGTGTGTGTGTGTGTGTGTGTGTGTGTGTGTGTGTGTGTGTGTGTATACACTTCAGAAAGCTTTGCTCAGCGTCTGGTGCAAAGGTGAGAAAGACCCAGGCACCCAGGGTTCACGCCTGTAATCCTAGCTACTCAGGAGGCTGAGATCTGAAGAGCAAGGTTCAAAACCAGTCTGAGCAGGGAAGTCAAGACTCTTATCTCTAGTTAACCTGGGGGGGAAAAAGCCAAAAATGGAACTGTGGCTCAAATGAAGAACATTAGCCTTGAGCAATAAAGCTAAGGGACACTACTCAGGTCCCAAGTTCAAGCCTCAGTACCAGCAAACACATGCACACACACACAAAGCCAGGAAGGAAGCTCTGCCTGGAAGGTTCCCACCTCCCAAAGAACTCCATTAATGGAACAGGGGTCATTCTGTGTATTTCTCAATCTTATTCAAGCATTCTTTCCAACCCAGTCGAATCGAGCTTCTTCCCACGAGGTCGGCTGGGGTGCTCCATCCTAAAATCTGAGTCACATGAGTGAGTTGTGCAGGAATCTTATCTCACCACCCAAAGAGGGAGGATCTAGCCCCAGGAGATAAAACTGCTCTGACAGTACCAGGGCTTCATTTCCACTCCTCTGAGCCATGCTCCCCCACCCAGGGGCAGCTGTACCTATCCATACTGTCTGACATTTTCTACCAAATGCACCCCACAATCTGGGTAAGGGGCTGCTGGCTTGGGATGCCAACAGAAAAGACTGCTTTGGCACCCCAGGCCCTGGAATCCTCCTTCTCACCACAGAGGCACATGGGAGGTGAAGAGGCTGGATGCCCACCAGGCTCACTGCCTTGCCCCAAGGCCGGGCGCAGGCCAGAAGCTGGGTGCAGCACAGAATGGGCAGATGGAAGCTGGGCGCAGTGGTTCACACCTGTAGTCTTAGCAACACAAGAAGCTGAGATCTGAGGAACCCAGTTCAAAGCCAGCTCGGGCACTAAAGACTGTGAGACTCTTTAACCACTAAACAGGAAGTGGTGCTGTGGCTCAAGGGTAGGATGGCAGCCTTGAGCTGAAGAGCTCAGGGACAGAGCCCTGGCCCAGGAGTAGGGTGGTAACCTTGAGCTGAAGAGCTCAGGGTCAGCGACCAGGCCAAGTTCAAGCCCCAAGACCGACCCCTCACCTCCCTCACCCCGCCAAATAAAGGGCAGATGGAAGCAAAGACCCCAATCATTGTGCCAACCTCCTGAGGGGTGCTGAGGCCGTGCTCTCTGGCACTGGGGGGTACAGGGCACTGAGGGGGGGTACGGGGCACTGGGGAGGGTACAGGGAACTTAGGTAGAGCTGCCGGCCATCCTTGGCATATGGGTGGAGCAGAACTCACATCCTTGGTTGCTTATCACTACAGGAAGACCAGAAGATAAAGTCCCCTCCGTTCCCATAAGTGACACCAGGATGCTGAGCTCCCCTCTGCCCTGTCCCCTCAGCTGTGGCGGCAGGGACAGTGGGGAGAACAGCAGGCTGACCAGGAAGGTCAAGTGGGGGACACATGGCGGCAACCACTGTGGGGTGGCAGCGGAGAGAACCTTGGAAAGACCCCATGTCCTCCCCAGAGTTCATAACACCACAGAGAAAAGCATGTGGAAGATGGGAAGCTAGCTCTTTCTCTTTCCCCTGGCCTAGATGGCTTTGAAGGCCTGATAGTTATGGCCGACAGAACTCAGGGCCTCTGCTTGCAAGACAGGTGCTAAATTATTTGAACCATGTCTCCAGCCCCTTCTTACATTAGATATCTTCAAAGGAGGCTCCTATTTTATGTTTATCCCAGCTAGGACTAAGATCCAGCCCTACATGTGCTACTCTGAGTCCCTGGAGATGACAGACCATTTATGTGCCCAGCCACTGGTTGTGGTGGCTCTTATAACCTCCTTTCCACCACTGCCCGGCTTGGAATGGTGACTCTGCTTTCTGCTCCCTCCCAAGCAGCTAGGGCTACAGGCTTGAGTTACAGAGCCTGGCTATCTTTAGTGCAACTCCAAGACATGAACTCAGCAGTCTCGTAGAGTTCTAGCCAAGGATGGCACCCATCCACAGCTGGCTTGTCCGCTCTGTGTCCCCAGGCTCGGGAGAAAGTGCAGCCAAGCCCAAGGCCTCTGATAGGAATCACCTGGACCCCAGAGAGTGGCTCATCTCTGGGGATGTGGGCAGTTCCTTGTTCCAAACACAGTGGGAAACAGTCAGGGTCTCACAAGAGTTCAAGACGCGCTGTGCTGCTCACACCTGTGTGTGCCAAATTTTGGGAAGAAACCAAGTTTTTGGAGACTTTGGTATTTGGGTGGATTTTGGAGCCTATAGTCCTCAGCTGGGGAACAGACACGAAGAGTTAGAATAGAACTCACGATAACTATGGTAACACGGTATGGTATATGCTTGTTTTTTCCTTCCTTGTGGGTTGAGGCCCCCACATCTCTAAGAGCTTGAAAAACCAGATTGCTCATTTTCCTTCAGGCAGAAGCTGGGGGAAGGGATGTGATGGGAAAACAGCAAAGGGAACTTGGGGCTTCCCGGGGGAGGGGAATTCCGAGGAACAGGCCTGGGTGGGGTTCATCTTAAGGGGTGCCTGTCACAGCTCACAACCCAAGCCAGCAGGCGAATGGGCCAAGACTCACCAGTGAGCTCTCCAAGGCACCCGAGTGCAACAGAAGAAATAAAACGTGTCACAGCCAGACGGTGTGCCAGCTTTCCCCTGCCCTTTGTCATCGGCTCTCACTCTCTCTGCTTGGAGACAGAGAATCTGGCAAGCGAGGGATGTTCTGGTCGATGATTCGTCTCCTTCCATCCCTTCCGCAAACGCCCCAAGCGACCACAACCACAGCGTTCCGAGTACAGCAAATACCTCTCTGTGCAAGTTAGTCACGAGGGATTCAGGGAGCAGCCAGGGCACAACAGATGACCAAAGCCACCAGCCAGGTCCGGGGCAGGAGACACCAGCCCTGGGACAGAAGCCAAACACCAGGCTGGTACCTATGGTTCACATTGTGATTCTAGCTACTCAGGAGGATGAGATCCGTGGACCAGGGTTCAAAGCTAGCACCAACAGTCCATGATACTAATCTCCAATTAATCAGAAAAAAGCTGCAAGTGCAAGTGTGGCTCAAGTGATAGCTCGAGTGAAAAAGCTAAGGGACAACACACACACACACACACATCACAACCCACCAGAAATGCTGAGCCCTTGGGCCATGAGTGTAAGCCTAGTGGTAGAGTGCTTGCCTAGCATGCATGAAGCCCTGGGTTTGATTCCTTGGTACCACATACACAGAAAACACCAGAAGTGGTGCTGTGGCTCAAGTGTAGAATGCTAGCCTTGAGAAAACTCAAGGACAGTACTCAGGCTCTGAGCTCAAGCCCCAGGACTGCTAGAAAGAAAGAGAGAAAGAGAGAAGGAAGGAAGGAAGGGAGGAAGGAAGGAAGAAAAGAAGGGAGGGAGGGAGGGAGGGAGGGAGGGAGGAAGGAAGGAAGGAAGGAAGGTAGGTAGGAAGGACAATTGAGTCCTGCTCCAAAGTCTTATCTTGGGTCCCCAGTGAGCTGTACACCAAGCCCACTCATAATCTGCTAGGGGTTGCCCCTACCCAAGGGTGTCTGACCCAAACCCAAAGAAGTTTCTAAGTGGCTTCACTTTCTTAAGCTAGGGATGTTTGCAGGGTGAGGCCCCAGAGACTCAAAGAAGGGCATTTCCTGGGACCCTCCCTGGGGGTGGGGGGAGGCCATGTTGTGCTGCCTCTGTCCAATGTTCTTTCCCATTCCCTGCTGTGGTACTGCCTGCTGCCTCATCACTGAAAAGGCCTTGCAGCTTCAGCTAAAGTCCATGAGACACTGGGTTCCCAGTACACACAGCCTGCCATTAGCAGCAACTCAGTTTCTCCACTGTAGTCCTGACATCCTGCCAACCCAGCTACTCTGCGCCAGGCTCCCCAGCCATCCCACAAGGACAGACACTGGTTTTCTTCAAACTTTTCAATTCCATTCCAACGGGTAGCGAGGAGACGGGCGGGCAAGGGGCCCTGCCAAGGGACAGGGGGTAGGGAGGTCCTCACACAGTTTGGGAAGTTGCTGAGATGGGAACTTGGCAGTCCGTGTCTGGCTCCTGCCACGGGCCTGTGCTGTGGCTCCCATGTTCTGGGAGAGCAGGTGGCGCTCAGGACTGGCAGAGGCCAGGATGAGCCAAAGCTTCACACCTCCAGGAAACCACCAGCACAAGGGCATTCCCTCTCCAGGTCAGTCATGTAACTTCTGTGCCTCAACATCCCTATGTCTGCTTGCTTCGTCCAGTTTCACAGACCCAATCTCCATGCAATAGTCTTCTGGATAAATAGAGCGGGTGCGCCCCCTGGTGGAAAGCAATGTCCTGCACACTTAGCCATGAAATGAACCCAGGACCAGCATGAGTAGAAGCAGCACAGGGATGAGCGGTGCAAGCAGAAAATGTGTCATCTCTTCCATGGAGCCACAGAAACAAAAGGAGAGATGTTCCAGGAGGAGGTGCTGGGGCTGCGATTGCAACTCCCAAGAAGAAGGTGCTCTGGCTTGCT
Organism: Megascapheus bottae; assembly: GCF_031878675.1. NCBI lineage: Eukaryota > Metazoa > Chordata > Mammalia > Rodentia > Geomyidae > Megascapheus > Megascapheus bottae. Next base: position 49,311,098 of record NC_143525.1, on the reverse strand, counting down.
GAGTACTTTGAGCGGAGAAGCCTTAGAGGCAGCTCTAGAAAAAAGCCTCTCTGACCTTCTACTACCCTCAGGTAGCCCGTGTCTCTCTCTCCAGTGGGGAGTGGCTTTACCCACAAAAACTCTCCTCTAACGGCAATCATCACACCTAGAAATACTGCTTGCTCTCACCTCCCCTGTCTCTCCACGTTGGAGCTGTCCATGAAGACATTCCCAGGCCCTGCCTGATGCCAGGTCACGTGACGTTCACTCCAGAAGGGATCCTGAGGCACAGCTTCCAGGAAGTATCGCTGCAATGCTACGCAGAGCGCCCGGGGAGAATCAGATGGTCCTGCAGGGCTTCCTCTCCTCGGTCTCTTCCCTTTTGTCCAATGACAGTACTTTCTTTGAGTAGCACACACGACTTGTGCCATGGGCTTTCACTGTGATACTTGCATACGATCCTATTCCTCTTCCATTTCTGCTTCTTATTCCCACCTTACTGCCCCTTGAAGCAATCCTAGTCTGGGTGATCATGAGAATTTAAATTCAAGGTGTCTTGTTTGCTAGGCAGGCGCTCTAGCACCTGAGCCACACTGTTTTGTGCTCCTTCTTTTTGAGAGGGGGTCTCACTTCCCACCTGTACGTGTACCTGAGCCATGTGCCACCAACTTCAGGCTTCCAGTCTCAGCTGGGGTCACGAGTGATGCCATCGTGTCCAGCTTCCTCCTGTGGAGGTGGAGTCTTGTAGATTTTTCTGTCCCAGTTAGACTGGAAGTGTGATGCTCCTGATCTCAGCCCCTCCCCCCCACCTGAGTGACAACTGCGCCCAATCACCCAAGTAGAAGATTACAGGTGCAATCGTGATGCTCCTGATCTCAGCCCCTCCCCCCCACCTGAGTGACAACTGCGCCCAATCACCCAAGTAGACGATTACAGGTGCAAGCCGCCAGACGGCCCCAGTCCCGACCACGGCCGGCAGCCCGCGCTGAAAAGGGCGGGTGTCCGCTCTCCCGCACCCCCGGAAACGACTCAGGCCTCCTAGTGGGCGGGGAACCAAGTCCAGCCACCAAACTACAACTCCCGGCAACCACCGCTCGAGCCCCGCCCCCCCACCCCCACACACCGGGTCGCAGCGCGCAGAGCAAAGGCTGTTGGGAGCGCGCGGCCGCGGCGCGTGTCGCGTGCGGCGCAGGCGCAGAGTAGAGGCTGTCGGGAGCGCGCGGCGGGGCGGAAGTGTTCACCCGCCCGCCCCGTCCGGCCCGGCGCAGCGCGGCCGCCCGCGGGCTTCGGAGCCAGGCCCCGCCGAGGGTGAGTGACGGCCGGCGTGCCCGCCGCTGGCGCCCCTCCTCTCCGAGGCCTGCCGCCGCCCCCGCTCCGCCCGTGCGGTCCCCGCCACCCGCCGGGCCCCCGCCCCGTCACACCAGACTGCGATTTCTTCCCTCATCCCGGGCCCCCCGCCCCTCCCCCGGTCCCCGGCGTCCCCGCCCTCGTCAGCGCGGGGTCCGGCCGCCCGCGACGGGCCTTCCGCCCCGGGGGTGGACCGCGGGCCCCGGGGGTGGAGCGCGGGTCCCGGGGGTGGACCGCCGGCCCCGGAGGTGGAGCGCCGGCCTCGCCGGTGACCGGCCCCGGGGGTGGACCGCGGGCCCCGGAGGTGGAGCGCGGGCCCCGGGGGTGGACCGCCGGCCCCGGAGGTGGAGCGCCGGCCTCGCCGGTGACCGGCCCCGGGGGTGGACCGCCGGCCCCGGAGCTCGCTCTCCATCTTCTCCGCCCTGATCCTCATTCCCGCGTCAGGGCTGTGGGCTGACCGTCCTCTCCCGTCACCTCCTCAGCAAAGCTTGGGCACCGGAGTCAAGTCCGTTGATGCATTGAGTTCTGAAAGGCCAGCACTTGAAAGAAACAAAGGAAAAACACCAAGGTGTCGGGCCTGTGGCAAGGGAGCGCATGCGCGGACCCCCCCCCCGACCCCTCCCAGGTCTTCAGGCACAGCAGTCCAGCGGGAGTATGTGGGCGCGCGGGTCACCCCGGTAGCCCCTCTCGGCCGGCCTCCATGAGCTTTCTATTGGAAAGGTACACCGCGGGAGCCAGGCTGCACGCTCCCCTCTCTCTTGCATAAGTCCAAGCACATCTTCAGGGAGGCAAACAGATGTGTCCAGCACTGTCTTAATTCACGGCCGTGGTCCAGGTTCTTTCATTTGCTTCCTTGCGCAGATTAACTTGATCTCAAACGATGATGTGTCCAGAACAATAGAGGAAATCATTTTACAGCTTGGTGTGATCATGATAGCTTTCGGTTGGCCACAGGTCTCCTCTGGCATTTTCACAGCTCCTGGCGACCGTGCTGTGTAAGCCATTGATACTTAGAACAGCCTCATCGGGATTGAGTTGGACACCTGTTACATATCCTCACACACTCCTGAGCACAGGGGTCAGTCAGGAGGGGAGCTGGGGTTTTGGTGTAGGGGTAAGGAAGTTGTGCTTTGCTCTGGCTGTGTTTCCACACTCTTTGTGGATGACTAGAAGTAAGTGTGTTTGTGTGGGACACACGCAAGTGGTCCTGTTGAGTCAGAACCCCCTTGGTGGTGTGGCAGCTCTCACTGTGGCTGTACAGGGTCGGTGAGCACATTTTCCAGCGTTTACTCTTTCAGGATAGAAGAGCTGACATTTGGGGCTGTGGTTGAGAGCAGTGACATAGGTCAGGGCTTCATCAGGAAACCCTTTCCTCTGTTGGTTGAATGATCTGAAGGCACTAGGAAATGTGCCCTTTAGACTGTTGAGATGTCCTGGGAGGCTTACATTAAATGCCAGCATTGAAGGAATTTAAGACCAGTGGTTCACATTTGTAATCTCAGGTACTTAGAAGGCAAAGGGCAGGAGGATCACATTTAATGCTAGTCTTGGCAAAGAGTGAGTGGTAATCCTCCACCCCCATCTTAACCAGAAAGCTGTGATAGGAGGGCACAGGGCTTCTGAGCACCCTAGCCCTGTGCCCACCCATACCTCATAGAAAGGGCAGAGTGTGACGGGATGAATGCCCAGCTCCTGACCTGTGCACCTGTCACAGGGGAATTGGTGTTGCTAATCTCTGACCTGAAAGCGGGGTGTGGGGGGTGTCATCCTGCTTTTCCCCTATGGACCCAAAGTCATTTAGCGGTGCTTGACATGGAAGCAAGAAGCAGATGAATGAGAGGAAAGAGCACCTGGATGGGGCCAGGAATTGCTGGCTGTGAAGGGACCACAGGCAAGGAATGGGAGCAGCCTCTGGAAGTTGGGAAAGGCCAGGAAAAAGTAAACTGTCCCAAGAGTCTGAGAAAGGACCCAGCCCTGATCATAGCCCACCAAAACCATGTCGGACTGTGAAATGTTAATATGCGGTATGTGAACTGTCTGATCTGTTGTAGTTACAACAGCAATGGAAATTAACACGCTTCTCAGGAGTCGCTGGCTGAAATCAGGCTGAGGAGTAAATTCTCCCAGGCTACATTTCAGTGGAGGCAGGAAGCAGGCATTCAACAGTCAGACCCTGAGCCACATGTGGCCTTTGACAGGTGCTGAGTACCACAGGTTCGGCCTTTGCACCCCAAGCACACCCTTTCCTTTCGTCTTCAATTCCCTGCACTGTGCAGACGTTTTTGCTGAGCAAATGTGAATTGTGTCCCAGCTCTTTTGTAGTTTGGTTTTTGTTTTGCGGGGGAGGTTTATGCCAACTCTGCCTAGGCTGGCCTCAAACTCACCACCCTTCTGCCTTTAAACCCTCCACCCTTTTGCCTTTGCATCTTGAGTAGCTGGGGTTATACAGTGGTCCAGATCTGAGCGGGAATTTTCAAGCACAAAACAAGTCAGGTACCATTTTCAGGGAACCTCACTTGCCATCCTGTGTTGTTTGAAAGCTGTTGTAAGACCCTGGGTCCTCCCTAAAGATTCCTGGTCGGTCCTATGAGGGAGGGGGCAAGATGGGTGCTCCATGCCTGCCTCGTGTCTGGTGGGCAGGGAAGAGGAAAGAGGCGAGGGCAGGAAAGAGTGGCACTGTATACTGAAAATGAACCTCCCTTGTCCCTACCCTTCCTGTGTCCTGGAAGGGAGGAGTCTGCCCTGGCTTTTTCCTTGAACTTGTTTGATCTGCCACCTGTCCAGTGCCACTCCTGAAGGAAGCAGGAGAGCGGGAAAGCAGCTTGGCGGTGGCGCGGGGCCGCGGCTCCCTCTGCTCAGCCTGTGTGGAGTCTGGTACCTTAGACACCCATGGAGGTAGGTAGGTACCTATCTAAGGGGAGCTGCTGGCTCCCAGGTGTTCAGAGAAAGCACCCCACCTTCTGCTGCTCCCCTTGCCTTCTAGAGGTGTCCTCTGGAGTGGGCAGACAAGTGTGTATGCCACAGCAGGCCTTGCTGTTTCAGGCCTGATTTGTAAACAAACCAGAAGTGCATGCCTGTGAGCGAGCCCTTTTCAACGCTTGCCTGCCAGAGGGTAGAGCGGAAACTGGCTCTTGGCGCCTCTGCTAGTTGTTGCCCCTGAAGGTTCTTCCCAGGGTCGTCACACTGGAGCGTGGCTGCAGGGGGAAAAGGCCACAGCAGGGCTATGGCTTTGGAGCTTCCGTGTGGGAATGAGCTGTGGTCACCCGCCCAGTGTGCTTGCTGTCCAGGGACGGCAACTTGTGGTGGCTGCTTGGTTCTTTTCCTGATCGGTCAAGTCAGGACATCACACTGCAGGCAGGGTTGAGGAGCATCTTGTTACAGATGTGAACACAGCATCATCTCAGGCTGTGAGGGGAACCGCCTCTGTCCATCTACCTCTCCCTCCATTCACCTGTTTCTCATAGTTAGGGAAAGAAAGGAGGGGGAGGAAAGAGGGAAGAGAAGAGGGAGGGAGGAAGAACAAGGAGGGGAGGGAGGAAGGTCAGCTCTTGTTCTACAGCAACTCCAATGTGGGCTGTAGAAAACTATTTCCTGCAAAAGAAAGGCAGGGAGGATAGAGACCAAGGGAAAGTGTTTCAGGTTAGAGCGTCCATGGAAGTTTCTGAAAGGCAGTCAGAATTCTGTGGCTGACAGCACTCATTCTCATTTAACCAGTGGGGCTTGAGTCTTTCAGTGCTTGACCTTCCTGTTAGCTACTGGGGAGTCTCCACCGCTGAGACAAGCCCTCCCTCCCCCCCACCTCCGGGAGCTTTGTGTGCCATGGCCCGGGAGACTGTTGGAGGTGTGCTCCGTTCCTGAGGTGCTTGCCATGGCCCAGGAGACACTGTTGGATGGTGTTCCCTTTGGGTGCTGTGCTTGGTGCCTTGTGGCAGCACACATTTGTATTCTCACCTCTAGTGATTCAGTGTCCCAGAGCTCTTGAATGTGACAATCTCTGGGCCCAAATAAGAGGCTCCCAGACTCCTTTCAGAGACTGGGCAGGGAACCATTCTTTGGCCTCCAGCTTCTGGGGTCTTGGGCATTCCTTGGCTTGTGGCTGATGGTCGGCCTCTGACTCAATGGATGGTCACATGGCTCCTCTTCTGTCTGCATCTGTCTCCCTCTGCCTCTCTCTCATAAAGAAACACCTGGATTACATTTAGGGTCCGCCTAGACAGCCCCCAGCCACCATCAAGGTCTTCAATCACACCTGCAAAGCTGTCATTGACATTGGTCACTTTCTCAGATTCCTTCCTGTCCTGACCCCAGAGGAGGGAAGGCCTGCTGAAGGAAGAGCAGGAAAGGAGCAGGGGAAGCATGGCTGTCACTGCCCTGCCAGGAGCTCTTGATGGTTTTCAGTGGTCTGAGGAACAAGAGTCCAGTGTAGACCAGAGCGTTCATGGAAGGAAGGCATCTGCCACTGCTGCCGTTGAAAGTAGTGCTGGGGAGGTGAGCAGGGGGAGCAAGCAGGCTTCGGCTCTACTCTGGGAAGTCCTCACCCAGATCTCACAACTGGTAAATAGCAGAGCATAGGTCTAGGTCATGAGGAACTGGGGCTGTGGGCACAGGGAGAGGGGGACAGAATCGAGGCATAGCAAGAAGCGAGTGGGCCTCGTGCCCACCAAGATGTGTGAGGTGCTCCTGGGGTTGTGCATGAGGCTGGGAGCCGCCTCCCAGGAGCCTGCACTCAGGGGTCACCGTCTCTGAGGTGAGCCCTGGAGAACGGGCAGCCATCAAAGGGCTGCTGAGTGAGATAGGTGGGGAGGGAGCTGAGCCTGTGTCCTCAGTCCAGGGGGACAGAGGCAGAGGAGATCAGTGAGTGTGGATATGCATGAGACAGGGGCTGGAGGGACAGGGAATGTCAGGGCTGGAAACGCTTTCCATTACCTTGCGTGTGTCGAGCTATCCGGGCTTGTGTGTGGAGGCCAGGTGGATTGGTCATTGTCCTTGGTCCAGCCATGCGGTGACGGAACGAGCCACGCCAGGGGCAGAACCAGAGTATTCCGCGCGAAGGGACAGCCAGCATGCCTGGGGTTTGTGGCATTTGTGCCCAGGCTGTGTCCACAGGCAGAGATGGGAGGTGGAGCAGGACAACCAGAGCTGTAGAAGAGGGGCAGGGCTATTAGGGAAAAGCACAGCTGCTGGTGTGTTTTGGGTGGGAGGTGGCCATGGCAATAGACGGTGGCTGCTGGGTCAGACATGCCCCTGGAGCACTGTTGCAGGAGAGAGGGGGCCAGGCTGAGCCAGGCTCAGCTCTGGCCATGGTTTGATGTATGTAGCCACCCCATCAACACCATCACCCTTCAGGGAAGATGGAGTGAGTCAGCTTGAAGGCAGAGGGGCTAGGATTTAGGCTTTGAAGTAGTGTACTTGAGAAACATCTGGGGGCATTTTAAATGAGAGCTCAGAGGAAGGTGGGGAGTGCTGGCCACGTTGGAGTGTGGCCATCCCCAGGCTTGAAGGCCAGTGTTGGAGGAGGGACCGGGTGCGACAGAACCTGGGTTTGTGCAGAGCATCCTCCAGCGTCAGGAGAGACGGCCCCGCCCCAAGGTTACTGCCAAGGGGCAGTCCTTCCCCGGGGGCATGGAGAGGCCAGCTCCTGCAAGGTGGGCGTAGAAGCCTCTTGGGGGACCTGCCACTGTCTCCCACTCTTGTTCCATGCTTTTGTCCTTGAACTAATCTCTCTGGGTTGTCAGAAGTGAGGAGCTGGGGGCTAGGAGCACATTGAGTGTGTACTGGTGTGGCTATTGGACCAGAGCCAGGGGAGGAGGCCCGAGGGTCACACAGAGCCAGTGGAGGAGGCCCGAGGGTCACACAGAGCCAGTGGAGGAGGCCCGAGGGTCACACAGAGCCAGTGGAGGAGGCCCGAGGGTCACACAGAGCCAGTGGAGGAGGCCCGAGGGTCACACAGAGCCAGGGGAGGAGGCCCGAGGGTCACACAGAGCCAGGGGAGGAGGCCCGAGGGTCACACAGAGCCAGGGGAGGAGGCCCGAGGGTCACTCAGCCAGTGGAGGAGGCCCGAGGGTCACACAGAGCCAGTGGAGGAGGCCCGAGGGTCACACAGAGCCAGTGGAGGAGGCCCGAGGGTCACTCAGCCAGTGGAGGAGGCCCGAGGGTCACACAGAGCCAGTGGAGGAGGCCCGAGGGTCACACAGAGCCAGTGGAGGAGGCCCGAGGGTCACTCAGCCAGTGGAGGAGGCCCGAGGGTCACACAGAGCCAGGGGAGGAGGCCCGAGGGTCACTCAGCCAGTGGAGGAGGCCCGAGGGTCACACAGAGCCAGTGGAGGAGGCCCGAGGGTCACACAGAGCCAGTGGAGGAGGCCCGAGGGTCACACAGAGCCAGTGGAGGAGGCCCGAGGGTCACACAGAGCCAGGGGAGGAGGCCCGAGGGTCACACAGAGCCAGGGGAGGAGGCCCGAGGGTCACACAGAGCCAGGGGAGGAGGCCCGAGGGTCACACAGAGCCAGTGGAGGAGGCCCGAGGGTCACACAGAGCCAGTGGAGGAGGCCCGAGGGTCACACAGAGCCAGTGGAGGAGGCCCGAGGGTCACACAGAGCCAGGGGAGGAGGCCCGAGGGTCACACAGAGCCAGGGGAGGAGGCCCGAGGGTCACTCAGCCAGTGGAGGAGGCCCGAGGGTCACACAGAGCCAGTGGAGGAGGCCCGAGGGTCACACAGAGCCAGTGGAGGAGGCCCGAGGGTCACACAGAGCCAGGGGAGGAGGCCCGAGGGTCACACAGAGCCAGTGGAGGAGGCCCGAGGGTCACACAGAGCCAGTGGAGGAGGCCCGAGGGTCACACAGAGCCAGGGGAGGAGGCCCGAGGGTCACACAGAGCCAGTGGAGGAGGCCCGAGGGTCACACAGAGCCAGGGGAGGAGGCCCGAGGGTCACACAGAGCCAGGGGAGGAGGCCCGAGGGTCACACAGAGCCAGTGGAGGAAGCCCGAGGGTCACACAGAGCCAGTGGAGGAGGCCCGAGGGTCACACAGAGCCAGTGGAGGAGGCCCGAGGGTCACACAGAGCCAGGGGAGGAGGCCCGAGGGTCACTCAGCCAGTGGAGGAGGCCCGAGGGTCACACAGAGCCAGTGGAGGAGGCCCGAGGGTCACACAGAGCCAGTGGAGGAGGCCCGAGGGTCACACAGAGCCAGGGGAGGAGGCCCGAGGGTCACTCAGCCAGTGGAGGAGGCCCGAGGGTCACACAGAGCCAGTGGAGGAGGCCCGAGGGTCACTCAGCCAGTGGAGGAGGCCTGAGGGTCACACAGAGCCAGTGGAGGAAGCCTGAGGGTCACACAGAGCCAGTGGAGGAGGCCCGAGGGTCACACAGAGCCAGTGGAGGAGGCCCGAGGGTCACACAGAGCCAGGGGAGGAGGCCCGAGGGTCACACAGAGCCAGTGGAGGAGGCCCGAGGGTCACACAGAGCCAGTGGAGGAGGCCCGAGGGTCACACAGAGCCAGTGGAGGAGGCCCGAGGGTCACACAGAGCCAGTGGAGGAGGCCCGAGGGTCACACCGAGCCAGGGGAGGAGGCCCGAGGGTCACACCGAGCCAGTGGAGGAGGCCCGAGGGTCACACAGAGCCAGTGGAGGAGGCCCGAGGGTCACACAGAGCCAGTGGAGGAGGCCCGAGGGTCACACAGAGCCAGTGGAGGAGGCCCGAGGGTCACACAGAGCCAGGGGAGGAGGCCCGAGGGTCACACAGAGCCAGGGGAGGAGGCCCGAGGGTCACACAGCCAGTGGAGGAGGCCCGAGGGTCACACAGAGCCAGGGGAGGAGGCCCCAAGCCCTCCCCAGTGCCACCTGGCAGCTGGCCATGACACACACCTGCCCCTGCAGTACCCCATTTGCTGCTGTTGGTTTTCTCCAGGCCGTGCTGTCAGGCATGCTCTAGCCATTCAGAGAGACGCGTGCAGGGAGCCTGTGAGGGATCCAGAGCTTCAGCTCCAGTCAGGAGAAGCCTACTCTCCCGGATGTGGCTCTAAGCAGCTGTCCTGGAGAAAGACAGACATTCTGTGCCCCTCCCTGGCCAGTGCTTGCCTGATACATTTGTACAGTACCCAGCTGCCACCAGCAGCCTCACCCTGGGGCTGGGGCTCTGCCACGGGTGTGGCCCAGGAGGAACCAGGAGCTGAGCCAAGCCACAGGGCCTTTAGAACAATAGGGATGTGAGATTCCAGGCAGTCACCAGAGACCCGGACTCTGATCCCTGCAGTGCTTTCCAATCCTGGGAAGGGGGGTTGGGGCGGGGGAGTCCTTGCTACTTTCTGGGCTCCCTTTTAGAGGTCACCATTGAAGGACCCTCACCCAGGAGGTAAGGATTCCTCACCTGAGGAGCCTTCATTTGTCTCTGGCTCTGTGCCTGAGGCTGAAGCCAAGGCAGAAACAAGCAAAGTTTTGTGTGTTGCGGGCCCCAGTGACATTGGACCCCTACGGTCAGGAAGGCCTTTGAGGAGGTGACATTGGAGTCAAATGCAGGTCTGTGTCCTGTCAGCCAGGCCAGGGAAGGGCGGGCTTTCTTCAGAGACTTCACGTCCATCTTGCTGAGTAGGAGTCCAGGACTAGGGACGTGCTGATGCTGGGCCCCCTGGACAAGGGGCTTGGCAAGCGATGGATGTACTTCACAGCCCGCTGACCACGTGCCTCTCTCCCCGGGCTGCAGCTCCCACCTCACACACAGTCTGATGCCCGTCCGGCCCTCTGACCACCTGGAATGGAATGAGCCTATGCACTCCCTCCGGATCAGCGTGGGGGGCCTTCCTGTGCTGGCGTCCATGACCAAGGCTGCCGATCCCCGCTTCCGCCCCCGCTGGAGGGTGATCCTGACTTTCTTCGTGGGCGTCGCCCTCCTTTGGCTGTTCTACTCCCACCGCCCGGCTCCGAGCAGGCCCCCACCCCACAACGCACACAACTGGAGGCACAGCCGGGGCCCTGCCTCCCGCTACAATGACACCTACCCCCTGTCAGCCCCCCAGAGGACGGCAGGCGGGATCCGATACCGGATCGCAGTCATCGCTGACCTGGACACGGAGTCCAGGGCCCAGGAGGAGAACACCTGGTTTAGTTACCTGAAGAAGGGCTATCTGACACTGTCAGCCAGCGGGGACACGGTGTCTGTGGAGTGGGACAAAGACCATGGGGTCCTGGAGACCCACCTGTCAGAGAAGGGGAGGGGCATGGAGCTCTCGGACCTGATCGTCTTCAATGGGAAGCTCTACTCTGTGGATGACCGGACAGGGGTCATCTATCAGATTGAGGGCACCAAGGCCGTGCCCTGGGTGATTCTCTCCGATGGTGATGGAACAGAGGAGAAAGGTAAGGGTGGCTGCTCTCTAGGCAGCTCTTGTCAGGGGCTGGGTGCTCTAGAGTTGGACGTCTGTAGTTTGTTCTGAACTTGGAAAGCAGCCCACTGGCCCGGTGAAGACCACATGTCCAAAGACGGGCTGTTCTCCCCCTGACCTCCCCAGCCCTGAGTAGAAGCCTTGGCGACTTCACAGAGTGGCTTTTGGGTTTGATGCGATCCCTAGTGACCTGCCAAAGAGAGCAGCTCCTTCCAGAATGGACTGTAGTGGGTGCAGAAGACCTTTTTCCTACCAGGGGCCATCAGGCTATTTGTAACTCACTTATGGCTCATGTAAAATGACCAATACAGTCCAATGGCAGCAAGTAACGTAATGCCTGTTGTATCCTGTGCCAAGTGGTTTTTCAAGCCTGGCATAGCCCAAGACCTGGGCATGCTCTAGCCCTGAGCCCTTAGGGTAGCATCCCCTGCCCCGGACCCCTCCATGGCCAGGCTTCTGTTATTCCAGGATGTCGACCATGCTGGGGTTATACCCACCAGATGCCTCCATGTGAAAATGTGGAGGCTGGTGTTCTCAGATTGAGCTGAGACTGATTTCAGCTTATTAAACCTTTAGGTCAGCTCGGCCACTGTGCGGGCAGTTGAGCCTGCCTTGGGCTGCAGTGCTGCCCCGAGAGGAGTCACTGCCTCTACTGGACAAGGGACAGAGCCACCAGAGCAGGGCCCACAGGGCCAGAATGCTCATGTCAGCAAGAGGCCGGGGAGGGCCTGCCTTGAGTAACCAGGCCATGTTTCTGCCCAGTGTGCAGGCTCCAGTATCCTTGGTGTTTGCCAAGGAGGGAAGATGGCAGAAACGCGTCCATGTAGGGGTCAGTCTTTACCCGCGTCCTGCACTCTTCTGTTAGGGCTTTAGCCACCGTCGTCGTGTGGGCCTGGGCTTCCCACAAGGAGTGAACAGGGGAGGCTTTGGGGCTGACCCATGGCTGGCACACTCAGTAAATGAGGTGGCTCGTCAAGGACATGGCTCAGGGAACCTAAGAAGTCACTGGAGCCACAGGAAGCCACCTAGTCCCTGCAGAGCTACCTGCAAAGAAACATCTGGAGGCTCTTGGCCTCAGCAGGAGAGTAGCAAGGAAGCCCCAAGAGACTTGAATTTGGAGTGTGAGGCAGTTATACCCTGGAGGCAGGGCCAGGGAGGAATATACCCCAAGAAGAGTTAGAGGGGCACTGTGTGGCGGCCTGCCAAGCCAGGTGAATGAGGCAGCTAACAAGGCAAACTGGGCTCCTGAGCACACCCCCAAGCCCTCTGGGCTGCACTGAGGTGGCAGGCATGGCCCAGGGCTACAGAGTCCCTTATCAGACAGGCTGTGCAGGCTGGGTGGTGACCCAGTTTGAGAAGCAGGATTGGGGGGTCATAGACACCCAGCAGAGTCATCACTGACCTTTGGAAAGGGGCTGTGAGGAAGCAGGGCTTGTAATGAGCACAGCAGAGGTCCTGGGAACTGCACAGGGGCAGAAGGAGGGGAGGAGAAACAGAAGGGAGATAGGTGCTGGAGGCTCTGCACCAGCTCCTCCTCTGCTCCTCCTCCCCTACTCTGATGCTTAAAGCAGCAACTTGGGACTACTAGACGCCAGGGCTCTTCGTGGATGCCAGGGCTCCCGCAGGCCACAGGGCTCCCAGAGCAGTAGGCCGGCCCGTGTCTCAGGCGTGCTCTTCTTCTCATCCCAGGCTTCAAGGCGGAGTGGCTGGCCGTGAAGGATGAGCACCTGTATGTGGGGGGCCTGGGAAAGGAGTGGACCACCACCACAGGGGAGGTGATGAACGAGAACCCCGAGTGGGTGAAGGTGGTGGGCCACAGGGGCAGCGTGGACCATGAGAACTGGGTTTCCAGCTACAATGCTCTGAGGGCCGCCGCGGGAATCCGACCGCCAGGTGAGAGCCCACGGGATAGGTGGTCTGGCAGTGTCCGTTCCTCTGCTGGCCCCACAGCACTGTGCGTGGTGCCTTCCTCCATTCTGATGACTCCCTCTGTTCCCCCAGGCCAGAGTGTTTGAAGCCGATAAACTATTTTCTCTTCTGTCCTCAAGAGTCCTAGTCCTGACAAGCCACCCTGCTCCCTGCAGAAGCAGCCTCCGCTGTCACCCAGGTGTGGTCTCACTTCGAGGAAGCCGGACTCCATTGCAGAGCCTGAAGTCCTGGGCCCGCACAGGCCCAATAGGGGAGGCCCACAGGGCCTGGGCCTGCCTCCCCTGGCCTCTCCCAGGGCCCTTGGTTTCTGCTTGGAGGAAGCCTGGACAGTCTGGCCAGGTCTAGGGGTGTGGCATGCAGAGCAGGGAGCTTAGTCCTAGAAGTTTTCCCTCCAGAAGCAACAGGGGAACCAGGCTCCCTGCCGCTTAGCATGGCCTCCTCCTCCATCCACTTTGTTCTTCCCCCAGCCAGATGTGCTTGTTTGTTCTGTCTCTGTTCTGGAGCCACTTCGTTTGTTTGTTTTATGCCTCTTGGCTGGAACAGATGTGTAGAAGGAAAGCTAACTGGCCAGGCCTGGCCGTCTAGGGACAGCTGGAGTGTGGGGAGGCGCTGAAGATTCACTGTCCACTGTGTGTGCTTGTTTCCTAACACCCCCCATAGCCAAGAGTAGCTGCAGACTAAACTGTCCGGGTAGCTGGAGGCCTAAGAGGGAAATGAAGCCAAGTCCTGAGGTTTGCAGCCTCAGCTCACCGGCTGTGAACAGGGTGGGCCACTGGAAGAGCGGACCCTGCCGCCCCACAGGATGGGGTGACCGGGTCTGTGCTGTGCCCCAGACCTCCCCACTCAGGAACCTGCCCACTGGGGGGCGGCCATGCTGCTCCACGAGGTGGGGTGACGGGATCTGTGCTGTCCCCGCAGGCTACCTCATCCACGAATCCGCCTGCTGGAGTGACACGTTGCAGCGCTGGTTCTTCCTGCCACGCAGAGCCAGCCACGAACGGTACAGTGAGAAGGAGGACGAGCAGAGGGGCACCAACCTCCTCCTGAGTGCCACCCCCGACTTCGGGGACATCTCCGTCAGGCGTGTGGGGGAGCTCGTGCCCACCCACGGCTTCTCCTCCTTCAAGTTCGTCCCCAACACCGATGACCAGATCATCCTGGCCCTCAAGTCGGAAGAGGATGGCGGCAGGGCTGCCACTTACATCATGGCCTTCACGCTGGACGGCCGCCTCCTGCTGCCAGAGACCAAGGTCGGAAACGTCAAGTACGAGGGAATAGAGTTCATTTAAGTGGAGAGATTCCCTCGTCAGGGGCAGCTGAGGGCGGAGGGTGTTAGCTGCGTCAGGATTCGCTTCTCATAAAAACCGGAGGAGCTCGCTTGGATTTGTTTTCCTTTCTGTAACCATGAGGAGCACGTGTCGCCAGCAATCTCCAGGACAGGGAGCTCAGTTCCAGGACAGGTGTCACAGCCAGGGGTGGGGCATCCTGGTACGGGGAAAGGCAGGGGCTTAGTCCCCGAGTGCCTGGCCAGGGCCTCTGCGCACTGCCACACAGGCGTGCAGAATCGTCCCAACAGGCGCCCTGACTTGGGGCCCAAGCCCAGAATCCCCCACATTCTTCCTCCTTTCATCCACCTCCCGTGCCTTCCCATGTGTTCTCTGTCCTGTGACAGTTGTGGGAGCAGACCCCTCCTCTTCCTCATCAGCATAGTCGCCCCTGCAGACCCCTGGACAGTGAATGTTTACACTTTGGGCACAGGATGTGGCTGCAGCGGGCCCAGGCCACTGAGGGCCTCCCCGGCAGCTTTGCTTTGTTCACACAGCTTGCATTCCATTCCCTCCTGAGCTGTTCCTTACTGTACATGCACACGCTCATGTACACACACACACACACACACACCATGGATTAGAGTTTAACTATTAACTTATTTTTATTAAAGCAGCTTCTTATTAAATAGAACCACCAAATTCTACCACCGAGAGCAGCGGTGCTGAGAAGGTGCAGCCAAGCAGCCACAGATGGCAAAGCAAGTTTACTGCCAAGGTTGCTGGGCCCTTGGTATCTGCTCTTCCTAGCAACTTGCAGAAAGTGCCACGTTCTTTAAGACTGTCTTCGGTGACTTGAATGTGTTATGCCCTGGGTTCCGACAGGCCTGCTCTTGACCGCTGGCTGGGCTCTGCTTTGTTCTCGAGATGGTTCCTGTGGTTTCCCAGGGTTTCTCCCCAAGGCCCATCCCTCTTCTTCCCATTGGGAGTTCCTGCAGGCCTAGGCACCCCTTGCTCCTATGGTCTCTTCTGAATCTCCAGGCATGGGTGAGGAGGGCAGGTTGGCATGCTGGAACATGCCCATTCTAGAAAGAAAGAACTAACTCATCCATCTCATACCAGCCCTCAGGGCGGGGCAGAGCCTCCTCCCTAGAGGGAAGGACTTTTGCTTGGCCTGGCCCTGGTGGCCCTCACAGACCTCTTTCCCCAGGCAGGGAGCCCACAGGGTCTCTCCTCTGCTGGGGGACTGCCATCCCTATCAGACCAGCACAAAACAGCTCTCTAGACCAGTCTTCTGCCTTGGCCCGCTGGGCTGCGAGCCAGCTGGAGAGAAGCCTTGTCAGAGAGGGGAGAGCAAGTCAGAGACACAGGACTTGGCCCTTGGGCCCTTGCCGATGTGTTGGTGTGGGTTTCCCCAGCATCTGGGGTTTTCAGACTGTAAGGTAGCCCCTTTCTTGCCCTCTCCACCCCTCTGCCAACGAAATGATTGTGTC
Source organism: Megascapheus bottae (assembly GCF_031878675.1). Classification (NCBI taxonomy): domain Eukaryota; kingdom Metazoa; phylum Chordata; class Mammalia; order Rodentia; family Geomyidae; genus Megascapheus; species Megascapheus bottae. The sequence continues at coordinate 49,295,717 of NC_143525.1, read as the reverse complement.
TCCCTCCCCGTTTCTTATCCACAATAAAGTGTCCAAGAATATGAGCCCTTTGTGTCTGGTCTGTGCTGGTTGCTAAGAAGTGGCTGGTTCTGGGGCCCAGGCAAGAGGAAACAGACTCCATGTATGCCAAGGAGGCCAGCGACAGGCCCTCCCCAATGGGTCCATCGCCAGTCCATCACTGGAGAGCTTTCCAGGACTGGACAGGCAAGGACACAGGTTCCAAGTTCTAGCATGGCTCTGAGCTTTCTGGGCTGTGTGGCCGGAACCTCCCTCCTGTTTCTTCTCAGAAGGAAAGGTTGCCCAGAGCTGCCTGGCCCCTTCTGCTCCTGCACCTGGGGAGGTGAGGTGACTCAGGGCACGAGGCCCCCTAAGCAATCTAAGGGCATAGAGCCTGGTGGACAGCATCACTGGCGGGGATAAGAGGCCAGCCAGGCTGTGCCATCACAGTCCTGGCTGTGTAAACAGTCCCAGCCAACAGGACTAGGGGGAATGGGCCTTCCTTCCAGCCTACATTCCTTCCCTCTCTGCTTTGGGTTCTGAGGTGACACCCTTGGGGATTACACCAATCCTGGCAGGTGATGGAGGGACCCACTGGTCCCCAGGCCCAGGCCTCATAGGCAGGCCCCTCTGGGCCCCACAACCCCTGGCATGCTGGCAGTGGTCACAGCTGGGGGGTTCCAGCTGCAAGTGACTGCCTCTGCTGCCTCCTCTGGCCCCCTGAGCTGTGGGCCAGGAAGGGGGGATGGAGACGGCAAGCATCGTGAAAGGACCCAGCCATGAGTGTTGCGGGCTGGGATCCAAGGCCAGGCCAGGCGGAGGCTGGCTGGCAAAGACCAGGAATTGCAGACCTACGACAGAAGACAGTGCTGGCGGCTCTTCCTGCAGCTGTTTTAGAGCCACGGGTGTGGGTCTGTGGGTCCTTCGGGCCTCCCGGCCTTCTTGCCTTGCTCATCCCAAGGCGATTGGAGACGAAGGTGGCTGAGAGGGTGTTGGAGCTTCCTCTTCTGCTGGCACTGCAAACTCCCATGACACTCCACCTCCAGCCGCTCCCCAGGGCCCGTGTTGCCAGATGAGATGGTGGCCTGTGGCAGAAAGCCTCATGCCTGGGGAAATGGCCACAAAAGAACTGACCTTTGCAATGTCTCTGGACTAACTCTCTTGGGCTCAAGGTTTGTTGAGGGGGAGATGAGACCCTTGTCCCCAGCTGAGCCTGTGTGTAGCTCTGGGCCTTGCTGCTGGTTACAGATGACTCCTGTCCAGCCTCTGTGGGTAAACACAGGTGGGAGTCCCCGGACCCAGCACCGGGGGCTCCACAAGTGGAATGAGGAACCAAGTTCATGCAGGGCACGCCAGGGTGAGAGCCAGCAGAGGTGGGGATGTCCACTGGAGGGCAGTGTGCCACATGCTGAGGGGACGTCAGGAGAGAGCATGTGAAATGAGGCTGCCCAGTCTGGAGGTGATGGACGGAGGCTTAGGGTCACACCCTGAGTGTGGCTTATGTGGGCACCTTGGCCCCGGGGCTCAGGGCCTTCCTGCCCCTCGACAGGATTGGGTCCCTCAGGGCCGGGACAGGATTCCCTCCCAGTTGAGGGCTCCTTGGCCTCCTAAGATGAACTTAGCCAGTGTGTTAGCCCCAAGAGACACCCGGGGGGGCTTGGTCAGCACCCACAGTCGCTGTGTCCGGATGTCAGCGCAGGCTGTCCTGCCAGGGCCTCAGCTCCTCAGAGTCTGCTGGCCCCATCTTTCCCTTTGGCCCCATTGCTGAGAAAGAAGGGGGCCTGAAGGTGTATTATCTGCAGCCAACCCCAGAAGAAGCCTTGGTCATGTGGTTTCTGAAAATCGAAACTAGACGGGGCTTTCTGATCATTTCCGGGGACCAGCCTAGCACCGTCCATCCTGGGAAGACGGCAACAGGAGACTCCAGCCAACGTGAGCAGCACTCGGCAAGTGAGCTCTGGCCTGTCACTCTCTGATGGGCGCTGCTTTCTCTCCAGTGGAATGTGGGGAGGGCACACCTTCCTATTTCCCCTCAGGCCTGGAGCTGGGCATTCAGAGTTCCTGAGTCCAGGAACCATCTGTGCAGGGGCTCTGCATGCAGTTGGACAGGCTGTGCACTGCACACAAGCCCAGCTGAAGGACGAGCTGGAGTTCTGTCCTTGGTCCTCTCGGGTCTCTACATTCCAGCCCAGGCCTGGACATGTCTGAATTCAGAACTCCTTTCCCTAATTTGCATGAAGGCTGTCACAGGAAGCCTTGTCCCAGACTCCTTGGGAGGGGGTCAGCCGCTATGCCCAGAGCAGCCACATCCTGCCGCCAGGGGCCAGGGGTTTGGCTGGCTGCCATTTCCGAGGCCCCATGTTCCTGTCCTAGGGTAAACAAAGCCGGTGGCCACCACGCTGGGGCTGGTGGGGTGGGCAAGCGCTTAACCTTGCTTGTCTAGGACGAACTGAGGTTTCCCAGGGCACAGCGCCCCCGTGAAAACGCTGGGATGGTCTCGGAACAGGCGTGAGGTGCCCGGGTGCTTGCCAGCCTCTGTGGAGGTTGTGAAAGGAAGGCCCCCGCTGGACTCACCGCTGTGCAGTGGGCAACAAGCTTGAGCTGATTTATTTGTAGAGTGGGGTGGTGCTGAGGCATTTTCTGTCTCAGGGGTCACAGTAAGGCCCATGCCAGCCACACTGGAGGGGGCAGCGGGCTGGGATCCCAGAATCCAGCACAAGAGGACTCTTGGCTTCAGTTCTGTGCTTCCTGCCAGTCCCTGTGTGCCACCTCTTGAGCCTCACTCTGAGCAGCGTGAGCAGGGCCAGGCTGGAAGCCAAGAAGCAGCCATCAGCCGCTGGGATGGCTCAAGCCTGTAATCCTAGCTGCTTGGGAGGTGGAGCTGGGGTAGGGGTTGAAGACCAGCCCAGCAAGAAAAGTATGAGAGACTCCATCTCACTTAATGGCTCAGGACAGTGGCTCACACCTATTATTCCAGACAGGGAAACAATAACTGGATGTCTTCGAGTACACCTGCCATTCCCCACAACACAGGAAAGTGTAGGTAGAAGGAACTCAGCCCAGATCAACCAGGGGGTAAAATAAGAGACTGCTTTGAAATAACCTAAGCAAAATATGGCTCTAGAGGTATGGCCCAAGTGGTAGAGCACCTATGTGATTTGCAAGTACAAGGCCCTGAATTCAGTCAGAAGAGGAGGTTGGAGAGGGGAAGGAAGAGGAGGAAGAGGTAGGAGAGGGGAAGGAGGAAGAGAAGGAGTATTCAAGAACCTGTAGAAGTCATGGGCCAGAGTAGTGGTACACATGTGTAGTCATAAATATTCATAAAGCAGAGACAGGGGGATCAGGATCTGAAGCCAGCCCTGGGGAAAAGCCCAAGGCTGCACTTGAAAAATAACTAAGCAAGTGAGGACATGGTGAGCGGCTCACGAGGTAGAGCAGATGCCTAACAAGTATGAAGACCCGAGTCCCAGCTCCAGCATCTAACACAAGCAAGTGAAGGCGCGGCTCAAGTGGTAGAGCACCAGCCTTGAGGGGAGGACACTGACTCCTCCCTCAGTTCTGGTTTCTAGGAGGGCGGCCCCACCCCCATCCCACCTCTTCCGCCTTTACTTGCTGAACTGAAAGCTGGCAGATGACCAGAAGGGTAGAGCAGGGGGGACGGGGCAGAGGGCTGTCGTCATGGTCTCACCCTCTGGTTCCTTCTTCAGCAGGCTCAGGTTTCTAAGCACGTCATGGCGCTCTGGTGGTTCCTCTGCATGTGGCTGCTGGCCTCTGGGACTCCAGGTGAGAGGTGGCTGGGAACCCGCCTGAGCGGCCTCGCTCTACAGCCTCTGCTCTGTGCCTGCAGAAGACCGAGGAGAGACCGGGCATGGGGCCCGGTCCCCTGTGTAGGCCCCGTTGTCCCCAGTGAGAGTGGCTTGTAGGTTTGGGGGCCTGTGCAGCTAGATCTCCCCAGCAGGTCAGCAGGTGCTAATGTGGTCATTTCCAGAAAGGTGCAAGCGGGCTGTGGGGTCTCAGTGAGTCAGCGGCTGAGCCCTGGCCGCTCATGGCATTCTGCTGCCTGGGTTCCTGGCAGAAACTGGAGGCTCCCACATCCTTGACCTCTCCGGGGAGCTCCCTGGAGCGCTGGCTCAGATCTTCGACAGCCAGCAGGACTGCGACCTGTTCATCCTGGTGAGGGGGCAGGAAGAGCTCAGCTTCTGCGTCCACCTGCTGATCCTGGCGGCCAACCCGGAGGCCCGGGCCCTGTGGGGGGAGCCGGGCAGGAATGTCACCATGAGCGTAGACTCGGAGTGTGCGCCCTTCATGAAGGACTTTATCAGGTACGCCAGCCCTTCTCCTCCCTCCTGGAAGCCTTCCCCAGAAAGAGGGGCCAGGCAGTGCACACAGCCGAGAAGAGCACAATCATGCACACGCGCACGCACACACGAGCTGTGCACACAGCCCCAGCAGGTCTTGGGAGCCCCTTACAGACAAGGAAGGTGAGACCCAGGCTCACCTGGGCAGAGCCTCCCACACGACTCAGGTGTCTCTGGTCTCCCCACTGGAGGCCTTCCGGGTTTTGGGGGTTTTTGTTGTTTTGGCTAGTACTGGGTCTTGAACCCAGGGCCCGAGCACTGTCCTTGGTCTTTCTCAAGTCTAGAGCTCTTCTACTTGAGCCTCAGCACTACTTCTGGCTTTTCCTACGTATCTGGTACTGAGGAATGGAACCTGGGTCTTTGTGCATGCTAGGCGAGCACTCGACCACTAGGCCACACTCCCGGCCTCCAGAAATTTTTTTGAAGGTTTTTTGTTTTTTTTTTTTCTTTTTGGTTGTGGGGTTTGAATTCAGAGCCTGGGCCCTGACTCCTGGAGCCAATCTGTGCCTGAGGCTAGCACTCTACCACTTGAGCCACAGCCCCACGTCTGCTTTTTGAGTGGGATCCTGGAGATGCCCAAGACTTTCAGCACTGTCCCAGCTGGCTTCCAGCCACAATCCTCAGACCTCAGCCTCCCCAGTAGCTAGCATGAAGGGGTGAGACACCACGCCCGGCTGAAGAAGGGTTTTTTGTGCTTGTTGCTATTGTTGGTTGTGGGGGCCTGGGCGCTGTCCCTGAGCACTTCAGCTCAAGGCCACTGCTTTACCATGTTGAGCCACAGTGCCACTTCTGGTTTCCTGGTGGTTAATTGGAGATAAGAGTCTCACAGACTTTCCTACCCTGGCTGGGTTTGAACCACGACCCTCAGATCTCAGCCTCCTGAGTGCTAGGTTTACAGGCATGAGCTAACAGCTCCCAGCATAAGAAGTTTTTTTAACAAAGAGAACCACATTTATTAATAATTATTCCTCTTATAAACCAAGCATGATGACTTATATCTGTTGTCCTGGCTGATGGGGAATCTGAGATAGGTAGGATAGAAGGTTGAGATCAGGGCCAGAAGTTTGGTCTGGTGGTAGAGTGCTTACCTAGCATGCAAAGCCCTGAGTTCAATTCCTTGGTACCACATACACAGAAAAAGCCAGGAATGGTGTTTTGGCTCAAGTGGTAGAGCTCCAGCCTTGAGAAATCCCAAGGACAGTGCTCAGGCCCTGAGTTCAAGCCTCAGGACTGGTTTAAAAAAAAGAAAAAGAAAAGAAAGTTGAGACCAGCCAGAACAAAAATGTTCTTGAGTCTCCATCCCAATGAAACAAGCTGGCATGGTGGTACAGGCCTGTCATCTCAGCCACGGTGGAAAGCCTAAAACAGGAGTAGTGAGGAGCTGGTACAACATGAGATCCTATCTCAAGATAACCAGTGTAAAACCAGGGTTGGGTGGGAGCATGGCTCAGCGGTAGCAGATGAGCGGCCCTGAGTTCAAACTCTGACACCACCAAAAATCATTACTCGCCTTCATTCTTATGACACAAGCTTTATATAACAAATGACATTGAAGAGAGAGCAATATTGTCCATTAAGAACAGATTAAAATGTTTTCTTTCCAGCCTAGTATGAAAAGTGGACAGGGAGCCTGCTCCTCCCCCAGTGGGCTCTGTTTCTACAATTCAGTAGCAAACAGGGTTGAAGCCCTGCTAGCTGGAGTCACGGCCTGTGCTCCAAACAAAGGGCCTGCCCTGGTATATATTCTCTCTCTCTCTCTCTCTCTCTCTCTCTCTCTCTCTCTCTCTCTCTCTCTCTCTCTCTCTCTCTCTCTCTCTCTCTCCCTCCCTCCCTCCCTCCCTCTCTCTTTCTTTCTTTCTCTCTCTCCCCCTCTCTCTCTCCCCCTCTCCCCCCTTGCTCCCTTCTCTCTTTTACTCTCTCTTTCTTCCTCCCTCTCTCCCTTTCTTCCTCACTCTACATCCCCCGTGCCCAATTTGGTCTCTGAACTGTGAGATGGGCCCGAGGCCTGGGCGGGGTGGGGAGTGGCTGGGAGAAGGGGTGATGATTTGGTGGCATGGATCGGGAGGAAGGGTGGCTACCGGTGGCCCAGGAGGCCACACCCGGCAGGGTGACAGAGAGAGTGGTGGCAGGGTCTTCCGTCATGTGCATCCTCCTCCCGCTCCTCCTCCCGCTCCTCCCTCCCATCCTCAGGTACCTCTACTCCCGGAGGATCGAGGTTTCCCTGACATCCGTCAAATGCTTCCACAAGCTGGCCACTGCCTTTGGAGCCACAGAGCTGCAGGCGTACTGCGGGCGCCTCTTTGCCACCCTCCTCCCCGAGGACCCGTCTTTCCGCCAGGCCCTGGACCTCTACGACTACGCCCGGGCCTCGGCAGACCCCGTGCTGGAGGAGCTGTGTGTGACCTTCCTGGCCTGGAACTTGGAGGCCCTGACGCAGGCTGGGGTCTGGACCAGCGTCCCCCAAACCTTGATGGAGGCGCTGCTCCCCAAGAGTGAGCTGGCCGTGTCCAGCGAGCTGGCCCTGCTGCAGGCAGTGGACGAGTGGAGCCGGGAGCGGGGCGCCGCCCCCTGGGACGTGGAGAGCCTGCTGGAGCAGATCCGTTTTCCCATGATGGCACCCGAGGTCCTGTTTGAGCTGCAGTTCACGCTGCCCCTGTACCAGAGGCACGAGGCGCTGTTCCAGAGGAAGATCCTGCAGGCCCTCGAGTTCCACACGGTGCCCCTGCCGCTGCTGGCCCAGTACCTGGGCGTCAACCTCACCTCCGACACCTACAAGCCCCGGCTCTACACCGCAGCCAACTGGAGCGCAGCCATCACCAACGACTCGCGAAGCGTGCAGGGCGAGTGGCGGTTCCCTTCCCGAAGCCCTCGCCGCTACGGCTACGGCTACGGCTACGGCTATCCTTCCTACACTTCCTTCCAGACCCCCCTGCACCCCAGCTTCCTCTTCCGGAACCAGTGGGTCTCCTGGTCTCTCTTCTACCTGGGACGGATGCAGGACTGCTGGAACTACGGCTTCTCCTGCTCCTCCGACGAGCTCCCGGTCCTGGGCCTGGCCCGCTCTGGCGCCTCGGACCCCAGCGTGGGCTACGAGAACAAAGCCCTCATGCTCTGTGAGGAGGGCCTGGTGGTGGACATAACCGATTTCCAGGGCTCCAAGGCCCCCATCCCCAGCGCCCTGGGCACCAACAGTTCCAAGAGGGCCTCGTTCTTCCCCTGTGCCACCGGATCCTTCAGTGGCTATCAAGTGGTCATCCGCCCCTTCTACTTCACCAACATTACCAGCCTGGAGTAGACCGCCCCCCCTCCCTGGGGGCCCCCCCAGAGGTCTTTGGCCTCCCTTCCTTTCCGCAGTCACCTTCCCACAACCTGCCGCCAGGTGGCCCCCTGCTCGCATCTGTCTCCCTGAGCTTAAAGAAGTAACTAGAAGGCTGGCGGCCTGCCAGATTTTAGGGGGTGAAGAGCCACGACTGGGCCAGCGATGTCACTAAGTCCAGTGGCCCTGCAGCTGCTGGCTCTGCCCCCCACCCCCATCTCTGCTCCCAATCATTAAAATCACGTGGTGCTTCTCCAGTTTGTTCATTTTTGCAGGTGGGGTGCTGTGCCTTTGCCGGGTTTGGACAGCCGCTGTGCTGGCTGCTGGTGAGCAAGGAAACAGAGGGTGCCCACCTGTGAGGAGGCTGTGGGCCTCAGGGGAAATGGACAAAAAAGGGAGGGAAGCCCTGGTCAGGAGGGTTTGAGGGGGCAGAGGAAGCCCAGGACGGTTTGGCCTCCCTTAGAACAGGGGACTCTCCAGAAAGAAATGGAGACTGAGGGGGCCATGGCCAGAGTCTGTCCTCCAACAGCCATTGCACCAAGGAAGAGGGCACAGCGCCCCATCCCCGGATGGCGCTCCTAGTGGAAAATGAACCAGCCTGCGTCATCCGGGAGCTGGACCACACAAGAGGCCCACACGGGGTGGGGGAGATGGCGGGAGACCCACGGGCCCCGGGGCAAGCCAGGGGGCAGACTCGGATGCCGTGGCATGTGCAGAATGTCCGAGCGCATGCAGGACGCCTCCCCCGCTATGACACATTCCCCAGGCACAGAGTCCTGGGGGGCGGGGGTGACTGACCAAGCTGTGGCCAGGGCCAGCCCTGCTCTGTCAGGGTCAGAGAAAACTTGAATCCAGAGCCAGGGGGAGGCCAGATCCCGCCCCCCTCATGGGTGGAGATGTCCTGGCTGAGCAGCTGAGGCTCAGCATGCGCGCCTGGCCTGGCCTGGCCATCTGAGTGTTTTCAATGCCAAGAGTGTTGTAAGAGTTCTCTAAGTTCTGGCCCTGGGAGGTGGCCCTGGCCTGTGGCCTCTGGGCCTGGGGAGGAGATCACAGCTTTCCGCCATGAGCAGAGGGCAGGATGGAGACCACACTCCTGGTCAGGACTTCTGGATTCCTTGGGCTCCTTCCTCTGCAGCATTCAGAGGGCTTCGCTACCTCCTGCTGACCAGTCCCGTAGTTCACGGCCCCATTCCCAGCCCTCCGCGCACACAAAGCCAGGCTCTCCGGAGGGAGGCACCTGTGCTCCCACCTGTTTGGCTGCGGTGTCATCACATCATGAGGACCCAGAACAGCAGGGACTTGTGTGGGGCTTTCCCTAAGACTCTCTCTAATGCGGAAAGAAGGCAGGTAGACTGCCAATGCGCCCCTGCCACTGTCTTAGCTAAGACCATCATCCTCTAGGTTACCTCAAGGTCCCCAACAGCTGTTGGGGTTCTGGCCATCACATCTGCCTTTTGAACAACACATAGAGGTGGCAGAAAAGAATAACAGCAACCTATCAGCCAAGACTTTTTCTTTAACTTTCCTTTCTCGCCCATGCCCTGGATCAAATTGTACTCTGATTTGCAGCCTCTCCTTTTCCTGCCTCTGTGTGAGATCTGATGGTTTGGTCAGAGATTTAGGTGAGAGCCTGGGATTTGGAGCTTGTGCAGATTCCTTCTGAATCTCCCTGGCCTGGCTAGAAGCAGCCGCCCCGCCCTTCAGTGCCTGAACCTCATCTGCACACAGTCTGGCAGTAGTAGCTTCAGTTTTCCATGCTGGGTCTCTCAAGAGCCCAGCCAGCCAGTGCAGTGTCAGATCCTGGGGTGCAGAAACACGGCCACAGGTGAGTAACACGCCCAAAGCAGAGCTCGCAGGAGGCCGAAAGGAGCTCAGTTTGCTTTGACACCCTGGTGACCGCTGCCCAGGTAGAGTTGCTAGACACTCGCCTGGCTGCAGAAGGCTGAGGGGTCTGCACTGTCCCTCCCCAGCCCCCCCTCCTCTCCATGGAAACGACTCCCTACTGGTCTTCAAGTTTGCACAAAGAGAAGGCATCATCATTGGTCTGTTACTCTAGTAGCCAGCTTAGCATCCACGTTGTGATTTGACTATGCAATAACCAGTCCGTTATGCATTCAGGTTATTTACATTTCTTAAGTTATTCTGAATGAAACGCGGTATACATTTTTAAGTGAATACTGAGTACGATGGGCTCCAATAAGCATGGTTTGGCTTTCCAGCATAAGATGGGCTGTGGTGGTGGGCAGGCTAGACTCGTACTGTGGTAGAAGGTACTTACCCAAGTTACTCTCTGAGCCTTATTTGTGGTTGTCACTTCTTTTCTTATATGGGCTTGAATTCAAAGTCTTGGGCTCACTGAGCTTTGCTTGCATGGCTGGCGCTCTACCACTTGACCCATGCCTTCAGCCTGGCCCTTCCTGTTTAATTTAGTGCTGGAATCTTACAGCCCTCTCTGCCCAAGGCTGGCCTGGATGTTGGGCTCATGAGTAATGGGGTTTGTAGCAGGAGCCCCTTCTGTGGCCCACTGGCTAGACACTCGTCAGTGAATGAACCCGTGGTGAAGGAGCAGACGTGGCTCCAGGGCCTGGGACCAAGCCTTCTTTTCACACAAGAGCTCTGTGGGAGGTTTTTTTTGTTTGTTTTTACATTCACACCATAACTGACTTTGAAATAGCCAATAACTTTTTGTTCTTGCTTTCCTCTGGCTTTTCTGTCTAGAAACCCAACCTCTACCCAGTCTCAGAACATTTGATTTATTTTACATAATGAAGCCTTGCCTTGTTCTAGAATTACAACACAAGGCCCACTAAGATCTTTCCAGTCACATGGCAGAGGAGGTCTGGACCAGAGGTTGGGTGAGACCTGTGCCTCTGCTGGCCACTGTGGCTGCAGAAGCACCACCACGCTTCCTTCTAGCTGTGCACATGGCTCCCCCGAAGTGCTCTCCTCGTTATCAAGGACTGTACAGTACTTCATGCCTATAACCCTAGCTGCTCAAGAGGCTGAGATCTGAGGATCAAGGTTTAAAGCCAGTCCAGGCAGGAAAGTCCATGAGATTTCTCATGTCTAATTAACCAGCCAAAAGCTGGAGGTGGAGGGATAGCTCGAGAAAAACAAACAAAAAACAAGCTCCAGCACTAGTATGAGAAAAAAATAACCTGGAAAGTGCTCTTTTCTCGCAGCTCAGCCTTCAGACCCCAGACTTTGCTGCAGCCTCAGTATCCCCGGCCAGAGGCCGGGGCATGTGAGAACTTCCTGGCTCCCGTGCCCCCGCCACCCCACCCGTGCAGCTGTGGGGAAGGTGGCGGGCCAGGGCCTCTGAGGGAGCTGGACAGAAAAGGTTTGATGTGGCAGCAGCTGATCTGGAAGTATGTGCGGCTGGGGGGAGCCAGGAGCACCGAGCCAAGCCTACAGAGGTTACGCAACATGGGCGGTGGGGCGCCAGCCCGTCCCCACAGTTCTGCCAAGTGTCCCACGCCCGGCCCATGAGTGTCCCCATGGGTGAGTCCCCAAGGCCAGCATGGGAGAATTCCATGGAGGCTCCTGGGATGGCGCCCGGGGGGGGGGGGCAGGGCTGGGAGGTCGTGAATAACTAAAAACACACACACACACACACACACACGCATCTGCTCTTTGTCCCTGTGCCTGGCTCAGAGCTCTGCAAACCTTTGGGGGCTCCCTGGGGGCAGAGGCGGGTGACCTTCCAGCCTCATCTGCCCTTTGCAGGCGAGGAAAGCCTCAGGGCCCTCTCCCCAGCTGGCATCAGGGTGGGCAGCAGCTGCGGCAGTCTCCGGGAGCCATGGCTGTGCCAAGCTGGACCCGCACAAGCCCACATCGAGGGGCTGGTGAGCACTCCCCACTCCGCAGGACAGCAGCCATGTCCCAGGGCCTCCCGACAGCCCCTGTGTGCTCGAACCTGTTCATTTTTCCTCACATGGTCAGCAAAGGCAAGTCGAGTCCTGTGAGCTGCTCAGGGTTATCACTGAGAGTGAGAGAGACACGGAATTTAAGCCCGTGGGACAGGGGACGGCAGGGGCGGGGGGTCCCTGGGGGCCAGCTGACTGAGGCCAAAGTGGGGAGTCGTGTGAGCCAGGCCCCTTCTCTGGCTCAGCACTGGCTCAGACCCGTTCGCCTGGGGCTTGGATGGGAGAGGGGACACCCAGCTGGTGTCTGCCCCAGAGAAGTGTGGACCGTCAGCTGGTGTGGGCTGAGGCAGAGCAGCAGCTTTCCTTAGTGGCTAGTGGGGGAGCAGGAAGGGGCCCCCCAGCCGAGGCCTCAGAGCCATGATGGACAGGTAGGCTGGAGGCAGGCCCATCAGAAGGAAGCAGCTGCCTGGATCGGGCTGTGGCCCAATGAGAGAAAAGGAGAGCTGTGTCCAGGGCCTGGGGTTTTGGAAGACTGGTCCAGAGAGCCAGCATCTAAGGACCCTGGGACACCTCACATACCCAGGGGAGAGGGGCGAGTAGGGGACAGGGTCCCCTGCCAGCTGGCTCCTTTTCAGAACTCACTTTCTCAGGAGTGGCAGAAGCCCCTGGCAGTGCCTGGCACCTCTGACCAGCCTCTTTTGCCAGCCCTTCTGGGCCAACTCCAGGGCAGGGCCAAGAACTTGAGACTTCCATTTGTTGCCTGGGGCAGCAGAAATAAAGGCCATAGGTGGCTTCAAACCATCTCAGGGCCCTTTTCCTGGCTCTGGAGACCAGGAAGCTTGGGATGGAAGTGTCTGGACCACTTCCGGGGTAGGCTCCAAGAATCACCTGCTCCAGCCTCAACTTTGGCCCCCACATGGCATCTGCTTTGTGGGTCTGACAGCTGGGATGTGGCTTTCCCTCTCTCTCTTCCTCCAAGAACACCATCAGGCTCCGGGCCTTTCTGAGGTCCAGGGTGATCTTTTATGATGCTTTGCCTTGATGGAGTTTGGAAAGATCCTGTGCCCAAAGCCACACTCACACAGGGGCTGGCTGGCTTAGACTTAGGGGAGTCACTCATGGCCAGTGACTTGCTGGCCCTGCCCGCCTGGCCGCCACCGGGCTGCTGAGGGCAGGCTAGAGTGGCCCCCCACTTTCTTTACCTCTGTGCGCTGCGTTTCTCCCCCGACCCCCACTGCTGGTGGATGCGATCTGGAGATCCTTAGCCTCTCCTGAGAGTCGTGCATTCCCACGGTGTCCCCAGAACCTGCCCCTTACAGGTGAGCCTTCCAGGCCAGGTCACGCCTGTAATCCTAGCTACACAGGAGGCTGAGATCTGAGGATTTCAGCCCAAAGCCTGCCCGGGCAACACAAAGCCGAGTGACCCTTGTCTCCAATTAATCACTGGGGAAAAATGGGAAGTGGACTGTCTAGGGGTGGGGTGGTAGCTTTGAAGTGAAGAGCTCTGAGATAGCGCCCGGGCAAGAGTTCAAGCCCCATGACCACCCCCACCCAAAACAAAAACAAAAACGTGAGCCGTAGCCGCCAGAGGCGTCTTGGTTGGTGAGAGAGAATTCGAATAAATTTCTGTCCATATCTTAAAAGGATTCAAAGCCAGGGGCTGGCTGTAATCCTAGCTACTCAGGAGGCTGAGATCTGGGATGGAGGTTCAAAACCAGCCTGGGGAGGAACATGTGAGACTATTAAAAAGAAAAAAGAAAGAAAAGCCAGAAGTGGTTCTGTGGTTCAAGTGGCTCAAATACTAGTCTTGAGCAAAGAAGCTCAGGGAAAGTGCCCAGGCCCTGAGTTCAAGGCCAGGACCAGAACAACAGCAACAAAGATTCCAAGAGGCCAACCCGGGAGACTCAAGCATGGGCTCTGGGGAAGAAGTCCCCTGGGAACCACAGGGGACAGGGACCCTGCCATTTGATGGGGACTAGCAGGGAGCCCTCTAATCAGGAGGTGGCTGGGCTGGAGCTGAGGGTGCAGGGTCCTGTCCTTAGCTTCTGCTCCAGGCTCCCCTTCTGCGAATGGCTCTCCCTGAGCATATTTAGAATCCTTCTGCCTCCCAGTCCCCACATCCTACCATGCACCCAGAGCTACCCTTCTCTTCAGTGGCAGTTGTGGCACAGGAACAAAGTGACACAGGTTCCTGCTGCTGCCTTGCTCCTTCCTGACGCAGTCATGTCCGAGTCTCGGGCCAGGCCCAGCTCAGGGGCAGCTGTACACACACACGCAAAGAGTCCACTCTGCCCGCTTTGCAAGAAGCCCCCCTCCACAGCCCCCTGGACACCACGCTGCCCTCAGGGGCCCACTGGCTCCAATGACAATCCTGCTGGGTTGACAGGAATCACCAGAGGCCTGCTGACCCCCACCTGCTCCTTGGCTAGGGACCCCACTTGCGGAATGAAGGTTTTTCAGGGTGGATCCCAGTGCTATGCCCACTTCAACGCCCCTCACCTACAGAGGGGACTGAATAGTCTTCTTTCTGATTGCTTTAATAAGAGATCCTGGGATCGGGGGTGCAGCTCAGGCTTCCGCTCACCCTCGTCTCCACATCTGTACCTGGGGGTGCCTTGGGATTTGACTGTCAGTTGAGTCACACAAGAAAGGAGTGAGCAGGCCGCGACACAGCAGGCAGCTTGGGGAAGTTGCCAGCAGACTGTCTAAATCCAAGCCACTCAACGTGGGGTCCCATTAGCACCCATCTAACCAAGGCAGACACCAGGGTTGAGGGCCAGGGCCCCCAGAGCCTCCAGGGGCTCCGGGCTGCTGCTGGCTGGGGCTGGGCTTTGGGCTGTCTTCCTGGAGCTCTGGACACTGCCATGCCCGAGTCCCTCTCTCCTCAGACCAGCTCTGATGTCTGCTGGTCCCAGCTCTTCCCACTGGCACGGGAGCTGGCCACATGTGTGAAGTGGGGACCACTCCACAAAGAGGTGCAGCCATTGGAGGAGGAGGAGAGGAGAGGCGGGCCCACCTCCATGGGACAGCTCCTGGAGTGGAGAGGGCCGGGCAGAGCCGTGGTCATCCCGAGAAGCTCTCCTTCCCCTGCAATCATGTGAGCTGCTGAGTAACTGCTCCCCACCAGCCAGCCTCCACCCTCGGTGGGCCTGGGAGGGGATGCCAGCTCAGGAGCAGTGTCGCCATGGTAACGTACAGCCTTGGTAACCAGGGCCGTGTGTGCCTGACCTCCACTACCATCTTCCTGGGACCGCTGGTTCCTCCACTGGGACCACTCTGGCCTACAATCGGACCAGGATGGAAGCTCTGGGACCCCTGCCCTCCACCCAGGAGATACATGACTCTAAAATGCCTCACTCCAGGATTACCCAGAGGTTCCCACACCCATTTGAAAGCCTGTGGAGCCAACACCAAGCTGCTGCAGAGCCTGGATGTCCTCTGCCACCCCTCCCACACCATGGCACTCCCTGAATCACTTTGCTCCTGTGGCCAGATCAGTGGGGATGGGTGAAGGGGGGACCTGGACCTATCACAAAAGATAATGGGTGGAGCTTTGGCCGCCCCTACCCAGGCCTCTGAGTGGTGTACCCTTAGCCCAGAGGAAAGGAAACAAAAGTTAAATGAAATGAGGATCACGCGGGGTGTTAGCTCCAAAAGAAGTACAGTCCTCTCTGTGGTGAGGGAAACAGGCTTCCGGAAGGGAGGCACATCCTCAGACACAGCCTGTGCCCCGTGGTGGCCTTGGGCCCGCTGATTTCCCCACGTCCTTGGGTGAGTCTCCAGAACTGTATTCTTGCTGTGCAAACATTCCTCTGTTCCCATGATCATCGAGATAAGTGGAGGACAAGGAGGTCTGCAGGGCCTGGAGCTGTCAGGTCATTTTATAATTCCTTGGCATGGCAGAGTGGAGGATGGCGAAAGAGAAGAGGGAAAAGGCCTTTGTGTAACTGAAGACCTCAGCTATGCCTCAGGTGGCATGTTTAAGTGTCATGTTAGCAGGGGTGGGGTCAGTGCTGAGTGAGCCACAGATTGAAAGCCCAGAGCCATCCAGGACCGGCTGTAGCTCCCTCTGGACTCGATTTATAAGGCTTTGCATGGCAGGGGTGGAGGAGGAGCAAGATGAAGAGAGCAGGACTCTGCCAGCACAAGGCCATCCCGCAGCCACGAGGCCCAGGGGAGCCGGGGTATTCTTCCCGCTGGCCTGGGAATGGCCTGCACAGCCCTAACCACAGGCTGGGCTCTTGAGGTGTTTTTGCACTACGTTCCTGAGGCTGGCCTCCCATCCTGGGCTCACCGGACCTTCCTGCCTCAGCCTTCAGAGGGATGGACTTTCATACCTGGCTAAAGCTTCAGTTAAGAATGATTTTTCAGGGGCCGGGAGTTTGGCCTGGTGGTAGCGTGCTTGCCTAGCATGCACGAAGACGCAGGTTCGATTTCTCAGTACCACATATATAGAAGTGGTGCTGTGGCTCAAGTGGTAGAGCTCTAGTTTTGAGAAAACCCAAGGACAGTGCTCAGGCCCTGAGTTCAAGGCCCAGGACTGGTGAAAAAAAAAGAAAAACCACAATGAACTACTGTCTGATTGCTAGGAACCATGTGATACACAGAAGATCCCACAAATCTCCTTATCTGCTTCTCCTGGAGCCTAATCTCACCACTAACCAAACCAGCTGGAACCAGCAGAGATCCCCCACACAGAGGGCTGCTACCAAGATCACAGTTATATATTCATTATTTTCCCAGCAACCAGTGACAAATAATGTAACTTGATTATCTTAAGTGGGTATATTTCATTTTTTGAAAAGTCACTGAAATAAGAATTTGTTGGATGTTACTGCTTGATCAAAAAAAAAGAAAGAAAGAAAGAAAGAAAAAAAATAGAATGATTTTCGAGCCAGGCACCAGTGACCCACTACTGTCATCCTGGCTACTCAGGAAGCTGAGATCTGAGGATCAAGGTTCAAAGCCAGCACAAACATGAACACCTGTGGGACTCTTCAATTAACCACCAGAAAACTGGAAGTGATGCTGTGGCTCAAAGTGGTAGAGGGCTAGCCTTGAGGAGAAAAGCTCAGGGGTAGTGCCCAGGCCCGAGTTCAAGCCCCATGACAGACAAAAATTTAAAAATAAACGATATTTTAATTCAAAATTCTTTTGTACAATGATTTCAAGATAATAAAATAAATTAAACAGAAAGAATGTATTTTCTTCCTTTGAAGACCGTGAGGGGTTCTAGGCCAGGGGTTAGCCACACGTTGAGGCTCCTGTATTGGCTCCTTTTCAGAGCTGAGTCCTGGCCTCGGGAGGGGATCTCAGAACTAGGTCGTGGGGATCTGGCCTGAATGTGTCTGTGGGACACGCCTTCCCAACCAAGAAAGAAGAGGCTATGTGAGTCTCCTGGGTCTGTCTGGGCAGCCAGGGCTCAGGGTGCCAAGTACTAAGGGCTCAGGTTGTCATCTGGCCCTGCACAAAGATGGCAACCACAGCGCCGGGAGGACACCTGTGGGCAGACTCCTAGGGATAGATGTCCTGAAGGATTGGGAGCCAGGAAAACTCCAATCCATTAGCAAAACATCCAAGTGGAGACGGGACTCCAGTGCTGTAGCCCCAGCCTTGAGGGAACACACAACAAAACAAAAAACAAGCAAGAGTGCAAGGCCCCGAGTTCAAGCCCCAGTATCTGGCTCACGATGCTGGTTTTATTTGTCAAGATTGAGCTTTCGCAAGCCCAGTTTCCTCCCATTAGTCAGGCTGGCCGCACAACTCTAGCACAGAAAACCCTACTGAGCTCACCATCGGGGCCTGGAAAGATAGCAGCTTGTTCTGGGAATGTTCCTCCCCTCCCGCCCTCCCCGGCCAGTGTCAGGCCAGCCACACCATGTGAGTCTCTGGTCCCTGGGAACTGGCTTCCTAGTGGCCGGGTTCAAAAGTGAGAGCCAGAGAGGTGCTTACCCAAGTCATACCTGAGAGAAAGGAGCGGACTATGGGAAAGAAAGTGCTTTGCACAGAAAGCTGAACTTTCTCAGCAGACGAAACCGCCACTGGCCTCCAGATTGTGGCTTGCTTTCCCCAGCAAACCACCAGAGTGCTTGCCTAGCATGCACAAAGACTCAGGTTCAATTCCTTGGTACCACATCCATAGAAAAAACCTGGAAGTGGTGCTGTGGCTCAAATGGCAGACCACGAGCCTTGAGAAAAAAGCCCAAGGACAATACTCAGGTCCTGAGTTCAAGCCCCAAGACTGGCAAAAAAAATAAAGCCAGGAGTGGAGTTATGGCTCAAGTGGTAGAGTGCCTAGCTTGAGTGAAAAAGCCAAGCAAGAGCTCAACTCCTTGAGTTCAAGCCTTGGTACCCACACATGCACAGAAAACACCTACACCTACACACACACACCACAAAGGTGCCACCACAAAGGAATCAGCAGAGAGTTGAAGTTAGGGGGTCACAGCTGTAATGTGTGGGGCTTTCTGCACCCCACCTCTGCCCACTAACCCCTTCCTGAATCTAGAGAACCAAGCAGTCCTCAACTGCTGCAGGAGGGAGGCCCGGATGGACAGAGGACCCGGGCCTCATTACAGGGCAGCCGCACCCGCCCTGCCCTTTCCAGGCTGCCTGCAAGGTTTTCTGTCTGGCCTGAGTGTGGGAGGGGGGCAAGCCTGCCAGACCCTGGGTGGTGAGGGTGGAGGGTTGTGTGCGGACCCCTGGGGTTGAGGACAAGCTGACATCGGGTAGCTGCCACTTGAGCTGCCACTGTGACCCTTACTGAGCAAACTTGGCTCATCCTGCCAGCAAAGCTATTTCCCAGCTTAAAGCGAGAGGTGATACGCTTGCCTCCCCCAGGAGCTATGTCTCCCTTCTCCACTGCAGGAAACCTCCTAGCTGGGCTCTCCTGTCCCTCGAGAGACCCCGGGGGAGCTGGCAGTAACCTGTGTCCACCTGGCCCCTTCTTCCTGGCTAGATCGGTGACCTGGCTTAGAGAGGAGGGGGAGAGCCAGCTGCAAACACACCCGTGTCAAGGAAAAGGCAGGTCGTGCTCTCAGTAAGGTTGGATGACCAGAGCCTCTGGTTGCCCTGGGATGCTGGCAGGCAGGGGACTTCGTGGGAGCCCTCGGGAGGAGACTTTTCTAGCCCTACCCCCTGCTTATCTGTCTCCCTCAGCAGTCTGTTCTAGTGCTCTCTGCTTGTACAGAAGTGGAAGGGGCTGGGGGTACCAGCTCTGGTGTCACCACATCAGCCTCCCCACCAGCTTCCCAGCGGGCTCCCACCTGACCTGGCCACCCAAATTGTTCCTTCTGTCACAATGGCTTCTTTTCTCTGACAGTTCAGCTCAACCCACTTTCAAGGTCCAAATTCACAGTTGCTGTGTGTGTGTGTCTGTACTAAGGTTTGAAATTAAGGCTGGTGCTCTACCACTTGAACCATAGCTACACTTCTGGCTTTGTGCTTGTTAATTGGACATAAGAATCTTCTGGGCCTTCCTGCCTGATCTGGCTTTGAAATGGGATCCTCAGATCTCAGCCTTCTGAGTAGCTAGGATTACAGGTGTGAGTCACCGCACCCTGCCAGAAAGGCCTTGACCAAAAATGACAACCACTGCAGTTCAGAGGACTATAGAGAGGCTTTGGCTGGGGTAGGGAACAGACTTGCGCTGGGTCTGGCTTGGCTTTGGGCCCTTTCTTAGCAAGCTCTGAGCTACCCAACCTGCTTTGCACTCTTGATCTCACTAGAGCTGATATCATAGAGGGCTGGCCGTGTGCTGGGCCCTCTCCCAGGAGCTGGCAGGACCCCAGTTCTCAAATGAGGAGGCAGAAATGGCAAGGTCACACAAGCACACAGCCACCCGGCGGGGTGTGCCGCCAGTCCCCAAGCTCCAGCTCATGGTGACACAAACCATCTCTTTCTGTGCCAAAGGATCATGGAATTTGACCCAGACAGTGGACGGGTGGGTGTGGAAGGCATTCCACGGGTGGAAGGTAATAATGTTCCAGATGTATCCCCTCGCCTCCCCAGGAAATTTCCAGGCTTGGGGGAACTTCTAAGCCTTTAACTCGAGCAGACACTTTGGGCAGAGGCCTGAAGAATCCAGCAATGGATTGAGGGCAGATAAGGCTCACTGTGTGGCCATTTGGCTACGTCCTCTGCCCTGGAGATAAGCACGGGCTGTGTGTAGCACTGTGAGACTCTGAGCTGTCACAGAAGGCAGGGACTCAGACAGTACAGTGAGCAGCACTGGCTTTGTCCCAAGAGAAAGGTCTTGTGTGCAAAGATGAAGCCTCACAGAATAAACTTAGCCATGTTTCTACCCCCAAAGAGCAGGTAGATCTCCGGCATAATAAATAAATTAATACAATAAATAAAACCAATGACACAGCTGTCCTGACTTGGCTTGAAAAGGCCGGGGATTCACTACAAGATAATCTTTTGGAAGGCAGATGCCAGGGGCTCACGCCTGTGATCCCAGCTTCCTAAGAGGCTGAGATCTGAAGATTGTGGCTCAACGACGGCTGGGATAGAAAAGTCTATGAGGGGACCGGGAGTTTGGCCTAGTGGTCGAGTGCTTGCCTAGCATGCATGAAGACCCGGGTTCAATTCCTCAGTACCACAGACATAGAAAAAAGCCGGAAGTGGTGCTGAGGCTCAAGTGGTAGAGTTCTAGCATGAGAAAACCCAAGGACAGTGCTCAGGTCCTGAGCTCAAGCCCAGGAGTGGCAAAAAAAAAAAAAAGAAAGAAAGAAAGAAAGAAAAGTCTATGAGACTCCTATCTCCAATTAACAAGCAAAAAGCCAGACATGAAGCTGTGGCTTAAGTAGCACAGTGCCAGCCTTGAATAACAACAACAACACAAGCTAAGGGGCAGGGAGTTTGGCTCAGTGGTAGAGTGATTGCCTAGCATGTACAAAGACCTGGGTTTGATTCCTTCTGGCAAAAGCCACAAGTGGTTGGTGTTGTGGCTCAAGTGATAGAGTGCTTGCCTTGAGGAAAAAGCCCAAGGACAATGCTCAGGCTCCAAGTTCAAGCCCCAGGACTGGCAAAAACATAGCTAAGGGACCGCACCCTGGTGAATTCAAGCCCCAGTATTGGCAGGAGTGTACACATACAGACTTTCTCACACGCACACACACTCACACACACTCACACATGCTTTGGGCTGGGACGGGGACTGGGCTCAAGTTGAAGAGTGCTTACTTAGTGAGCATGAAGCCCTCGGTTGAATGGCTAGTTTCCCCCCAGTTCCGGGTGAACCCTGAGCAAACCGAATCGGATGAGCTGTTTGTCTTCAAGGCAGGTAGGACTGCCATACTAGTATCTCTCCTTGCGGGTAGATGTGGAATTTTTCACAAACTTTATTGTGGCTCAGTGACAGAGTGCCTGCTTAGCAAGCTCAAGACCTTGAGTACCACCATTTAAAAAAAAAAAAGTATTTTAAGCCACGTGCTGCAGCTCATGCCTGTAACCCTCGCTACTTGGCAGACACAAATTGGGAAGGATCACAGTTGGAAGGCCACCTAGGCCAAAAAGTTTGCAGGACCCCACCCCATCTCAACGAATAAAAAGTTTGCAGGACCCCGCCCCATCTCAACCAATAAAAAGCTGCATCCAGTGATACATGCTGTCATCCCAGCTGCGTGGGATACCTGAAGAGGAGCTCCTGTTCCAGGCTGCTAGGGTAGGCATTGGATCCTAGTGAAAAAATAGGGACAGTGAGAAGGCCTGGGGCAGGGTTCAAGAGGTAGAGCTTAGGGAACAAACGCCCTGAGTTCAAGCCCCAGTGCTGGCCCCAAAGAAAAAGTGTCACCTCACAGTGGCATCAGGATGGGCTAGGCTGCCTCAGCCGTGCGGGCCACCCGGCCTCCCCCAGCGCCCGTGACCAGCCCGACTCCCGCCCATCCTCCAGCTGACTCGTGGGAACCCTGAGCTCTGAGGAGTGACTGCCGCTCGCTGGGAACATGTGTTTCCAATCTTCCCCTCCGAGTGACTCACCGCAGACAGCTGCTGCCAGCCCCAGCCACCCGGGCTCAGGCTCACCTCGGACTGCTGACCACCAGCCCCGCTCTCTCCCACGTGCACAGTGTCTTCCTCCCTCCCCTTCCCACACGCCAGCCCTCCCGCCTCCAACGCAGCCCTCCTCGCCTGCCTCGGCCTCGTTCTCTGGAGGACTTGAGCCCAGTGCCGGCTCTCATCTGAGCTGTCATTTCTCCCAGGCACCCCCTTCCCATGCCTCTGCCGTGGCCCCTGGCACCACCGCCACCATGACATCCATACTCCGTGTTTCCTGGTTTGTGCTATAGGAAGGAGGGGCCCTTTTGTCCCATCCTTTTTTTCTGCTTCTTCAGGGGTTTGGCACATGCTAGTGCCCCAGAAATACTTGTTGAATAACAAGGATAGACAGCCATGCGCCGTGGCTCACACCTATAATCCTAGCTGCTCAAGAGGTTGAGATCTGAGGATCATGGTTCAAAACCAGCCCAGGACTCTTATTGCCAATGAACCACTAGAAAACCAGAAGTGATGCTGTGGCTCAAGTGGTAGGGTGGTAGCCTTGAGCTGAAGAGCTCAGGGATAGCACCCAGGCCAAATGTTCAAGCCCCAGGACAGAGAGAGAAAGAGAGAGAGAGAGAGAGGAGAGAGAGAGAGAGAGAGAGAGAGAGAGAGAGAGAGAGAGAGAGAGAGAGAGAGGAGAGAGAGAGAGAGAGAGAGAGAGAGGAAGGAAGAAAGAATGAAAGAAAGGAAGGAAGGAAGGAAGAGAAAATGTACAATGTAACCAGGCACGGTGGCTCACACCTGTAACCCTAGCTACTTACGAGGCTGAGATCTGAAAATTAAGATTCCAAGCCAGCTGGGACTGGAAAGTCCATGAGATTCGAATCTCCAATTAACCAGTATAAAGCCAGAAGCAGAGCTGTGCCTTGAGTGGTACAACACTAGCCATGGACAAGAATAAGACCCATGGCCTGAGTTCAAGCCCTAGGAACAACATATACAGAGAGAGGAAGGAGCTAGGGAGGGAGAGGGAGGCAAAGAAGGAAGGAAAAGAAGAAAGTGTGTGGCTGGGCATGGTGGCTCATGCTTGTAATCCTAGCTAGCTACTTGGGAGGCAGAGAGCTAGAGGATCATGGGTCAAGGCCAGCTGGTGGGGGAAGTGCGGTGGACGTTATGGAGACCTCATCTCAATGGAAAAACTGGCTGTGGTGGTATGTTCATGGTCCCAGCTGTGCTAGGACTGTAAAGTGCGAGGATGGCAGTCAGGCTAGCTCAGGAAAGAATACCGAGACCCCTACCTGATAAACAAAGCAGAAAGGGCTAAGGTTCAAGTGGCAGGGCACCTGCCTAGCAAGTGAGAGGCCCAGAGTGGTAACCCTGACTCTTGTGGCTGAGGGAAGGGTGGACAGGCTGAGGCAGAGCCCATGAGCTGGGCCCCAAACCCCAGACTCCAGTAGCAGCGATGGACTGAGAAGCCCGGCACCTCCTCTTCTCTCTGGGGCTTCGCTGTCCCTGAGTCCCACGCTGTATTCAGAGCCACCTCAGGCCTGCTCCCATAGCAACTCGGGATCAAGGACAGGGCCTTGGGGTTCTGCGCGCTCTCCCACCCGTGTGCCTCCCTTGAGGACCTCAGCACTCACACGTTGGCCCCCTAAGCTGGCTCCGGAGGGAGGGAGGGAGGCCCGTCTGGAATCAGAAGTGCTGGGAGCTAGGTTGGATGACTGCCCACACAGGGTCCATCTCCTCAGGGGCCTGAAGCATCCCCGGAGACAGAAGAGGGGGTCTCGGGGAGGAGGCAGGACAATGAAGACTAGGCAGGACCAGAGAGAGGAGAATGGCACTGGGGAACGAGTGGGAGTTTCGGGGCCCCGAGCTAATCACAGCCTTGCCCTGAGATGTACTGCTCTGCTCAGCATTGGCTGGCAGCCCGCGGGGCCCAGCCCCCCCTTCCTGTGCTGTGCATTAGGCAATGACGTCACGCCCTTGCCTGTGGTGGCCTGGCACTCCCCAACACCAGAGGAAGCCGGGATGGTGGCTGGAAACCTGAGCCTCGTTGCCAGGTTGGAGGGCAAGGAGACCTGAAACAGTGACAGACAGCCTCTCTGCCCAGAGAAAACAGGATGGCTGGGGCACTGGCTCTTCACTGCTGGCTGGCTCTGGGCTCCAGCCCGCCCATGGAAAGACTCACATGACCACATGGCAGGGGCCAGAAGGAAGTAGCCTGGGCATGAGGAAATGGGAAACAGCTGGCCCAGGACACCCGTTCCCCTGCCTCCTGTGCCTTCCTGTGTGTGTCATGGAACTGGTCTACAAGAAGTTTCTGGAAACTCAGTGTGATGGGGCCGGGTTCAGGAGGCAGACAGGTGAGCAGGGAGGAAGCAGAGGAGGTGGCAGAGCCCAGAGGCGTAACCTCCTGGGAGGTGTGATCCCAGCCCTTCCGCATCTCCGCCCTCACAAAAGGGGGCCAGTAGCCCTTCGAGGCCACCCTGGCAGGGTGAGAGCCCCGTGGGGAGGCAGAGGTAGCCACTGGAGGGAGGGGTATCACCACTATGGGGAGACCCCACCCGCAACTTCGGAGAAAGAGTCTGTGTGTGTTAGGGGAGGGATGCCTGGGCCTCTTAGTGTGGATGTGGAAATGTTTTAGGCTAGACCCCAAATGGCTTCCCGATGCCACCAGGATTGCCACCTCTTCCTCCTCCTCCTTCCCCTCCTCCGCTGAGGAGGTTTCATCCCAGCATGAGTGCAGGGCTATCATGATCATTGCCTGCCTCAAACGAGGGCCCACAGGGGCTGACATCCAGGCAGGCTGCTGAGGTGAATGCCCAGGGCCCTTCAGGGCCAGAGAGGCCTGCCAGGAAGGGGGAGGAGGAGGAGGGCAGGAAACAAGAGTGTGGAAGATGGAAAGTCCTTCTCTTAAAGATACCCTATGGTTGTCAGGCACCAGGGGGTCACAGCTACAATCCTAACTAGCTGCTTGTGAGGCAGTTAGCAGGAGGATCAAGGTTCAAAGCCAGCATACATGTGAGACCCCCCACCTCAATAGCTGGGTGCAGAGTGTGTGTGTGTGTGTGTGTGTGTGTGTGTGTGTGTGTGTGTGTGTGTATGTATCTGTCTGTCATTCTAGCAGTGTGGGAAGCATACGTAGAGCAAGCTCCAGGCTTACCTGGGCATACACTGGAGATGCTATTTTCAAAAATAACCATATGAAAAAGGACAGGGAGTGTGACTCAAGAAGCAGAGTGCCGGCTTAACAAGTACAAAGTACTGAGTTCAGAGCACCCAATATGACTGCATGAAACAGTGCAATGGAATGTCAAAGGAAGCCACAGGCCAAGAATGAGGTCACCTAAAAGCAGACACCTGAGGACCGTGGCCAAGAAGTGCTCCTCAGTCCGAGGCCTGTATCTCACAGGCCAGAGCCCCACTGAACAAGGCTCTGCTGCCCCCATCAAAAGGAACCCCTACAGGACACTGGGGGCAGATATCTCCTGATTCTTGTGGCTATGCCTCAGTTGTCCAGTAGAGTACAGCTCTGAGGGTGTGGCCCAGCTACCTGACCTCCTAGGGGCCATGGACTCTGGCCCCACCACCTTTCCTTGGCATGTGGGGCCACTTTTAGTGGCCATTCTCAGCAAGAATGGCTGACTCTCCCTGGCACCTCCAGGGAGAGACAGGGCTCACCCACATGGGGAGGGTGAGAGCGGGGGTGGGGCAGAACTCCCCTTCTTCTGGGTGGAGCTCCTACTCCACCCAGGGGTGCAGGACGTCCGGGGAGCACCCTGACTCTGTTTACCTGGAAGGAACACCAAGGGAGGCGCTTGGCACTTCCTCGTGGCCTGGACAGTGTTCGCAGGTCCACCCAGAACAGGCTTGCTGGCTGTGCTCAGACGGCGGAGGGATGGGTCACTGGCTTGGCTGCACTCTGGGCTCCCTGCTTCCCGCTGAAAAGCTCTTTTAGGAAGAGAGCCACCAGGCAAGCATGGCCGCGCAGGCGAGGTGTCCTGGGGTCCTGGACGCTTCTTGCCACAAACCCTTCCCCTCTGAAGGCCACAAACCACAGCCCAGTAGGTAGAAACAGGGCTGGGTCTCTCATGTGGCCTCCAGTAGCCCTCAAATCAACATCATGAGGAGAGGTGCCGTGGTACTGACTGGACGTGGAAAATGAACTATACACCTTGAGGATGGGGTGGGCATGAGAGCCTCACACCTCTGAGTCTAGCTGCTCAGAAGGCTGAGATCTGAGGACTGTGATCTGAAATCAGCCTGGGCAGAAAAGTGCCCCTGAGGCTCTTACCTCCCATAAGCCACTCAATAACTGGACAGGGCACTGTGGCTCAAGTGGTAGAGCCCTAGCCTTAAGCATAAAGAGGCTCAGGGACAGTGCCTAGGCCTTGAGTTCAAACCCCACAATCGACAAAAACAAAACAAAACAACAACAACAAAAAAAAAACAACCCTTGTGGGTGGGGACAGGAGGGAAAAATTGGGAGAGATGGAAGAAAGGGATTAAATCATCCAAAATGAAATGTATTCTTTACCTGACTTATGTGTTAAACCCATGTCCATCACCTTGCTAATAGCAGTAAATAAATAAATAAAAAGAAGTACCTAGAGCAAAAAAAAGTCACATACCTTGTAAATTTTTAACATGTATTTAGATGGATTAAAAGAGGTTTATTATGTCTTTAAAAAAAAAAGGAGGAAAGGTGAAGGAGGCTGGATTGGGGCAGAGGAAATAGGGAAGGAGCAGCTTGGGGTCCTCTTACCTCATTCCTCTCTCTGGGGAGATGCGGGGAGGGGGGCCCAGGGTAAACTGATCCATGCTCCCCTTGTGCTGCAGCCTTTTCCCCAGTCTGTGGCCTTGGAGCCTAGAGACAGATGCCAGCAGCAGGTTCAAAGCTCCATCCTGTCTCCGAAACTCCCTGGGTGGGGGTGAGGGGAGTGTCTGGCCCAGGGTTATCAGAGAGGGAGGCTGGGCTGGGAGCTGGGATCCCGGGGTACCAGGCAGCAGCAGGGCAGGCCTGGGCAGCTCTTCCTCTTGCTCCCTCTCCTTCCTGAATGCTTGCTCTTGACCTCCCAACTTTACAACATTAGCTCACCATTCACAGCAGCCTACCCGAAGAACGTGCATATGCTCGAGTGTGTGCACGCGTGAGTGTGCACCAGGGCTCGGAATTTAGGTACTGCTTACTAGATTATTTGCTCAAGGCTAGCCCTCTGCCATTGAGCTGTAGCTGACCTTTGAAGGTTAATTGGAGCTTAGAGTTTCTTTGTGTCTGGGCTGGCTCTGAACCTTCACTCTAGCCCAGCCCTGGAGGTCTTCCCACCTGCATGTCCTGCTCTCCACTACAATGGGTGCTCAAGCAGGTGTTGTTGATGGAGGCGGAGGAGGGAGGGAGGGAAGAAGGGAGAACAGAATGAGAGGGAGGGAGCCATTTGCCTCCAAGATGCCTTCCGACTGTTTGTAGACCATTGTAAACGAGTCCCTGGTAGCAGAATGGGGGGGGGGTGTCACTATTTATTTTTTCTAGGCAAAAGTCAGTCTTTGTGTGCTGGTGGAGATGACCCTAGCAGAGATGGCCACTGGAGGTTTGCCTGCCTCCCACCATCTGCAACCCAGGCTGCTTTGTCCTCCTTTGTCCCCCACATGGGCTCCGCCCTTTTTGTGACAACATCAAGCCAGCTTTAAGGTAGCTATCGCTGTAACGAGTCCTTGGCCGGGGTGTGCACAAGTGACCTAGAAGGCTAAGAGAATTACCCTTGAGTTACCTGCTTCTCTCATCAACCGACAAACTCATGTGAGGCTTTAAGTTTGACGTGCTTTTTCCCGTTGGTGACAGAAAAGGATGGAAGCCCTGTGAAGAGCTTACAGGCCTCTTGGGCCGCAGGAAGTTTCAGAAGCAACTATACTTTTCAAAGTTAGCATCACACATCATTTCACCAATGACACAACTCTATTTTAGGTTGACAAAAGCCCAAAGAGTGACTCTGGATCTGTCAGGGTGCTAAAAATAACTCCCCGTGTCGACTTCACTTTTTCTCTCCACTGTCTAGTTTCAAAGCACACACAAATAGAAAAGGAGCTGTTTTTCCATTCGTTCAGTATTTTCCAAAGTGTTCCATCTCAAGTCCACACCACACAGTCCAGTGGGAAGCTACTCTTTGCCTTGTTTTTCCCAGATGGACGCATCCTGTGGTAAGGACGGGCTCCCTTGGCAGGCAGGCAAAGACACGGCCACCAATTACCATGCTATCCCTGTGCCAAACAGCACCATTATGTTTCCTAGCCTTTTCTGGAATCCAGAACTGTTTTGCAAAAAGTCCTTCAGTGCCCACAGGTGTAGGCAAAGGGCTGGAAAAAAAAAATTAAGTTGCCATTCACAGGTTTCTCCTGGCTCCTGAGCCCACCCAGTTTATAGAAAAATCTTGTTTGGTCCCAGGAATTACCCTCTCCCACCCCACTACCCCATTCCAGCAGGGCCAAGAGCACTTACAATTCTAAGGCCTCAGGTGGGAGGCTTGGTAGTTTGGGGCTCTAATTCCAGCTGCTCAGGAGGCTGAGATCTGAGGATCAAAGTTAGAAGCCAACCTGGGCAATAAAACTCTTCTCTCCACTCAACCAGCAAAAAGATAGAGATGGAGGGTGTGGTTCAGGTGGTAGAGGGCCAGGCTTGAGCAAAAATGCTAAGAGCACCACAGTCCAGAGTTCAGGTCCCAGTACTGGTCCACTGTGTGTGCGTGTGTGTGCGTGTGTACGCACACACACGCACACACACGCACGCACATACACATGCACGCACACATGCACACACAGACACACACATGCACACGCACGCACGCACACATGCACGCACACATGCACACATGTACACACACACACACACACACACACACACACACACACACACACACACACACACACACACACCGCACAGGCAAATTCTGTGGCTTCCCTCTGAAAAAGGGATTTCACCCAGGCCCACCAGGCGTGCCCGGGGGAACCAGGGGACCCTGCCCCAAGCGGTCTACCTTTGGCCCCGAGGCCAGAATCTACCGGGGTGGGAGGAGAACAGCGGGGCAAGAGTCGGCTCAGGCTGGAAGGAAGGGTGGGCGGTGGGCGCCCGATGCCCTGGAGGGCCAGGGCCCACCGGGCGGAGCCCGCCGCGCCCCAGGCCGCTTGCCCGGCGCTGCGCGGCGCACGCGTGGCCAGGGCGCGCGTGGCCAGGCGGTGCGGGAGGCCTGCCGCCGCCGTGCCAGGCCGGGCACAACAAAAGCCCGGGATCGGGGGAGGGCCGGGAGGAGGCGCGGGAGGAGCCGGGGCGCCCGCCCGGCCTGCACTGGCCGCCAGCCACCGGGAGGAGGAGCCGAGGCTCCGCGGAGCGCCATAAAGCGCCGGCTCGGCCGAGCCCGCCGCGAGCGCATCCGTAGGAGGCCGTGGAGTGGCCGCGTCCGGGGCTGCGCCCGCCGCCGCCGCCCGTCCGCCCGCCGCCGCCGCCGCCGCCCCGCAGCCTTTCTTCTCCGCCCCGCGCGCTGCCCCGCGCCCTCGCCTCGTCCACCCCGAGACAAAGAGGAGCAAAGTTTGCGCGGGCGGGCGGCGCGGGTGAGGAGGGCGTGCCCGGCCCGTGCCCGCCGCCCCAGGCGCCCACCGCAGGCGGCAGCGGCCCGGCCCGGCCCGGCCGAGCCCCCAGCGCGCCATGGGCGCCGCGGCCCGCAGCCTGCGGCTGGCGCTCGGCCTCCTGCTGCTGGCGACGCTACCGCGCCCGGCCGACGCCTGCAGCTGCTCCCCGGTGCACCCGCAACAGGCGTTTTGCAATGCGGACGTGGGTAAGCAGCGCCCCCGGCCCCGGCCCCCCGCCAGCCCGCTCGGCCCCGCGCGCCGCCGCCGGCCGGGACCCCGCGCCCTCCCCCGCCGCGGGCGCCGCCGGCCGCCGGAGTCCTGCAAGTGGACGCCCGCACTTTCTTCTCCCCTCGCGCCTCTCCCTTTCTTTCCCTCTCTGCCGAGACGGCGTTGCGACCTCAAAATTCCACCGAAATTCCGCAGCAGCTCCAGCCCCAGAAAAGGGAGCCAGCCAGAAGGCTTGGGTTTTGGCAGGCGGCCTCCCTGCCATGCCAGCGCTGCGGGCGGGGGAGTGGGGGGGAGGTCGAAGGACCAGCCGGGACCCCTCCGCAGGTGAGGTGGGATCTGGGGTTCTCTGTGTGGGGTGCTTCGCCTGCCAGCCATGGGGGTTCACACATTAATCCCAGCAGGATGGAAAGGCCCCCTCGGGGCTGCCCGGGTTCCATGAGCTCAGGGGGGTGGGGGGCAGTGAAGCGAAGCCTGCAGACCCGTTGCTGGCTGTGTAGCCTTGGCCAGGAAGCCCCACAGACAGAGCCAGGTAGGGACCGGGACCCTGAGTATTTCTGCTGCTGGTGAGTTTCACAGGAATGCCCCCCCCCAAAAAAAAAACAATCAAAACTGGAGGCTTGGGGGACGTAGAATTGTCGACACACCTGGATTGCCCATGAAGCATCCACGAATCTCAGGGCATCTTGTGCACGAGAGTGGGCATCAAGGAGCAGGGGCAAGGCCCTGTAGTCTCCCATCCACCAGGGAGGCAGAGCAGTGGTTGGTGGGGATAACACCAACGAATGTGAGTCCACCAGGCCCTCGCAGGCCTCTCCTGTCCCGGCCCTGGGACAAGGTCAGCCAACAGTGTGACCAATTGTACGACCGGGCCTCACTCACCTGCCCAGAGTGGAGCCAGGACATCCCAGCCATGCTCCCTCTGTGCCCCCTCCCACACAGCTGCCCCACCCGTCAGCCCTTTAGGGAATTCTCAGGGCTCCATGTGTGGGACCTCTTGGCTGTGGCCACCTGGGTCTGGGAATCTGCTGAATATGGCTTTGGTTTTCAGCAAAACTGGGGGTGGGGGCAAAGGACAGACTCTTCCCAATGGGATGGGGGTGTCAGGAGTCCGTGGCCTTCCTCTGGGGTCTTCTCTTCAGACAAGTCTGTCACGGCTCCTGTGTGGAAAGGCCATGCTTCTCCCCAAGCACGGCCTGGGGGAGCAGGGTCTTGGTGGTGGGCTCCTAGAAGCCGAGCTGGGGGGGGGGCACTCTCCAGGCGTCCACTTCTGGACTTGCCCTGTTGTCAGTGAGGCACTGCCTACTCTGCCTGGATTTCCTGGCATTGGTGTCCAAATCATTGCGTCAAAATCACTCTAACGCCCCAGCGTTTAACCCTACCCCGTCCGATGCCGAGCCCAGAGCTACACCACAGAGCAGAGCCAGCATATTTGTCTTCTGCAGCCACTGGGACAAATGACCATCATGGGTACCTTAAGACAGTGAGTCTTTATCGTCTCACAGGCAGGAAGCCAGAAGTCTACATCCAGATGTGAACAGGACTGGGACCTCCTGGAGGCCCCAGACTGTTTCCCAGCCTCTGGGAGCTCCTGGCCGTCCTCCCGTTCTTGGGAGATCTCCCTCGGTCTTCACATGACTATCTCCTCAGTGTGTGTTTGCGTCTCAATCTTCCTTTTTTGTGAGGGCCCACCCTCCTGCAGCATGAGCTCATCTTGATGCCATTACGTCAGCAAGACCCTGTCTCCAAGTAGGATTATATTCTCCGATCCAACAGGTGGTGAATTTGGGTGAGGGGAATTGTTGAGCCCAGTATAGCGGGATTGCCCCACCCAGCCATCCTGTGTTGACCAACTAGAGCAAAAAAAAGAGAAGGGATCCCAGAGGAGGACTGTGGAGTGACAGCCACAGCCCATCCTTTTAAGTGGTCAGGTTTGTGACTTGCTCAGCAATGGGCCCCTGTTCTGGCTGGGAACAGAACTGCCTGGTGGCTTCTAAAGATTACTCTGGTGCCTTTGTAGGTACAGAGCGTCTAGCCCAGACCTTGGCTTTTGTAGCTCTAATAACCACTCTGGAGATTTTGTGCCGCCAGGCCTGTGGACACCCCCCCCCACACACACACACATCACACCAGGTTTGTGTGTGCATGAGCACGCACACAGGAGGAATGACTGCTCGTGGCATGCTGGCTTCTTTCACTCTTGGCTGCATACAGCCTGACTCCATGTCTACATGAGGCAATTGGTATCAGAAGCAGGTAGACTTCTCTCTGCCTGTGGAAGGATTTCTGGGAGGGTCTCTCTGACAATAGTAGGATTTGAACTGTGTTTTCCAGAGGAGATTTATTCTGTGGACTTAGCACTAAGAGACGAACTGGCCTGTGTTTGGAAGGCCCCGGTCCCTGTCCCTTCCCAGAAGGTCTTGACAAATAGGAGTATTGGTGTCTTCTTCAATGCGCTGCTTAGAGTTGAAAGCTAGGCCGATTCCCTCTCACCTAAGAAATTCTAAGCTGCCTCCTGAAAGCCCATGTAGCCAAGGAACCTATCTGGAAAGCAGCCCTAGGCTGCTTTCAGGCCACACCATGTGTGGTGGAACCTGGAGTTGCGCAGCCAGCTGAGCCATTTGGCAGACTCTGACTCCTTTGGCTTCTTTCTAAAGTCAAGGGCAAATTCAGGAGCTTCCTGGACCCAGAGAATAAAGTCTGGTGTGGGTGGTGATGACTAAACAACATTACATTCACACTGTGCCAGCTAAGGCTGCTGTCCCCTCTCCAGAATCTGTCTTTGGCAAGCCTCTGGTCTCCGGCCCCAGATCGGGTCCATCTGGAGCCCATAGTCAAGGCCCCCCCATGATTATATGATTGTCCCAGGGCATCCTGACTTCCTGTAGGACCTCTGTGAACAGCAGCAGGAACCACACAGGTAGAAGTGGCTGTGCCAGAAACCATACAGTTAGCCCTCAGTAATGGCTGTGTCTTCACCAGTGCAGGTATGAAGGCCCTTGAGCTGGGCCAGCCCTTCCTGTGTGGGGCCACTTCTGACACAACACGTGTATGTCATCAGCTTTGTGCATCCTGATTTTCATAGTGGCTTACGCATTTCAATAACAAGTCCCGCCATGGCTGGCTCAGCCCTAGGGGACGCAAATGATACTCAGATGTCAGGCATGAGATACTGTGGATGTGGATTTAAGTGGGCAGTTGGGGTGAGTGAGTGCAGGAAGGTGGCCTACCCCTCACTCTCCATCAGCATGTGGTGACTCACCCCTGTAATCCTAGCTAGCTGTTCAGGAGGCTGAGCTCAGAGGATCACAGTTCCAAGCCAGCCCAGACTGTGGGACTCTTACCTCCAATTAACCACCAAAAAAGTAAGAAGTGGAGCCGTGGCTCAAGTGGTGGAGCACTAGCCTTGAGCAAAAGAAGCTCAGGGACAGCGTCTAGGTCTTGAGTTCAAGTTCTAGAACCAAAACAAAATGGAAAATTGAGACCCACTGCTGTTCAGGCAAATGTTGGATAAACTTTAACCAAGATTCAGAGGGTGGCTGTAACAGGTTGAAATATGTTTGTAGTGGTAAGTGGAAGAGAAGGGGTGGGTTAGAGCTCCTTGGCTCAGGTTTGGACAGGGTACCTGGTAGGGTAAATCTTTTGCCAGTGGAGAGATGGTACCTAGGCCCCTGGCAGCTCCCAAGGTACAGCAGGAGGAGGTGTGGCCAGCACTGGAAGGCAGCCCCTCCCCCTCCCCCTCCCCCTCCCCCTTCCGCACACCCCTGTCTGAGGTCAGCACCAGCCTGGGATCAATCAGGTCTCTGGAATGTGCCTGTTCTGGCAGCCCTGGCAGCACAGCCAGTGAGCAGTGCTGGGCTGTGGTCTGGAATCCGTAGAGGGTCTGGGTTCCCATCACCATCTGGGCTAGACTGCCAGGTGGCCAGATCCTTCAGTGACCTTCAACATGTGGAGGAATGGGGTGGGGCTGCCTCCCAGGCTGGAGGGAGGAAGGGCGACGCCATGCTGGGCCAGATGGAAGAACCTCAACTACTCCGCAGAGGCTGCAGCCTTGGGACACCCCAGGAAGCTAGGAAGATGGAAAGACAGCTGGAGAAGGAAAAAGCACCGGAAAGCTAGGCACGGGTGGCTCACACCTGTACCCCAGCCTCTCAGAACACTGAGATCTGAGTACTGGGGCTCCAAGCCATGCCAGGCAGGGAAGTCGGAGGGTAGGGGTTATGTTTGGTGGGGGTTTTCAGGAACGTTCTTAGAGGCTCCGGCAGAGTGGGCATTTGAGAGAGGGCTCACAGCCCGGGTGTGTAGACCCTGTGTTAGTCTGTGGGGTGAGCAGGACCGAGGCATGCGCCCTCCCAAGGCCACAGACAGCTTTTTGGAAACAAGTGTTCTTGTGGGTCGCCTGTTTACTGTGAACATTTGCACAGCTCAGGGCTGGAGCTGGCTTTCTGAGGAAGGAGCTAGGTGGCTAGAGCCACCACAGGGAGAGGAGGCGGCCCGGGCTTAGGGATGGCTCTGGAGGGGTCCCAGCGCCCTGGATGAGGAGCCCCTGGGCTGCAGCTGCACCTCAAACCTTGGTCAGAGCAAAGCAACACCTACTGGGAGGCTGTGAACCCCAAGCTGGTCACTGAGCGGCTTGCTTTCCATGCAGCGTAACAGTTGGGAAATATATGCTTGGTGGTACTGGGGTTTGAACTCAGGGCCTTGAGCTTGCCAGACAGATACTATACCTCTTGGGCCACACCCTCAACCCGTTTTGCTTTCATAAAGCAAATAAAGGCAAAAGTGCAGCATGTGTGTCACTGCACAGTCACATGGCTGGGCCTTGCAGCACAGTCTGGGCAGTGGCCCTGCGATGAGATCTGGTGTAAGATGTGGCCTCTGGGTGGCCTGAGGGGCAGGTGTGTTCACGGGAAGGAGGGACCCTTCAGGCAGAAGGGTCAGGGCCTGGGAGGGGGGCAGGGAGGGAGAGCAGAGCAGAGGGATCTGAGGGAGAATGGCTACCCGGCTGTGGACAGCCTTGAGCCCAGGTAGAAGATCTGGCAGTCTTCTGTGGTCCCCGCGGGGTGCCCTGGGGGAGACCAGCTGTTTGCTCTGCAAGATGGGAACAGCAGAGGTTGACCCAGGGCAGGGAGGCGGCCTTGCAGTTGACATACAGGGCTCAAGAGGAACCTAGAATGGGATACGTCAGTGTGGTAGCCACGTGTCCCCGAGTCAGGCAGGAAGGGGGCTCGTGAGTTCAGCTGAGACTTGGTGACAACTGCATGCAGACAGAAAGCACTGAATCAGCATGTCAGCTGACAGTGGGGATGGGGGTGGGACCTGGGCTGGCCAAGGAGGAATCAGCAGGGAAGGGTGCCCACATTTACAGCATGTCCAGAGGCGCACAGAACCTGGCCTAGTCCAGCAGTGACCGTGGACATGGGGCCTGCCTGTCCAGTTCCATCTGTGAATCAGAGAAGCCGGGCACTGGTGGCTTGTGTCTGTAATCCTAGCTACTCAGGAGGCTGAGATCTGAGGATTCTCAGATCTGAGGGTCTGTAGCCCAGGCTGGGAAGTCTGTGAGACTTTTATCTCCATTTAACCACCAAAAAGCCGGAAGTGGAGCTGTGGCTCAAGTGGTAGACCGCCAGCTTTGAGTGAAAAACCTTAGGGGCCTGATCCCCAGGCTTTCCCAACCCAAGGCATTTGAAAGGAAATGGAAGAGGAGGATGTTGCAGGCTGGGCAGTGGGGGATGGGCTGGCCCGGGACAGAACTCTCCAGGCCTCCATGGAGTGGTAGATTAAACCCTACCACTCTGTACTGGGGATTGAACCAAGAGCCTTGCACGCATGCTAGGCAAAGCACACTACCCCTGAGCTGCATTCCAAGTGCTGTTATTTTTCTAATTTGTTTCTGAGATAGGATCTTGCTAACTTTGCCTGGGCTGGCCTTGAACACGCAATCCTCCTGCCTCTGCCTCCCTAAGTAGTTGAGATGCAGCCAAGGCTTGCTTCTCATAAGCTGTATTGAGATGTAACTCCGAGCCCAAAAGGAACGCAGTGTGCATTCAGTGGAAATAAATGCTGCCGTCACCACATATGGGTTTGCCTGGAGTGTCTATGGTAGTTATTTTGCCAGAGGCACCGGGTCCCTCCCTAAGTGGCACCCTGCAGCAGGGTGTGCTGCAACTCTACTAGTGTGATTGGTTCCCATAGAAGGCAGAGGCCAGCTTCTTTCAGGAATTGGCAAACTATACCCAATGTCAGGCCAGTCACAAGCTGTTATAAATAAAGTTTTATTGGGACACAGCCATGCCTGCTGGGAATGCATTGTGCATGGCTGCTCTGGACTACAATAGCTGTGTGTGTGTGTGTGTGTGTGTGTGTGTGTGTGTGTGTGTGTCTGTGTCTGTGTCTGTGTCTGTGTCTGTGTGTGTGTCTGTGTGTCATACAGACCTGTATGAGCCTCACAGCCAATGTCATTTTACTGTAGCCCTCTGCAGGCATCCTTTGTGACCCTGGCCTGCATCACTGAGGCCTGGCAGCATTGATGTGGGCCTGCTTTGCTCATGGCTGGCGTAGATCTTGCCTGGTTACCTGCTGTTACTTTCCAGAAGCAAGCAGGAAGACTCGAGAAGAAAGGGTATCTGCAAGGGCCAGCCTTTAAACTGACTGAACCTGTCACCCATTCTGAGCCCCCAGTCCATGAGGGAACAAGGGACAGGGGAAATGGCCCCCAAGGTAAAAGGCTGGCTTTCTACTGTGGCATGTTCCATGAATGGGAGCCTGAGGAATCTTGTCCCACAGATTCAGAGACAGCATCTGACTTGGGTGGAGACTGCTTGGCCCTTTCTCTCCTGTAGTCTGGGAGGCTAGTTCTGAGTCCTGTGTCTTTCTGAGTCTCTTCCTCCTCTTCCTCATCGTCTTCTTCCTCCTCCTCCTCCTCTTCCTCTTCTTGTCTTAGGGTTGTAGAGTAGTGGAATAAGTTTTAGTGTACAAGTGAGGTAAGCCTTACCATATGCATCACCCCCACTACCACTTCTGGAATTTCTGAGGCACCCAATGGGCCTAACTACTCAGGTGGCTGAGATCTGAGGATCGAAATTCAAAGCCAACCCAAGCAGGAAAGGGTGAGACTCTTAAATCTCCAGTGAACCACCAGGCAACCAGAAATGACACTGTGGCACAAAGTGGTAGAGTGCTAGCTTGGGGCCAAAAGAGCTCAGGGACAGTGCCTAGGCTCCAAATTCAAGCCCTATGACTAACAAAAAGGAAAGAAGGGAGGAAAGGAAGGAAGGAAGGAAGGAAGGCAGGCAGGCAGGCAGGCAGGCAGTGGGAAAGGACCTCTTCCCTCTGTAAAAGCCCAGGAGCCAGCAGTGCACGATGTCCTGTGTTTTTTCCTGAGTGCCACGTGATTCCAGTCTCTGTGGCTCTGTGGCTCCTCTGTCCAAGCTTGTGTCTATCGCCCTCTTTCCCTCCACCCAGACCTAGGGCCCTGGGAACAGGAGGATGGGTGTGAGAGCAGGTCAGCCGAGGCTCAATCGGAGGGTCCTGGGTGTTTCTTCATCCTTCCCCGTGCTGGCCCCCGAGGTGAGGAGTAGCCTCTCTCTGATGACCTGCTCCTCCAGACCGTGCCCAGAGCCCTCTGCACAGGCCCAGGTCCTCACCACCAGGGTTCAGAGATGTGGAAGGGGAGGGGCACAAGAGCATTTGAAGACAGCCAGGAAGGACCATGGGCCATGGAGCCCTGACGTGATGCCTCTGCTCAGTGTGTGTCCTGTGTCTGCGGCATTTTCACAGCCCTGGTGAGTTGGGAGCCTCCACGCACCCTGCTGGGTGACAGGCATGCAATCCACCAGCCCCTTCCACCCTAGGAAGACCACAGGATGATGGGCCCAGGACTGCTGGGGGTCCCAGGGCAAGCGCAGCCAGGCTCGGCCGTCACACATAGATAGGGCTGAGGGCCTCAGTGACTTTGATGCACACTAGGGAGAAAGGATCTAAGCGCCCTTTTGTGTTGCAGGTTCCTGGTGGACTGCTGTGTTCAGGTTTGCTGAAGCTGTGGCAGAGGCTTTGGGGACATAAGGGAGGCAGGCTTCACACGTGCCTTCTCCTGGTCCCTGTCCAGCCAGTATTTCTGGGATTCCTTCCTTCCTTCCCTCCCTCCTTTCCCCTCTTTCCTCCCTTCTCTCCTCTCCCTTTCCCTTCCCTTCCCTTCCCTTCTCTTCCCTTCCCTTCCCTTCCCTTCTCTTCCCTTCGCCTTGCTTCCTTTCTGTCTGGTCCTGTGGCTTGAGCTCAGGGTCTGGGCACTGTCGCTGACCCTCTTTGCTCAAGGCTAGCACTCTACCGCATGAGCCACACTTCCACTTTCTTGGTGGTTAGTTGGAGATAAGAGTCTCCTAGGTTTTCCTGCTTTGACTGTCTTTGCACCTTGATCCTCAGGTCTCAGCCTCGCAAGTAGTAGCAAGGCTTACAGGTGTGAACCACCAGTACTCAGC
This sequence comes from Megascapheus bottae, assembly GCF_031878675.1. Taxonomy (NCBI): domain Eukaryota; kingdom Metazoa; phylum Chordata; class Mammalia; order Rodentia; family Geomyidae; genus Megascapheus; species Megascapheus bottae. The sequence continues at coordinate 49,257,880 of NC_143525.1, read as the reverse complement.
TCTGGGGTTTCTTTCTTGCTTCCTGGCAATTGCCCTTCAACCCTCACACATCCTGAGAGCAATGAGTATGTTGGCATGGAGTTAGAGTGAGTATCACTGCTCCCCTGTCCTCAGCTGTGGCCAAGGAGTTGGCCCAATGGGCCGACTAGCGTGGCGTTTGCTTTCCTTGTACTGGTTCTGGAAGGCAGGTCTAGGACACCAGGGCAGGCCATCCAAATCAATCACTGAGAGCCTTCTGGGGTCAAGTTGCTTGCTGGCTCCCTTTGCGAGGACTGTCCTGGGGTGATGAGGCAGATGCAGTTGGTATCTGTCTCGGGTGGGAGGAAACTGTGACTTGCCCAAGGTCACCAGTTGGAGTGGCAGTGCCAGGATCCCACTGAGACAATCCTGGCTCAGGTCTCTGGAACAGGACTCAGCTCCACGGCCTCAGACGCCAGTGTACTGGGTCGCTAGCGGCAGGGAAGCTGGCCATCCTCTCAGATGATTGAGGAAATGGAGATTTTGTGCTAATGTGAGCTGTGTGGAATCTCAGAGGGGCCTTGCAGCCAAAGCTGTCAAGGACGTTGCAAATAAGCTTTCATTCTGAAGAGGCAGCCCTGGATCTAGGAATTTTTCAGAAGGAATAAATAGTTAAGGACATCCTTAAGCACAAGGCTGTTCAACCCCAGCTTGCTTGTCCTTAGGGCGATCTTAGAAGTCATATGTGTGCATACATAGCAGGGGCATGATCAGGTAGATGCTATCAGCATGTAGGCAACAAAGGTATGAGTTGTGAGTGTATGTGTCGGGGGGAGAAAGAGAGCGGGGAGAGAATGTGTGGTTCTGGGATATGAACCCAGATCTAAGCGTGGCAGGCAAGCTGACCTTGGCACAGATTTTTAAAAACAGAGATATAAGGGGCCAGGAGTTTGGCCTAGTGGTAGAGTGCTTGCCTAGCATGCACGAAGACCAGGGTTCAATTCCTAGGTACCACATACATAGAAAAAAGCTGGAAGTGGTGCTGAGGCTCCAGTGGTAGAGCTCTAGCCTTGAGAAAGTCCAAGGACAGTGCTCAGGCCCTGAGCTCAAATCCAGGACTGGCAAAAAAAAACAACAACAACACAAAAAAAACCCAGAGATATAAAAGTGTAGATACATGGGTAGAGTCAGGCTTCCTGTAATGAACTTGAATTATATATGCTTTTTGGATTCTGGGTCTCACCCTTCATTTTCTCTCTCTCTTTTTTTTAACCTGGCTTTACTTTAGCAATACTTCTACTTCTGTCTTTTCACTGATTTGTTAGAGGTAAGAGTCTCATAGACATTCCTGCCACAGCTCATTTCAAACCAGGACACTCAATCTCAGCCTCCTGAGTAGCTGGGATGACAAATATGAGTCACTAATGCCTGGCAATTATTATTATTGTTGTTGTTGTCAATCCTAGGGCTTGAACTCGGAGCCTGGGTACTATCTCTGAGCTTCTTTTTTGCTCAAGGCTAGCAATCTACCAAACTGAACCAGAGTGCCACTTCTGGCATTTTCTCTATAGGTGGTACTGAGGAATAGAATCCAGGGCTTCATGCATGCTAGGCAAGCACTCCACCACTGAGCCACAATCCCAGCCTGTAATTGTTTTTGTTGTTGTTGTTGTTTTTTGGTTTTTTGGTTGGCATTTGCCAGAGTGTGGGTCCTACCGCAGTCTGCAGAGCCAAGGACCCAGCCATCAAGGCCACCTACCCTGGGCATTGATGGGTCCCCCCCAGGACACACAGTGCCTGGTGGTTTGACACTAAAGGGTGTACAGTGAGGTGGCCTCAGAAGGGTGGGGCTTGAGGGAACCTTCCAGAACAGACCTGGAGCAGGTGGTGTTGGGAAGGCCTACCCGTCATTCTGATAGGGCCATGGAGAGGGCTTAGGCTATGGCTGTGGGCCACCACCTCCCCATTCATCAGGATTCTCCAGAAACATGGACAGGGAGGAAGAAGGGGGGGGAGGGCATTTATTATGGGGACTGGCTCACATAGCGCTAGAGGCTAAGAAATCCTACAATCTGTTGTCTGCAAGCTGGAGAGCTGGGCACACTGGTAGTGTAGTTAAGTCAGTACCCAAGGGCTAGAAGACAAGGGAGTGGATGGTAGGAGCTCTGGTGACCAAAGGCCTGGACCCATGGGCTCCGCCTGCAGGGGCTGTGGGTTCTTGACCCCTGACCTTTCCTCCTTCTTCTAGGCCCCCAGTAGGTAGGATGGCAGCCACGTCTGAATCATGGAGGATGTCTGTTTAACTTAAATCCTTTACAGAAACACCTCTCCGATACCCTTGAAAACAGATAAGCAGCTAGCTGGGCATTCCTTAGCCCAGGCAAATTGACATAGAAAAGCAGCCATGACCAAAAGAAAAACTGAAAGGATTAAAAAAAAATCTATCTATCTATCTATCTATCTATCTATCTATCTATCTATCTATCTATGATAGAGAACTTTCCTGTGAGGAGAACCATCATGCAGTTCGGGGTCAGAGCCCGTGGCCTCTCCCAGGCCCAGCCCAGCCTGGGTCCAGAATGCACTCTCCTGAGACTTGAACCCTCCAAGATTCCCATGCCTTGGCCAATCCCAGTTGGTTGCTTTATTTCCCAAACATGGTTTCTCAGCGATTTGCTCTGTAGAGGTTGTCTCAAGAAACAGGTTGTGTGTGTCCAGCTTCTCGTTCTAGGTGGGCAAGCAGACTCCCGAGCTATTCGAAAGCGTGTATGTATTTGTACATAGTAATATCTATTCCCCCGCTGCCTGAGCCAGGCTCCTTGCTGTCCCTCCAGAGAAGGTGAGGAGTGTTCGGGAGGAGCCCGGACCTTATAGCCCAACCACTTGGTGTTCTGACAGCTGGGAGAACAGCTTGGTCCCTGGGAAGTCACTATGCTTCCAGGCTCGGGGGAGGGGGTGGGGGGAGGGGGAGGGCTTCCTCCCGCCCACCCCCCAATATCTGTTTGCCATGACGCTGTTTGAGACAGACCTCTGTGACTGGTCCTCTGGCCCACGCCTGGGTTTGTCCTGGGGGCTGGCTGGCTGCTGTTCTTGACCTCACCCCGGAAGTGATGTCACAGCCCAACAGCTCCGCTGTTCCCATGGCAACAGGCTGCCATAGTTAACCAGCCGAGGCACAGCGGGGCTGCTGCTGCTTTGGAGGTGGGAAGCCATTCCAGCAGCCTGAATTCCAGCAGCCTGAATTCCAGCAGCCATCCAGGGTCAGTGGCCCCTGAGACTCCCTGCGGACCTCCTGGAGGCCAGGTTCTAACCTGTTGGTGGGGTTCAGTTCTTCCTGTGCCCAGCTGGTCTGTGAGGCCCCAGGCCGGATGTCCAGAGGCTGACTTGAAGGCCGCTGCCCAAGGGGTTTCCCAGAGGCAGAACAAGCTGGAGGGACAGGTGGGGAGGGGCCCCCCCCAGGGATGGGGCGAGGGATGTTTGGAGGCCCCTGATCTGGTGAGAAGCTCTGCGGATACATTTAGGAAGGCGCCAGGCCTATCTGCCCTGCCGTGAACGGCAGTGTAAGTTCGGGGATCCGTCTGTCTTGACGGACACCCCAGTCCTCTAGAGACACCCCAACCCTAGTGGGGCATTGGAGAAGTAAAATGTGAATTCATACGTTTCCGCCCCAAGGCTGGGGTGAAAATGGATGCTGTGAGGCCTGGCCAGGACTTTTGACACCTCCCCTTCAGGGGATTCGGACACTGCCAGTTCAAAACCCAGCCCAGGGCTCTAGAAAACCCCCACTACTCAGCTCAGTCAGGAAGTGTTAGAAACCAGACGCTGGGCAGCAGCATGCTCGTTAGAGGCTAGGAGTCAGAGAGACATGGAGTTAAAAGCAAACGTGTGTCTGATGTTTATTTTATCCGGGCTTGGCTTGGATGCCTCCAGTGATGGGTGTCTCACTACCTACCCAATGATTTCAAGACAGCCTTCTAGACAGTGCTTCCTTCCACCTGGCCAGCCTCTGCCTTCCTGTAATGTGTCCTCCTCAGTGGTCTAGCTCAGCCATCTGGAGTCGAACACAGTAAGTACCGCCCCGTCCCCAAGCACGGACCCCGCACTGGGTGGTCCTCACCGTGAGGGGTCAAGGCAGCAGAGCCCCGTCCCCCTCCCCCTTCCTCCGCCTCCCCTTCTTCCTCTAGAACTCTCCAGGAACACTCACCTCTCTCCACCAGGTTCTCCCTTGTCCTCCGCAGGCCTCACTCTGTTCTTGTTGGTTGACAGTTCTACTGTGATTTTTGAAGCGACTATCCTGTGATGTCACATTGACCATTTCTGGGGGGCAGGCAGTTCTCACTTTGTTGAAGGGAGCTCTGCCACACGCCTGCCTGCCAGCTCCCAGAGGGGGGAGCCACCACTGCCTTTTCCTTTCCATGTTGCTCCGGGTATCCGCTTGGAGCCCCTGCGAGCCAGTGCCATTCTCAGAACCACCCTGTCTTGTCTGGCTCTGCAGTATTGAGCTCAGGCGACTGCTGAATACTGTGGAAGGGTCCTGGGCTTCCCTAGCAGAGGTGAGCCCTCTTCCCCCCAGGTCCGGAGCCTTCAGGTGAGCACTGGCCAGGGCAGGGCTTGGAGAGTTGGGGGTCTATTCTATAACAATTTGCCCTACAGTTATGTAAACAGTTTTTACAAGTTTTTTGAGCTGGGTTCAGTGGTACTGTGGAAGTATCATCATAAGCTTGGGGTGAGTGCCTGTCTTAGGGGGAAATAAAAAGTCTCCAGAGCCCAAGGCTCGTGGTGGATCCAGGCCTCCCACAAGGTTCCACATCATCGATGAAGATCAGGTCCTCGAGGCCCATTGGCACCTCAGCCTGTCGGTCCCACCCAACCGTCTCCAAATTGTGCTTTGGGGTGCCAGGACACAGCAGTTAAGAAAAACAGGCTGCTGGCAGAGAGACGGACAGGAAGTTACAACCAGCATGGAGGACGCAGGCTGCTCTGTGAAGCTGGTCTGAAGCCCACAGCGCAGTGTGTGTGTGTTGGGGGGGGGGGGTCCTCTGTCCTGTGACTCTGAAACGCCCCAAGGAATTTCTTGATTTGTTGGAAAGGACAAATTGTATGTATTCTGATGACAGAGAAACCTCGAACTTGACAGGAGCTGGTGAGCTTTAACCATACGGAAGCATTTCTCTGCCTAGCTGATGCTTCTGTCCAAAGAGGCTGCGTGAACCAGGCTTCCTGGGTCCTGTCTGCAGCTCATGTGTATATGTGTATGAGTGCATATTCACCTGTGTGTGTGTGTGTGTGTGTGTGTGTGTGTGTGTGTGTGTGCGCACGCGTGTGCGTGCCAATGCTAGTCCTGGGGCTTGAACTCAGAGCCTGGGCCCTGTCCCTGAGCTTTGTTTGCTCTTGAGTCACAGCATCACTGGTGTGTGTGTGTATGCGTGTATGCACGCAGGTGCCAGTGTCAGACCTAGGGCTTGAACTCAGAGCCTGGGCCCTGTCCCTGAGCTTTGTTTGCTCTTGAGTTCTAGCACCACTGGACCACTTCTGACTTATTGGAGATAAGAGTGTCATGGACTTTCGTGCCTGGGGTGACTTCTAACAGTGATCCCAGCTTTCAGCCTCCTGAGTAGCTAAGATTAGGCTGGGAGCCACCAGCACCCAGCTCAACGTCTGCAGCGTCTGGGGAAGGCCAAGACTTCCTGTGTGTGGTCGTTACTTTTGAGGCCTGGATGGGGCTGGAGGTATGGGTGGAATGTTGGGCTGATCTGAGGCATTGAAGGACAGAGCCTGGCATCCGTGAGCTGCTGTCGGAGGCTAGGTTCTCGGAGTCACAGGAGGCCCAGGGAGGCCAGAGGTCCGATGAAGACAGATGCAACCAGAATCCATTCGTGCCACACGCAGTGGCCTCCAGCTCTGCTCATCCAGAAGGCTGAGAGCCTGGCTGGGGCGGCTTGGCTCCGGGCTCCCAGGCTGTGTGGCCTCAGGCAAGTTTCCTAACCTCTCCAGGCCTCAGCCTTCCTCACCAGCAAGTGGAGCTAGGACTGACATCACCCCTGGGTGTGGGGTACAGGAGGTTTGGGATATCATGCAGTTCTGGGTGGGCGGAGCTGGGCTCCCTGTCTCCTCCACTCCGTTACCTGGCTGGCTTAAACTGTGATAACTTGTCCTACAATCCCAAGGCCATGCCAGAGGCCTTCGGAGGCCCAAGCAGGGGCAGTAGAGTGATGTCGGCCTTGGGGGTGGGGGGACAGTGACCTCGGATGCGCTCAGGCTGGCCTGTGTTGTTGGGCCTGTGTCAGGGGCAATATGTGGTTGGAGTGAATGTCCACACATGAGGGGTGTAAGACCGGATACATGGTCAGCCCCAAGGGGTGGGTGGATTCCTGGAGACCAGGGGGCTCTGTGGTGGGGCCCTGGGGGTGGGGATTAGGGGAGAGACCTGGACTGCCTCTGTGGTCTGGAGCCATCTGAGCAGCTCCCTGGGTGTGACAGTTCCATCCATCCTTCCACCTCTGTCAGGAGAGGGGAAGGGAGATGGTCCCGGTGGAGGACATGCCGAGCATGGGGGCAGGCATTTAGCCCCCGCTTCCAGTTTGGGTTCTGCAATTGACTGGAGCTCTGTCTTCAGCCCTTGTTTTTGAGGTAGGCCTTTTGACTGGCCTTGAACTGTCCATCCTCCTTGTCCCTGCCTCCTGAGGAGCTGGAATTATAGGCGTAGGCTCTCCATCTGTTGTTAATTGCCGTTATCTTACAGGTGTGAAGTGGTCTCTCACGCACACACAGCAGCCCTTCCTTGTGTTTCCTTGGTGAACGCTGGGGCTGGATGTGGTTTTATGTGCTATATTAACCGTGCATCTGTTGTCTTTGTTGAGTGGTCTATTTAAGTCTTTTGCCCATTTTTATATTAGATGGCTTGTTTTCTTATTGAGTTGAAAGAGTTGTTTAAATTTTCTGGGTCAGAGTCTTTTATTGGAGGTGTGGTCTTCAAATATTTTCTTCTGGAAGATGATTTAATGTGTTTATTAATGGTGACTTTCAACACAAGCAGGTCTTAACTTGGATGACATCTGGTTTAACAACTTCTTTTATTGCCAGTTGTTGTTTTTTGTGTGTGTGTGTGTGTGTGTGTGTGTGTGTGTGTGTGTGTGTGTGCTGCACCTTAGAAATCTTTGCGTAAGCCAAAGTTATGAATATATATCTTCCTTCTAAGCATTTCTACTTGTGTTCCTTCCATGAAGGTCCAGGAGCTAGTATGAACTAATTTTTGGATGAGAGGTAAGGAAAAGATCTGGATTCCTGTGTATTCCAACTGACTTAGCCCAATTTGTTATTTCAAAACAGAAAAAAGAACAAGAAACAAAAGACCATTCTTCCTCCCATTGCATCCTGGGTAACCTTCCTCCTAAGCCACCATCCCTGTGTGAAATGTTTCTGTTTTCTTTCCTCTCTTCCTGCCCATCATGGAAGCTGGCAGACTGGGGAGAAGAACAATAACCATGGTAACACTGAACCTCATCAAAGCCAGTGACAGGGTGATCTCCCGTGGTTTATATGCCTTTTGCCAGCTGTGTGATTTTAGATCAAGTACCCTCAACTCTACCTGCCTTAGTTTCCTCATCTGTGAACCAAGGGTGATAATAGCATCTGATCTCTCAGAGTTATTATACAAAACATAGTGGTACATGCCTGTAATTTCAGCACTAAGACAGGAAGACCTCAAGTTCAAGGCCAGCCTGGGCTGTCTCACATACATGAATAAATATCAAAGGAGCAGCAGGTATGTGGGTGCTGAGTGCCCAGAGGTGGGCCAGCACAGTACCCACTGGCTGTTTTCTGAATGCTGCTGCTACTTTTGCTCAGATTGGTCAGCCTGGTTCCCCAAGGATGAGGGAAAGGGCTCTTCCAATGAATTATAGTGCTGGAAGCCGCTGCTTCTGGCATCAATTCTGATGGCTGCAGACTCTGAGCTCCATTAGGGAAGTCCTGCCTGCATGCGCCTCCAAACCAGAGGCCTGCAGGAGTCCCTGAGAATGAGGGAAAGAGAAGCCACACCTCCTCTCAGTTTGCTTTATATTGGACTCAAGCACGAAAAATGTATGCCGAGCCTGGCACCAGTGGTTCACGCCTGCAACCCTAGCTGCTCAGGAGGCTGAGATCTGAGGATCTGTGTTTTGAAGCCAGCCTGAGCAGACAAATCTGTGAGACTCTTATCTCCACTTAACAATGGAGGTGTGGCTCAAGTGGTAGAGTAACAGCCTCGAATAATAGCTCAGGGACAGTGCCCAGGCCCTGAGTTCAAGCCCCAGGACAGGGCATGCACACACACGCACACACACACACACACACACACACACACACACGCGCACACACACACACACACTCTGACCTTTCCTCTTTTCGTCTGTGAACAGCTTCTCCCCTCCCTTCCTTTCGTCTGGCCCTACCCTGAGTCTGTGCACAGGTGCTTTGATTCATACCCTCCCACACCACCTGAGCACGAGGCACCCAGTGGGTGAGGCCTGTCCCTCTGCCTACATATTGCCAATGTCCCCTGGGAAGCAGACCTGGACCCCCACGGAACACACCTGCCACATAGGCTTTGGTCAAAGGTGTATGGGCCAGAAACTAGAACTTGGACTGGGCCCTGGTAGGCAGAGGCTGGGGAAGAGAGCTGGAGAGCCTGCTCTTGGGTGGGTCCCTGCACTAAGACCCCATGTGCACTGTCTCCAGGGCCTCGTACATTCTCCTTGGACTGCTACGAGGCGCAGCGTGTGTCGTCCTGCCCCTCATAGGCCTCTGTGGACTAGATCTGGTCCCTGCTTACCCTTGGCCCCAGACTCTCCCACCTTCCACTCCGATCAGAAGCCACCTTGCCTAAGAAGATCACCGAGATGCAGAGAGGCGGGGAAGAAACCATCGAGTCAGGCACAGAGGACGAAGCCTCCCTTCCAAGGCAAAAGGCCCTGTTGCTGCAAGTGAGAGACAAAGGCGACGAACCTTTGCCCAGAAGACCCGAGTCACAGCAATGGCGGAACCGCCAGCTACAGCGCCTGGCAGAGGAGCTGAAGGCGGAGTGGCAGGAGACCCAGCTCCAACAGATCAAAGACCTGGAACGGCTCTACCTGGCCCGGCTGCTGGGCGGGGTGACAGAGCAGGCAGTGGGGAGCCAGGCCGGCTTGGAGGAGTTCATTCCCAGAGAGAGGAGGAGAGCCCCAAGATCCAGGAACAAGTCCAAAGTCACCCTTAGAGAGAGGAAGAATCGCAGGGAAGAGCCACCCCGACAGCAAGTCTGGCACCCCAAGTCTCGAAAGAAAACAGCAGGGTCGGAAAGGCGGCGGCCTGCCCGAGCCCCAGGGCTGAGCTCCCCGGAGAAGGGCAAGGCAAAGCGGTCGCCTTCGAGCAAGAGCAGCAGCAGCCACCGCTCTGTGAGCTCCCGGCTCAGCCGAGGGATGGACTTGGCCAGGCTTTGCCCACTCTTGACCCCCGTAGAGGAAATCGAGGAACCCGAGGTCGAAACAGCCTGGAGGGAGAGGAAGCAGGAAGGGACGAGGACCCCTGTCTCCGTTCAAGGCCTGAAACACATCTCCCGGGAGCACAGCCCCGAAGACAAGCTGAGTGACCTAGAGCAGCCGTGGGCAGGCAGCGTGGCCTACAGTAAAAGGAGCGACCTGTCCGCCAGCTCTTCGCTCAAGAGCAGCGACAAGAGCAGATGGCAGAGGGAGCTGGAGAGTGCCTTCGAGGAACTGTTCAACACCAACCGAAAGCTCAGGAAACAGTTAAATTCCCACCTTAACTCCCGGGGGGACCCAGACCCCGAGGTCGAGCGGGCTTTCACAGACTCCCGCAGCCACAGTGGCCGCAGCCACAGTGGCTCGCAGAGGCAGCGAGAAGAGAGACTCGAGGAGACAGACGAAGCTTCGGAGACGTCGTCTGAGATCACTTTGAAGCAGTTTCTGAGCAAGGCCCAGAGCCTCAAATACCTTCAGATGACCAAGCCCGAGTTAAAGGAGATGTCCTTTTCTGGGACCAGAATATCCAAGAGTGAGGACTCGCCCTCACCGAACTTGGAATCAGAACTGGAGCCCGCCCTAGAGACGGAGCTGGGGGAGCATCACACCCACACTGCCCTGCAGGAAGAGGATGGCAGAGCCACCTGGGCGGCGCTGAAGCAAAAGCAGAAAGTGGAGATGGAGCAGAGAAGGAAAATGGCCTTCCTGGGGCAGACGGAACACCCGGACATGAGCTTGGAGATTCACTACAAGGCTGAGCTGGAGGAGGAGCGGAGGGAGCGGAGGAAAACCCGCCTGGCCCTGCTGAAGGCTTACTCCACAGGGGCCCCGTCTATGGGTCGAGGAGCCGAGTTCAGAAGCCCATCTCTCTCCGGCACCAGCCTCTTGGACGAGGACAGGCACAATCAGATGCTCCATGACCTTCAGCAGCAGATTTTCGAGCAAAACAAGTTACACAAGCAGTTTCTGGACAAAGCCAGGAAACGCTTGCAAGACTTTCAGAAAACTTGTTAAGGTCCAGGCCCACCCATGATAAATACAATCACTGGTGACCATTTGCCTGCACTGTCTCAGAGTCTGTGAGTGTGTATGTGTGTGTGTGTGTGTGTGTGTGTGTGTGTGTGTGTGTGTGTGTGTGTGTGTGGCCTTAGAAAGTTCTAGGCCATTGCACCACCTGCCTCGCAGGCTCCTTTGTGCAAAAACAAAACCCCAAACCCCACAAAAAACAGAAGGCCATGTGAGATTGAGGAAATGAGTCCGTCCAGCGCTCACCCGCAGGCCTGCCTCCCCTCCCAGAGGCGCATCTGATTTTACATGGCGTAGCCACCCATGGAAATTGCAGGTAAAAATCATCTCTTCAGATGTTTTAGATGAATAAACACTGGACGTCTGGGGGGCATCCAGGGTCAAACAGGCACAGATTCAAAAGATACATTATCTGTTGCTCAGCCACTGGCTGAGATAGCCACCGATTGCACTAACACTTCCTTGAGACGACACAGCCTGCCCTGTTAGAACTGTAACAGGACTCGTGGAGGAGGGGCTGGTCCCCTCTGGGGCTGGCCCTGTGGTGGTGGGGGGTGGGAGGCCTGGGTGTTTGGTCAGTGGTCTGCAGCCACAGCAGCTGTGGACACACAGCGGGTAAGCTTTGTGATTTAGGGACCTGGACGGGGTCGACAATTTTTTTCTTTCCATCAGGAGCCAGATAGGAAATGTTTTTAGCCTGTGGTCACTGCTTGGCTCTACTCTTGCTGTTCAAAAACACCCACGGGTGGATGCAGAAATGAGGTGTGGCCAGGTGTTGCATTCTTAGGCCTGTAATCTTAGCTAGTCAGGAGGCTGAGATCTGAGGATCCTGGTTCAAAGCCAGCCTGGACAGCCTGGCTCTTAGTGCTAATTAACCAGAAAAAAGCCGAGGCTTAAGTGGTAGAACCAGCAGTCTTGAGAGAAAAAGCCAAGCAAGAGCCAGAGCACTGAGTTCAATCTGTTATACTAGCACAAAAAAAGAGGAGCGGGGGTGGGAGTGTGGCCTAGCGGTAGAGTGCTTGCCTAGTATGCACAAAGCCTTGGGCTCCATTCCTCAGTACCAGTTACACAGAAAAAGCTGGAAGTGATGCTGTGGCTCAAGGGTACAGTTCTAGCCTTGAGAAAGCCCAAGGACAGTGCCCTGGCTCTGAGTTCAAACCCCAGGACTGACAAAAAAAAAAAGGGATCAAAATAGTTCCTGAGCCTCCCCTCCTCTCCTCTGCTCTCCTTTCTCCTTTCCATCTCTATCCATCACTCCTCCATCATTTTCTTTAAAATTTTATTATAAAGATGACATATGCAGGGCCGGGAGTTTGGCCTAGTGGTAGAGTGCTTGCCTAGCATGCACAAAGACCCGGGTTCGATTCCTTGGTACCACATACATGGAAAAAGCCAGAAATGGTGCTGTGGCTCAAGTGGTAGAGGTCTAGCCTTGAGAAATCCCAAGTACAGTGCCCAGGCCCTGAGTTCAAAGACCAGGACTAGCAAAAAAAAATGACATATGCAGAGTTTACAGTTATGTAAGTCAGGTGGGTAAAGGGTACCTTTATTTTTTTGTCAGTTGTGGATCTTGAACTCAGGGCCTGGGTGATGTCTGTGAGCTCTCTTGCTCAAGGCTAATGCTCTACCACTTTGAGCCATAGCATCACTTCCGGTATTTGGATGGTTAATTGGAGGTAAGAGTTTCACAGAGATTTTTCTTCCCAAGCTGACTTTGAACCATGATCCTCAGATCTAGCCCCCTGAGTAGCCAAGGGTGCCTGGCTGACATTTCTTTTTGTACAGTGTTCTCTCTCTCCCCCCCCCCCAGTTTTTACCTCCCTTCCCCACCCACAAGTTGTGTAGTTCACTTTCAATATAGTATCCAGTGCATACCACTGCTGCATTTATTTGTTTACCCTTCGTCTCTCCATTTCTGTGGCTCCCCTTACACTCGCATAGACATGTACATTAACAAACAAAAAGAATACAAAAACAGCAAATAAGGAAAAAAAACCCTAAAACCTCTTGATTTCACTTCCTGGTCCCCCTCCTTTTTTACTTCATTCTCCCTGTCCCACCTCTCCGCCCTCCTTCCCTCCTCCTCTCCCCCCACCCCTCCTGTCGTCCATCTCCCCTTTTCATCCTCCTCGCCTTTTTTCCTCTCCACCTCCACTCATTTTCCCCTCAGCATGTCCTCACCCGTGGCTCTCACCTTCTTTCCAAGACCATGACTGTTTTTATTCTGTGCCCGTTTCTGAAAGGAGCACTAATATCCCTTGTGCATTTCTCCAGAAGTCTGGGTGCCAACACAGGATTGGGATTGGGCACTAGCTTTCGTTTAAAGAGCTTTTGGAGGTTGTAAACTGAGCTCCACAGCTGGGATGGGAAAGATCGCAGCCATTACTGTGCTCTTCTAATATTTTTTTTTTTTTTTGCCAGTCCTGGGCCTAAGCTCAGGGCCTGAGCACTGTCCTTGGACTTTCTCAAGGCTAGAGCTCTACCACTTGAGCCTCAGCACCACTTCTGGCTTTTTTCTATGTATGTGGTACCAAGGAATCGAACCCAGGTCTTCATGCATGCTAGGCAAGCACTTTAACCACTAGGCCAAACTCCCGGCCCATCTTCTAATATTTTTTGTTTACAAAATAATACCAGACCTCCTCCCGGAGGCTGTCCCAGAGGTGAGGGGTGAGTGGCACCCAGGGGGCCAAGACTCAGGTGGAATGCTAGCTAGTGAATGAAGGAGGAGGCCCACAGTGAGGTGAGGTGCTGGCTTCTGAGACACCTGAGCCAGACCCTCCGTGGGGACCTCAACCCTCAGGACAGCACAGTTGGCTCCTTTCAGGGGGGCCTGAATCACACCCTGCAGGGTTTTTTGGTTTTGGGGGATTTTTTGGTCATATCTGTACTGACATGGTGCCTGGCTTTTCATGGACCTGGAAAGGCACGAAAGGTTCTATAGGCTCCCTGGGCTTAGAGCCGCAGCCACCACAGAACCCAGCACAGAACCAGCCTTCCCGTGTAGCCTGGAAGCCGTGGCCCCGGGAGGGGTTGAGGCTTCCTTGGTGTGGTTATTTTTGTTTCCGTTGCAAAGGTGGTGTTTGTGGCCTGCGTGTGCTAGGTGAGGGCCCGCCCCCTCCCCAGCCACACTGGAGCTAAAAGAAGGCGTGGGGATGGGCTGTGAGACGCAGTGGAGGGACTCCTCCCCGCGGGATAGCCACATCGGCCCTGTCCCCCGACACCCTGCCCTCTCCCACCTGTGTGAGAGAGGGCTGCAGGGAGGCAGGCCCGCCTTGGCCCTGGCCAGTGCTGTGGGTAGTAAATTGGCTTCCCAGGATCCGCCCCTCCCCTGTAGAGGGTCCCCCAGCGGGCTCTACAGAGACGCCAGGGACGCCTTCTCACACTGCCGCCTCTGCCACCCACCTTGAACTATCTGGAAGGTGGTTCAGTGCTCAGGGACAGCCTAAAGTCCCCCATGTCCCCAGGGCCTCTGCCAGGAGCCAGTCTCCTGTGCCAGTCCCATCACCTGGACAACCCTGCCCGGGCCCTGTTTGGCATTCTAAGCTCTCCTTGAAGAGCCCAGGTCTTCTAGATGGTGGGCCTGGTGTCCAGCCTGAGTGTACGGCTGGGCCCTGCGAGCTGCCCAGCCTGGCCAGCCTAGCCCTCTGCACAGTGGCGATCTGTCACCAGCAGAAGTACCCAGAGCCCTGGAAGGTTTATGCACACACTGCTGGGGGACTTCAGACATGCAGGCTATGTCTTTCTACAGCGTTTCTGAGTGGATTTCCTTGCAGTACTGGGTGTTCTAGAACCTTCTGCCATCTTTGTTCTGTACTTACATTTAAGATATTATGTCCTTGCTGTGTGCATCCTTCCTTCTCCCCAAAGCACAGGAACTAGAAGAAACCTCTGGGCTGCCCCGAGAATGGATGGGCACCCTGTCTGCCCAAGAGGTTTCCAGGGCAGCAGTGAGGGGGCTGTGGGGCTTGCTCGGGTCAGCTGTCCACAGGCTGGGGACAGGCGTGCAGTGCCCCACAAAAGTTGGGGTGAGAGACATAGGCCTCATTCCCCTAGATGGCATGACTCACTCCTACACTGGCTGACCCCATGTACCCCATGTGGGGCAGTCTTCAGTGCTCACATTCTCCCTCCCCATCTAGACCAGGGTGCAGCCAGGGCCCCTGCATTAACCAGGACCTCAGAGATGGGTTTGTGAGGCGGGGTGGGGGTGGGGTGAGGTGGTTGGAAGAGTGGGAGCCCTAACGCCCAGCGCTGGTGGAAGCTTGGTGATGTGGCCTGGCAGTCCAGTCTTCTCAGCCCTGTGTTGGAAACACACATTGAATTAGATTCAGCCCACCAGTCACATGCTTCAGGATCCCACGCCTGGGACAGGGCTCACAGACAGTGTCAGCACCCGAAATGAAGGTCCAAGGGTTCAGCCCGCTCCCAGAAAGTGAGTCAGCCCATGAGGAATGGGGCCGCCCACAGTCCCATGGCCTTAGGGACCAAGAGGTCCCTGGTCTGCTGCCACTCCTTCTGCATGGTCCCAGGCTGTCCCCATCCTCAGCCTGTAGGCAGGGTGGGTGGGTGGGGTGCTCCAGGCACCTCTCCACGCTCCTGCCCTGCCTGGGCTCTGGCTCCACTCTGCAGGGCTGAGCTTGGCTTTCCTGCCTGGGCTCTTGGCGGAGAAATTGCAGAACAGCAATTCCCTCCACAAAGCCGCACTGTTCTCGGCAAACCCTCCCAGGAGCGACATTGTGTGTGTGTGTGTGTGTGTGTGTGTGTGTGTGTGTGTGTGTGTGAAAGGATTCAGCAGCACGTGAATGGAAAGAGCTGAGCCCAAAGCTCTGGCATAAGGTCTCCCGGCAGGACCTGAGTCAGGCCGCTCCAGGGGCTAGAAGGCAGGGCAGGGTACTTGGGTGGGGTTAAGGGAGCCAGCTGGAAGGCTTGTCCCCCAGAAAACCGCCACACTCTCCTGCTTGTTCTTCTAAATGTTTCCTTGCCTTCCCTAAGAGGAGCCAAAGCTATGGGCAGGAAGTGGAGATGGGAGAGCTGGTCTCCATGGAAACAGGCATCCAGTGGACAGTGCATACTGAATGCTCGCGAATCTTGAGTGATCCCTAGGCAGGGAGCCTGCCACGGGTAGGCCTGGCATATCCCCAAGGGCCAGCCTATGAATGGTGTGGCCCAGGGACACACTGCTTTCTCCCCGTACCCCTTACCTTGCACCCCCAGTTCCCTCCCTCTCCTCAGCACCACTTCCCCAAACCCCTTTGCTCTGAGGAGTTCCATGCCAGGCCTGCCTTTCCCTGGCCTGAGTCACAGTGACCCAGTGTCATTTCTGCCAGCCACAAGGCCTGGATACCATATGGAGTTTGGGGGGAGAAGGGGGAGGGGAGGCAAGCTATCTGTTCACTTTCCAACACCTAAAAGTCAGGTTGCTAGATCCTGGGGGTTGGAGCTGTTTGTGGGTCTCTGAAAGGGAGTCTGGTCTGTCTCAGCTGTGCTGGGAGCAGAGAATCCTGGCTCCGCCCACCACCACAGGGCTGCTTTTAATTACCCAGTGACAGCCCCCTTTCCCTCTCACTGCCCTAAAAGGAGCTGACTTAGATGTCTGTTCTACCACTGACCCAAAGGGGCTGGGCATGGAGGGGCCAGGGCAGAGGAGCGCTCCAGGAAAGTTGCCAGCTGTCCACTGAGGACACAGTGTGGCAGGGACCATGAGGCCAAAGGTGCCAGGTGGAGCTGAAACACACCTGTGAGTTTTATGGGTGCCAAACCTAAGCTTGGTGACCTGACACCTCCAGCTGCTAGACCACACCTGTGTCCACATACCAGCTGCTCTGTAGGGAGGGGTGTGGCCTGGACGCCTGGCAAGCCAGAGCCTGATCACCATCTGCCACTCCTGTCAGGTTGTGGCCATCTCTGCCACTCACTGCCAGGTCAGCTCGTCCTGCTGGCAGAAGTGCATGCTGTCCCACAGTCTTTCCTAGAACCTCCAGAACTCCACTCACACCCTACAGCCTTCAGGGGCTGAGTCGGGGCAGAACACGGTCACTGTGTTACAGCTGTTCAAGAGCAAGGCCCAGAGCCAGGTGGCCTGACTTTGGTGAAGGTGTGGAGAACAGGAGTGAGAAGTGAGAGGTCACCTCCCTTCTCCTCACAGGTCCACCCTCCATAAGAAAGACCTGGAGCTTCGGGCAAATCCATCCAAGTTCAAAGGCAGCCTCAGCCTTTGATGTCCTACTGTCCCCCAGAAAGAACAAGAGACCTCCCCAAGTGGCAGCCACAGCTTACTCCTGGATTTTGCTAACCCCGAGTGACTGGAGGGTGTTTAGACCATCAGATCCTCACTAGGAGTTGGTGGGGGCTGGGTTTGCCCTGGGAGAGAACATTGCTTTTCGTGTGTGTATGCACATATGTGCATAGGTCCTGGGCACCATATCTGAGCTGTTCTTTGCTCTAAGCTAGTGCTCTACCACCTGAGCCACAGCACTTCTTTAGGCTTTTTGGTGGTGGAGATAAGTCTCATGGACTTTCCTGGCTGGGCTGGCTTTGAACCTTGACCCTCAGATCTCAGCCTCCTGAGTACCAGGATTGCAGGTGTGAGCCATCTCGTGTGCGTTTAAAATTCTGCTGGACTCGCTGGCAAGTAGTTCTACCAGGCGACTAGGACATGAACCCAGGCCCTGTAGGCCCTGGCCTACAGTTGTTGCATTTGAGTGTAAGAAATGGGGCATCCCACAGAGCTGGCCTCTGGACTCCCAGCCAGCTCAACCGAGACACCATATCTGCACATCCGCTCCCACGGCGGTTTGCACAACAGGGCCTTGGTGAATGTGTTGGGGCATTGAAGGGGCCACCTGGCATTTCCCACAGGGCTAAGCGCAGGTGGATGCGGGTGCCGGTCCTTACGGGTGCCTCTTTCAGATCACAGCTGAATCCCGCAGACCAGGGTGGGCTGGGGGCAACACCCTCTGACGACCTTGAGCAACACCCTCCAGCCTCAATTTAGACTTCTGTGCTGGATTTTGACTTTGTGTGTGGATAAATCTGTGCTTTGCCAAGGCCTGGAGATGCCAGCATCTTCCCAGACAGACAGGTCAAGTTGAGGGTCTGAAGGCCACTGTCCTGTGGTCTCAGCTGGTGTCACATGGAGAGCAGGGAGTACACTGAGGAGGGGTTTATAGGTCTGGAAATTAGGTGTTAATACCTATAGGTTTACCTGCACTCCGGGGTGGAAAGCCCACACCCTGACAGAGGTGTGTCCCAAGAGGGAGCTGTCCCACGAGATGTGTGTTTACACCTGGTGTGTATACAGTTTCCCAGAGAATAGCATGTTTTTCTTTACCACTGGAGCTATGGTTGTATTCCTAAAGGTAGGGGTGTGTGTGTGTGTGTGTTAGAGAGAGAGAGGGTGTCTTGACAGTGCTCTGTATTGGTGGCAGAGGGGATCGACAGAACACAGGAGGAAGGCACATGACATTGTTGGCCAGGCCTGCTCATGGGTGGAGTTTTTTGAGGGAGGCAGGCAGTCACCAGCCGTCCTTGGCCTTTGCATGAGCTGGAGACCCCTAGGTTTCCAGCACGTCCCCTCACTCCACTGTGTGAGGATACCTCGGCCGGCCCAGGATCCCTGGGTGGTGGTGATTCGGAGCACGGCCACAGCCTGGACTTTCCACCCAGCCGTTCTTTTCCGTCCGCGTCCTGGCCTGGCGCGCTGGGGTTGTTTGTGCAGGCTCCTCGTGAGGGGAAGTGACATCATGTGTCCGCAGCCTGGGGGCCGGGGGAGGGCAGGGGCTCTGTGGTTGCGTGTGCTTTGAATTAAGTTGACGGTTGTGCATTCCAGTAGCCAGTATCTGGCAGAGAACCCGCCAGCCAGTGTGTTACCCTTGATCTCAAACCCAGATGTTGTGTTCATAGCAGAAGGGAAAGAAGGAAAAGCAGAATCCGAGCCACTGGGGCGAGGACGGGAGGGGGGCTGAGGGCACAGAGCCTCCCTCCTACTGTCCCCAGTTCCCTGGGTGGGTGGTGGGACAGGGCAGGCCACTCTGGGCAGGGGGCCTGGACAGGACATGGGCTGCCCCTGCCTGGGTGTTTTAACCCAGGCCTGGCACACAGTGGGCGTCCTGACCACATGTCCTCATGCCCTGGCTTTTATACTTCTTTCCAGACCCTGGAATCTTGCCCTTCCCCAGCTCTTGCCTGTGAATGGCCTGGGACTCAGGGAGGCCAGCCTTCCTGTGAAGCAGCATCCTTTCTTCTCTGTCTCCTTCCCTGTCCTGTTCTCCCCTGTGATGGAAACAGTGCCGCTCTGTTCTCTCATCCATCCGTCTGTCTGAGCCCAAGCCTCAGTGGGTAACATGCGCCCTGTACCCCCTTTCTACCTGCTGTTCCACGGCAGGCAGGGCCACGCGCCTACTGCTGAGGCCCCAGCTGCTCTTCCTTCCCAGGGCGGAGGCTTTGGGGAAGGTTTTCTCTTTGTCTCTCTCAGCCCCCATTTTCTTTCCTTTCACATCATCTATTTTGCAAAGTAGGGAAGGCGGGCCTATCCAGAATTCATCCACACGCCAAAGAATCTGTGTTCTGGGTCCCAGCTGGAAATGGAGATTCTGCCCATGTCTTCCCCTCCCTCCCCTCCCACCTTTCTCCCTCTCGCCCCCCACCCTCCTCTCCACGGTTCCTCTCTCCATTTCCTTGTGAGCTGCGCTGCCTCGTATGAACCCCACGAGTAAACCCCTTAGGGGTTTCTGTAAAGCCTCAGCGCTTGAACCCCACTGCATGGGAGACAAGATGTCCCTGTGGCCGGAGCCGGCCGGGGCACAGGTGTTTACAGATCCTGGGGCTTGAAGGGCAGACAGCAGGCATGGAGAGAAAGATGGCATTTTGGACAGAAGAAACTTGCCGTTCTGCGGTGTGGGCCTACTTGGACATGTTTGTGTAAAGTGGGGGGCCAGCATGGGCCGGGAGGGGATGCCATTCTGGGGTAGGCAGCCCGGTGGTTTCCCCCAGCCACAGCTCAGCCTGGGAAACAGGGATGGGTCCTTGACTGACTTAGCATGGGAGAAATGGGAATGGGGGTCGGGCCTGGGTGGGGCTGTGGGCTGTGGTGGGGGACAGCGGGGGCCCGAGGGCTGAAGGCAGATGTGGCTTGCTCTCACGTGCTGCGGTGGGAAAGACAACCCGGGCCAGGAGTTTCCAAGAAACTGGAGCTGAACCCTCCTTTTGTCTCTGTTGAGATGAGTGGCTGGTGGCAGAACCCTCACCTCACGTGACCCCGTCCTGCTGCCTGTGGAGGGCTTTTAAAGCCATTGATTGAGACAGAATGTGCCACCAGCTGTTAACCCTGACATGAGGCACAGAAGGGCTCTACCCGAGTGGTATGAAACACTGGTTTTCCTTCTTCTTTAGCGTCAGACTCTTATGTTTGTCAGCCACCATTCCTTAACCTAATCGGTGCCCTGATTGTGACATTCCCAGCCCACCCCACAGGGCTCCTCCTACACTGTTTGTTCCTCCATACAGCCTTTTCTGGGGGAACGTGTGTGTGTGTGTGTGTGTGTGTGTGTGTGTGTGTGTGTGTGTGTGTGTGTGTGTGTATTCTGATCCTGGACCCCATCATGTCACACATACTAGGCAGGCTTTGCCCCACTGAGCTGAGGGGCTTGGAAGCCCCTCAGGGAAACTTTAGGGGCGACAGGACAGCAGCTGGGTAGACATGGAGCAGGACTGCAGAGCAGGCTATTTGTATCTCAGCCTCACCAGCCATCAACAAATGTGCATCAGAGTAAATGACAAAGAGCCCCGCTTGCCCAAGCAGAAGAGCCTTGCTCAGATCCATAGCTGTGCCCGCAGCGGCGAGGGAGTCTGAGCTGCTTCTGGGTGGGGCACTGGGCAGCAAAGGATCCTTGCTGAGGAATTACAGAATGAGAAAAGGCCTTTATCTGGGCACTGGTGGCTCACGCCTGTAACCCTAACTACTCAGGAGGCTGAGATCTAAGGATCACTATTGGAAACCAGTGGGGCAGGAAAGTCCACGAGACTCTTATCTCCAGTTAACCACCAGAAAGCTGAACATGGAGATGTAGCCCCAATGGTAGAGTGCTAGATGTGAGCAAAGTAGCTCAGGGACAATGCCCAGACCCCAAGTTCAAGCCCTATAACAGGTACACACACACACACACACACACACACAGCTTTTGAGCTATGGTGGGGGGGTCTCATGCTGTCCTGGGGTCACTTTGGAGGGCACGGGCTCTCCTCTTTTCAGCACCTCCTGTAGTCCAGGGTGCTTTGTTCATTGGTCAGAGCCTCCATCATATTTGTGGATCCTGATGTCTTTTTTTTCCAGTGATCAGGGCCAAAGCGGTCAGCGAGAAGGAAGTGGACTCCGGGAATGACATCTACGGCAACCCCATCAAGAGGATCCAGTATGAGATCAAGCAGATCAAGGTAACCTCACTGGGGGAATCCTGCGGGGAGGAGGGGTCCCCTAAGCAAGTCTGATTCCCTTCATCCAGAAGTTCCTGAAAAGCAGGGCAGAAATGATGCGTTCCTAGGGTTTTTCAGTTATTTAAGAAGTCCGTTCCTTTTGTATTGCTGGGTGATAAATCAGAGGCCCAGCCTCTTCCTCAGTCACTTAGGTCACGTCACGCTGTGGAATGTCCTCGGAGTCCCTCTGTGGCTGTGCTGTTGTGGGGTTCAGCAGCCATGAGGACGTGGCCTTGTTGGCTGGGAACCTCCAGCTGATGTGAGAGGAGTTGCCCAGGGGCCCAGCTGCAGTGCCCAGCCTTGCCTGGCCTGGCGGGCTCCAGGTCAAGAGGAGGAGGGGTGTGGACATGTCTTTGTGATTGTTGTTTGAGACAGTTCAGGGTGTAGCCGACTCCTGCCTTGGTCTCCCGGAGACTGGGATTACAGGATGAGCAAAACAGCCGTGTGAGTCCAGAAGGTGTGGTCGGGGACAGCTTCGTTGTGAGACTATGTGGGCTGCTTGCAGAGTCAGAGTTGCTGCAGGCCCGAGGTGTGCGTGTGTGTGTCTGGGGCAGGGAGGGGGAGTCGTTAGTTTTTCAGAGACTCATCTGGGGCCAGAAACATCAGGAAAAAAATAAATAAATATACTTTTGAGAGAGAGAGAGAGAGAGAAATATAGAGAGAGAGCGAAAGCAGATGAGGACCCAATGGCTTAAGGCCCAGTGCTATTTTGATTAACATTTACTAGGTGTTTTAGAGAGAAAAGAATTCTAGCTATGGGCAGAGAGAGACAACTTTGCAACCTGGAAATGGTTGTAGGCATCTCTGTTGCATTCATGGTAGCAGAAGGCCATCCTGCCTCTGGCCTGCATCTATTGGTGATTCCAGAAGGAGAAGCAGAGATGCTTCAGGGTCTGGCAGATTCGTCCTGGCTCCTTTCTGTTGGGTTTGCCTATCAAAACTCTCAAAGAAAAAGTCACAGTAGCCCCTCCCCATCCCGGGGTACTGATGGGTGCCCACCTTCACCTGGGCACCGGGCTGTTCCTACCTAGCTACCTTGGCCTACCGCAGCTTCTTGTTCTTGGGCTTTGGCCCCCCTCTCCCCGCTCTGCGCTGGGCCAGGGGCTGGGCTCACACTCTGCACCTTGGGGCTGGATTCCAGCTGGAAAGGAGTTCTTGAGATTGCTGCCAAAGCATTGTGCCAGAGGATAGGCTGGCACGCATCTGTGCCACTTTCCTTGTCTTTGCAGATGTTCAAAGGACCTGAGAAAGACATAGAGTTTATCTACACGGCCCCGTCCTCGGCCGTGTGCGGGGTCTCGCTGGACGTTGGAGGGAAGAAGGAATATCTCATTGCAGGTGTGTCTCCTCTGGGTGAGCTGGGCGTTGGGCGCAGGGAACTTGGTGCCCTAACAAACCACTTGTTTCCAGGTCTCCCCCTCCTCCCTTTTTGCCTCCTCCCTGGTCCCTGAGGAACCAGCTCCTCATGCTGCCCTCTAGAGGCCATTTGGCCAAACTGCAGCGCTGCCCAAGCCCAAGAAAGCAACAACACAGCCTCAGTCTGCTTCCAGACATGCACACCGCTCAGACTCCCATTTTACAAACGAGAAAAACTGAGGTGCTTAGGAACAAGCAGTCTGGATGAGCAGATCACCTGAGAGAGCCCTGGGTCATTGTTCCTGTTTACTTTGGTACACTGTATTGTATACATAGTTCTGTGGACATCACTGTGCCTCTTTTGTGGGACCTCTCTTCCCCACTCTCACAGCCCAAGGTATGCTGTACTGTGCCTCCTGTACAGGCCCCACTGGGCCCATTAACTCCTCAGCCTCAGCAAGAAGACAGCCAAGCAACACAGCCTGTACCTTATAGGCATGCACGCATGCAGTGGTAGAGCCGTGTCCAGGAGCTAAAGCACTTTCCCATGGGTAGTGGCTCCAGGGTGCAGAGGTGTCTCTGGGAGAGGCTTGGCATGGGCAGAGGTGCTGCCATGGGCAGAGGCCTATCCATGGATAGAAATATCTGCTTTGGCAAATTGTTCTCTGTTGCTCGAGGTTCCTTTTCATCTCTCCCCTGGACATCCTGGAGAACCATTCTTGGGGATGACTTAGTGGTGTTGACTGCCTGCCTGGGAAGCCAGCTGCTCTGCCAACGAGGGTACACTGTCTCATGGCAGGGTAGGGGTAGGAGGTAGGAGCAGGGGTGAGGCCAGTGAGGGCGCTTTGTCTCATCCTGGGGGTGGGGAGCAGGGATGAGGGCACTGAGAAGGCGTATTGTCTCATTCTGGGAGAGCAGGGGTGAGGCCAGTGAGTGAGGGTGCATTGTCTCATGGGGGGGAGTGGGGGAAGCAGGCAGGGGTGAAGTCAATGAGAGGGCATTGTTTTATCATGTTGGGATGGAGAGTAGGGGTGAGATAGTCCAACTGTCACCTAACTGGACTTTCCTGGCAGGTTTGGATCTGGCCTTTGCCCCTTTCTGACTCAGGCCTGGACTACTTTCAGTTCACTGGAGTCAGGATGGGCCCTTTAGCCAGGGGTTAGTAAGAAATCACAGGGCCTAGCAAACAGCTCAGCCTTTACCGACTGTGACCCCATGAGTGACTACAGCGCCCCGAGGCAGATAGTGTCCTCTCAGGCTGGTGACTCAGCTTCACATCTCCAGTGCAGCAGCAGAGCGCCATGTTGAAAGGCTTGCAGAATTGGCCCTGTAATTTCCTTCTCCTGTCTTCTCTGAAAAGAAGAGTAAACATACAGCCCTTAGTTGCACATTTTAATTATTTCCTGTCTTTCTGGATCCAAGACTCAATGCTTTGCATTGTTTCTTTTTTCTTTTGAGACAGACATAAGTAGACAGCTGCCACGGTTGCGTTTGTCATGTGACAAACTCGAGTCTAAGGACTTGAGTCTTAAGTCCTCCTGCAGCACTCTCATGCCACACCATTTGGGTTCAACATCCAGGAGCCCGGCCAGGGAAAAGTTTCAATCTGTATTTCATCTCCACTTCTTGCCCTTGTCAGCCTTTTGGGAGAAGCTTAAATTGGTGACAAAGACCAAAAGGGACTCTGCGGGAAGAGGAAGCATAGGAAGAAAATTGTCAGAACAAGCACACTTGCATGTCACCAGTTAGTGTTTATTGAGTAATTACTGTGCACAGGGAGCTGTGTATAAACTTGTGATGACAGAACCCTTTGCTCTTTATATATACCATCGGTTAAGGGGCCGAGGCACAAGAAGGGCAATGACAGCATAAAGTGGGATGGGAATGCTAGTAAAGTGACATGAATAGAAATCACGGGCGCCAGCCTGAAGATGATAATGGCACCTGGCAGGCTGGAATATACCTGAGCAGGTAGGAAATGCCCGAAGACACCGGCATACTGAAAATAATGACTACCTTTCTATTTCATTTCTTTCTTCTCTGCTCTGAGCCCACAGAAAATGCCCAGGGGTCCAGAGAATAAAAAGCTAAGTATCACCAGGTCCTGGTGGCTCACACCTGTAACTCTAGCTACTTAAGAAGCGGGGGACTGAAGCCTGTAGATCAAAACTAGCCAGGCAATGGCTGGGAATGTGGTTTAGGGGTAGAGTGCTGGCCTAGCATGCAGGAAGCCTTGGGTTCCATTCCTTAGTACCACATACACAGAAAAAAGCCCAAGTGGCTTGATGGCTCAAGTAGTAGAGTGTTAGCCCTGAACAGGGTGGGGGGGCGGGGGAGGCGGGGGAAGCTCAGGAACAGTTCCCAGGCTCTGAGTTCAAGCCCCAGGACTGGCAAAAAAAAATGGTTCAGAGATTTTTGGCCAGGCATAGTAGCTCACACCTGTAATCCTAGCTACTCAGAAGGCTGAGATCTAAGGATCAAGGTTCAAAGCCAGCCCAGGCACTAAAAAACATGAGACTCTTATCTCCAACTAATCACAAGAAAAGGGGAAGTGTTTTGTGGCTCAAAAGGTAGGGCGGTAGCCTTGAGCTGAAGAGCTCAGGGACAACACCCAGGCCCAGAGTTCAAGCCTCCTAATACACACACACACACACACACACACACACACACACACACACACACACACACACACACACACAAAACTAGCCGAGGCAGACAAATGTGAGGATTAACAAGCAGAAAGCCAGAAATGTAGGTGTAGCTAAGAGACAGTGCTTTACCCTGAGTTCAAGCCAGAGTATCAGCATGTGCACATGCACGCGCACACACACACACACACATACACACACGCATGCCAAGCATTAAACTTTATTGTCAAGGTGATGTACAGAGGGGTTACAGTTACACACATAAGATAATGAATACATTACTTGTCAGACACTGTTACCTCCCCTTCAGTTTTCTCCCACTTTCCCTCCTCCCACGCATTTATCTTCAAAGTGTTAAGGTGACCTAAATACAACTTGTACAATTCAGAATAAATGCCACCGTAATGCCCTGCTTCTTGATTCTTTCCTTGCTACAAGGTCTTACACATCGAAACGTATTCAAGGACAAATTGAGGTGAATTTGAAGCCAGGGTGCTTGCTCGGGCAGCTTGCCCAGCAGTGACACTGTGTGTCAGTAGTACCTGCTCCATGCCAACCATACTTTCCAGGCCCGTGGGTCCAAGGGTCTTTATTCAAGATGGGGGAGCACCGCTCTGTTAGTAGATTCTCTCTTCAGCCTGTGCCGGGCCTGGCATCATGAAGACTTCATGTGCTGACATTAGTTAAGCTGAGGGGCCTGGGGGCCGGCTCAGGACTCGCCCATCTGTTTCCATCTCCTTGGTCTCTGACAGCTGGGGGGGTGAGCTTTTAAATATCACCCTGCAGCACCATTCCCTGGCATGGGCTTCCTTCTCTTTCACTCCTGCTTGGTGAGCATGTGACATCAGCGGCAAGAGGCAATGCCCTGTGTACTGGGAGGAGAATTAAGAGCAAATCCCTAATGTTTAAAAGTTCTAGGTGTGGGCTGGGAGTGTGGCCTAGTGGTAGAGTTGCCTAGGATGTATGAAGACCTAGGTTCTATTCCTCTGGACCACATACATAGAAAAAGCCAGAAGTGGTGCTGAGGCTCAAGTGGTAGAGCTCTAGCCTTGAGAAAGTCCAAGGACAGTGCTCAGGCCCTGACCTCAAGCCTCAGAACTGGCAAAAAAAAAAAGTTCTAGATGTTTGCAGTATTCAGAGAAAAAAATGTACCATCTAGTGAGAAAAATGCACCATCTAGTGGGGAAAAGTCTCCACAGGAATAAATATTCCGTGTGAAATAAAACAAAAAACAAGCCAGGTGTCAGTGGCTCCTGTCCATAATCTTATCATTCAGGAAGCTGAGACCTGAAGATTGCAGTTCAAAGCCAGCCCAGGTAGGAAAGTTCCTGAGACTCATCTAATTACCCAGTGAAAATCCCGGACTGGAGGTAAGGCTCAAGTGGTAGATCAGCAGCCACGAGCGAGCGAGCCAAGCGAGAGTGCAGAAACCCTGAGTTCAAACCCTTGTACTGGGTTTGAACACACACAGAAAAACAAGATACAGGAAATGATACGATGTATATGCCATATGGCTTTCTTTTTTTTTTTTTTTTTTGCTAGTCCTGGGCTTAGGCTCAGGGCCTGAGCACTGTCCTTGGACTTTTTCAAGGCTAGAGCTCTACCACTTGAGCCTCAGCACCACTTCTGGCTCTTTCTAAGTATGTGGTACCATGGAACTGAACCCGGGTCTTCATGCATGCTAGGAAGCACTCTACCACTAGGCCACACTCCCGGCCCACATGGTTTTCTTTTGTTTCTTGAATATTTGCTTCTACAGCAAACATGATATGTACATATATACATGTGAACACATACATATATGCATAAACATCCTGTATGTACGTATATGCACAGATGTATATATGTGTGTATGTACATACACACACGTATGCATTGGTCTCCCCATGCAGTCCAGGCTGCCCTTAAACTTGCCATCCTCCTTCTTCAGCCTCCTGACTACCAGGATTACAGACCTGTGCCCCCACACCCAGCAAACATGCATTTTTCTAAAACTCAGAATAAACAGTCACAGGGTGAGGTTAGCATTTGTCTTAGCAGCCCCTAGTCGCACCCAGAGGTGGGGGAACGCAGGAGGAAAACTCAACCTGGCCCTGAGCTAAGAGAGTCACCTCTCTCCACAGGAAAGGCTGAGGGGGATGGCAAGATGCACATCACCCTCTGTGACTTCATTGTGTCCTGGGATACCCTGAGCACCACGCAGAAGAAGAGCCTGAACCACAGGTACCAGATGGGCTGTGAGTGCAAGGTGAGCACCCCTGAGTCCATCAGGGCTTGGTGGACAGCTGGGCTTCACTCCTCCGGGAAGGGAAGTCCCCCCCAGACCCGAGGCCTCAGCACTGAGGTTTCTAGCTCCCTGGCTAGAACCTTGCAAACCTCGAGCAGCAGCTGCATCTGTGGCCGGGGGTATTTGGAAGGTGTGGGAAGTTACCAGTCACGTGACTAGGAAGAAAAGCCTTTCTGAGAAAAGAGAGTTTGAAGGGAGAACATAGTTCCATGAGTTTCCCTCCCAACCCCCCCCCACCCCGCTACAAATGTACACGTGGAAACATTTGTGTTACGTGAGTGTGGATCCTAGGCATTAGACTACCAACACTCCAGATATTTCCCTGCCTGAGCTCTGTGTGTTAGGAACAGCAGAAGCGCCTTCCTCTCTTCCTGCAGTCTGCCTGGTGATGGAGCTGAGTGGCGCTGGGGTAGTACAGGCATTCAGTGTGGGCGGGGGGAGGGGTGAGACCCCCTGTCAGGCCAGGGCACTGCCCTATACCACCCATCTCCAAGGGAGGAAGCACCGCCGGGTACTTGATAACCCTCTATATCACCAGAGTCAGTGTTGCCAGGGAGCTGGAGTTGCCAGGGAGAGTTGCCCTGTGCTATGGGACGCTGTTTGAGAAATCTCCTCCCCTTCTCTCCGGCATTTGCCCAACTCTCAGCTCATAGGAGCCATGAATTCCCAGGCCTGGGTATGCAGTCAGACCTATCTAACTGTGCTTGGCCATTAAAATGGCTGCTTTGCTCATTACCTTAGAGTTCACCCCTGAAAACAAAATCCTGGCAGTCTCCCTCAGCTCAGCTGTGTCTCTTGGAAACACCGGGGTAGCTGTTGTTTCTCTAGGAGGCAGGCCACCCTCTTAACTCTTAGAGCAGGTAGACCAGATTCCAAAAGCAGAGTGACCCACTAAGGCCGAACGCCTTTGGCTGGCCCAGATGGGTTCTGGAGATGGCCCAGGAGTCGCCGTGGCCCTTGCGTATGCCTTGGTCCTCAACTAATCCACCTCTATGTCCTCTCCACAGATCACACGCTGTCCCATGATCCCCTGCTACATCTCCTCCCCGGACGAGTGTCTCTGGATGGACTGGGTCACAGAGAAGAGCATCAACGGGCTCCAGGCCAAGTTCTTTGCCTGCATCAAGAGAAGCGATGGCTCGTGCGCCTGGTACCGTGGGGCGGCGCCCCCTAAGCAGGAGTTTCTCGACATTGAGGACCCATAATTGGTCCCCTGTGGCCGATTGAAAAGCCTCCAAGGGTTTCAACTGGTCCAGCTCTGACATCTCCTCCTGCAATCAGCATGAGTAAAACCATCCTCCAAGCAGATCCTTCCCCAAACACGGCCATGGTCTGGGGGGACAGGTCCCTCCTCCACTGCCTCCATCCTCAAACCTGGGCACCGTGTGTCTCAGCCTTCTATCCTTGGGTTCAGCCCTCCTTGGCACCTCCTAGATGCCAGGCAGGCAATATTTGAAGTCCCCCCAAGTCTAGTTAGGGCAGAGCCTGGAAATGTGCATTTTTGCAGAAACGTTTGAGGGTCGTTGCAAGACTGTGTAGCAGGCCTACCAGGTCCTTCTCCTCCTGAGAGGGGCGTGGCCCTTGTTTTCTGCCACTACCACCCCTTTGGCCTAGGATGGCAGTCCCAGCACCGGTGACTCCCTCAAGCCAGGAGTAACCCCGGAAGCAGGGCGCCCCACCTAGCTCCCTCGGCTCCGGAGGAGACTAGAGGCCTCACTAACCAGGTTTCCCCTGCAGCCAAGTCATTTTAGTCCCATTCCTCCCATGAGTCACCAGCTCCTGGAGGGGAACCGCGGCCTCCCTGGCATTGGCAGGGGGCCGGGGGAGGGGCTAACTGTCCTTGTAGCTCACTGGGAGCATCTCAAGTCACTCAAGCCC
This sequence comes from Megascapheus bottae, assembly GCF_031878675.1. Taxonomy (NCBI): domain Eukaryota; kingdom Metazoa; phylum Chordata; class Mammalia; order Rodentia; family Geomyidae; genus Megascapheus; species Megascapheus bottae. Next base: position 49,228,757 of record NC_143525.1, on the reverse strand, counting down.
CACTTCCCTCTATCATCAGGTGGAGGCATTGAGCCACATGGCTCTGCCATCCCCAGGGGGTATGCAGCCATCCACCCAGGCTGGCTGTGTCCCCAACCTGTGTAAACTGCCCTAAGAGGCTTGATGATACCTCCTTTTAAGCCTCATGGTCTCTGTTCTGGGGTGACTTTCTGCCAGTGTCTTAGTGAAGTGTATTAGGTCCTGCCCAGGCGGGGAAGACTTTGCCCCCACCGGGGTTTGTCTCTGAGCCCCGGGGTTTGTCTCTGTGGCCTGTTACAAGAGACATCTAAGGGTGAATTTTCAGAGAGCATGAGAATTTGAGTTGCAGGGGACCCACAGCTCCCCTAAAGACAGTTCTTTTGATGCCAGACCCACGGGAGCTCGCTCGATAACAATTCCAATCATATCTTTATGCCTCCAACTGGGGTCGAAAAGACAAATTGTTCCAAGGACCCCCACATGCACGGCGTTGACATCCAGGCAGATACCCAGGCACGTGGAAGCGATGGTGGATTGCCTGGGACTGGTCTTTCTGCGAAATGCTTGCAAAGACCCCATCTTGAGATCATCCCCGCCCCCCAGCAACTAACACTAAGACTCCTGACTCCCCCCAGGGGGCACACAGCCCCCACACCACGGGACCTGGTCAGCTTAGAAATAAATGACTTCCCCTCACAGGAGACTGGGAAAAAAAATCTAGGAATCACCCCCCCCACCCCCAACCCCAGGGAGTTTTCATGCTGTACAGAGACCTAGAGTTGGTAAGATGTCGTAATGGATCAGTCCATGTGATTTCAGTATATAGACCACACCGACCCTCCCGACAATATTAACACCCCACTCCATTCACTTCCCGTACGGTGATCATATAACACTTGCTCCTGTTTCTGCTGACTTCTCCAATGTTTTGGTTTGTTTTTGAAATTGCTGTAATCATTCCTGTGCTGTTTTATTTTTTTAAATTACCTTTGGTAGGTGTTAGACTTGCACTTTTTAAAAAGGGTCTCTGCATCATGGAAGCATTTGACCCACAGTGGACAGCATGGCGTGTGGTCACTGGCCTGTGACAATGGACCCCCTTCCCATCCTTTTCTTTAGTTCTTTGAGCATTTGCTCTTCTTATCTCCCTGACTTTTGTTCTCTTGTTCAGAGTATAACAAAGGAGTCAGCTGGTTCATGAACATGGCCTTTCTATTTGATCCATGCACCTTGGTTTTCGAACCATGCTGAGCAGAAAGTAAACACAAGACACAGCGGTGGAGGCAGGCCATACCAGACCTTCACAACAACAAACAATTGTAATATATATAGTCTTAAGAAGCAGTCTCCATTTGGCAATGTTTAATTTATACATTCTAAGCACTCTTTCTCTATTTTTTATCATGCAAGCAACTCAAAATATTTAAAATGAAGTTTACATTGTAGTTGTTTCCAAATCTTTGCTTGATAAGTATTAAGAAGTATCTGTGAGCTTCCTGCCATAATTTAAAGCTTTGTTGATTTTGTTTGTTTTTGTTTGGATTTTTTTCTGTTGGTGGGGGGGACAATGTATTCATGCTGGAATATGAAGTTTAAGACCCCCCCACCTGTGCTGGGAACATGTAAGAATTGTTCAGAGTCAACAAGCACACTGCGCTTGTCTCTCATGCTTTGTATCATTTTTGAGTGATCGCTGTCAATCGACAATAAACAATATTATCAATGAGAAGCTGGGCTCAGTGTGACTGTTGCGACCTACTACGTTCTAGCTGAGGAATGAGGGGCAGACACCAGCAAGAGAGATGCAGCCAGGCCTTGCCCAGCAGAGGCACCCACGGTGAGACTTCCTCTTCTGCCCACACCTACTCCCTCAGCCACCTGCTGCAGGCAGGTCCCCTGTGTACTATCCTCAAAGGAGACGTCGTCCCTCAAGGACAGTTCCAAAAGTACCTTGCCAACCCCTGACAGTTGAGGGTACGTGGAAAGAAACTTCCTGGTGTGTAAACCCACAGCTACAAGGCCAAGGTGCCTAAAAAGCAGCATTTCAAAAACCAACCCAAATTGGGCTGACAACTAAGTTCTTTGTGGAGAAGGGGGTCCCAACCCAGTGACTCCTGGGGAAAGACCCAAGTGGCCTTGAGCTGAAGGTGGTACCAAGGCCCTCAGCCGATGAGCCCAGGCCAACAGCTGGCACCTCGGAGCAGTTCCTCAGAACCTGGACAAGCCCTAGCTGTGTCCTGATCCATCTCAAAAAGGGGAGGCAAACGCAAATGACTATGGTTTGCCATTTCCAAATTAGGAAGGCAAAGCAAATTACAAAACAAGGAACTATCTCATGTTTGACTCTTGCAGCTCCTGCGCTGGCCTGGGGGATGCGCCTGGCATGTGGCACCCCCTCCTGGCCACCACCAGCCTTGCCAAGCCCCTTCTGATGTAGAAAAATGTGAGCCATCACGCCTGAGATTCCTTTGGGGACTACACAAAACCAAAGGTAGGAAAACTGCTGGGTGACAGGTCTTTGTTTTGGTACCAGTGGTGTGAAGGCCTTGATCTGCTGGGCCCATCTGCTTCAGCCAGGCTTCTGGGCCAACACTGACAAACAGATGGCACACATACCTGTCTGTTCTCCTGATGACGGTGTGTCTGGTGAATCTGGCAACCCAGGCCCACATAGGTGCCTACCACAGGACTGTTATGCACTAGGTATGGCCAGACCAGGGACTAGATCTCAACTTGGAGTTTCTAGAAAATGGAAACTGCTCGGAGTGAGGAGGCTTAACAAGAGCAAACTCCATAGGGACCAAAGGCCAGGATGGATGGAGAAGTCCCAGGATGGGAGGGGTTTATAATCAGAAATGCAACAAAGTTCTTCCCAGAGATCACCACAGTCTTCTGCCAATCACAGAGGCTATGAAATTGGAGGAAGGGCTGAATCCATTTTACCTGGGCCCTCCTGGCTAGTAGTCAATGAAGCAACTTCTGGGTGGCCATGATATTACTGTGCTAACACACCTTTTTCTCAAGGTACGTTCTAATTCAGCTAATTTTGGTTAGAGGATTTTGTTTGACACAAGGTCTAGCTGCATAGCCCAGACTAGCCTTCAACTTAAGGTCTTCCTGCCTGAGATTCTGGAGAGGGGGGTCCACAGCAGTACACTGCCCTGCCAGGCCTCACTGTGGCTCTCATATGCAACTTTCCAGTGGCCTTTGGAGCTGAGCACCTTAGAAGACTTTAGGTTGGCCCTGTGGACAGGTTGAGGACATTCTCTCTGGGGGCTTCTGTGAAGGAGGAAGACAGGGAGGTAGGTTAGTCAAGGCCTCTCCCATCCTAATTCTAGGTCTCAGGTCATATTCCAACAATTCCTGGTCTTTCCCCCCAAATAAGTAGCTGAATATCTCTAAGGGTCTCAGCTCAAAGTGTAAACGTGGAATCTGGCACACCTAGGTCTTGCACACTGTTTTTTCATCTGTACAACACCCTCTGTAAAATGAACCCTTTGGTGGGGCTGCCATGAAGATGAAATTTCACTGGCCAGCTTGGAATATGATACCCATGGTAGCAAATGTCAGTTTTGTTCTGGGAAGAAGTAGAGAGATGTAGATCTTCATCCCAGATAAGGAAACCAATGCTTGGGTAAATTAAATCTCCAAAGCAACAGGCTATTTAGGGAAGAGCTAGGATTAAAAATCAAAACAAAACAGCCCAGGTTTATTCTCCTGCCAGCTGCCCCCTCTCAAGTGGAAACACAGTTCTGATCTGGGAAGGAACAGTGGTCAGAGAACATACATGATTAATCAGTCCAACGCTTAAGAGCCAGGTGCTGGTGGTTCAGGCCTGTGATCCTGGATACTCGTGAGAATTGAGGATTGGAGTTTGAAGGCGGCCTGGCAGGACGGAATGTGTGAGCCTCTTATCTCCCCACCAAAAAAGCCAGAAATAGAGCTAAGGCTCAAGAGGTGGAGTGCCAGGGGTGAACAAGAGCTTTATTTTTGCTTGCCTTCTTGTTCAAAAAGACACCTGCAGGGAGTGTGGCCTAGGGGTAGAGTGCCTGCCTAGCGTGCATGAAGACCCGGGTTCGATTCCTCGGTACCACATACATAGAAAAAGCCGGAAGTGGTGCTGAGGCTCAAGTGGTAGAGCTCTAGCCTTGAGAAAGTCCAAGGACAGGGCTCAGGCCCTGAGCTCAAGCCCAGGACTGGGGGAAAAAAGGAAAAAAAGAGACCCGCGACTGGGGCGAGGTGGTGCGCGCCTGTCATTCCAGCTTCCCGCGAGGCAGAAGCGGGAGGATGGCGAGCCGGAGGTCAGAGAAGGCACAGGGGAGCCGGGGCGCCCCCGCCTCGAGGCCAAACGGAAGCCAGAGGGCTGTGGTGCGCTGGGCCCCGCAGACGGGGCGGCCGGCAGCTCGGCCCTCGCGCGCCGCGCACAGCCCGCAGACCCCGACCCGCGCCGGCCAGAGCCCCAGGCTCCACCCTTCGGCGCCACCGCCCCGGAAGTGACGACGCCTCACGTGCTCTGCGGGAATTGCACGCGACCCAGGAGGCGGGGCGTCCTGGCCGCTGCGTGCTTGCGTCATCGCGTAGGCCGGTGGGGGCTGGGGAGCCGGGAGGTGACGTGCGCTGCTCGTCAAGCGGCGGTGGGCGGGCCCAGGGCAGCCGGGACTGCCTCTTAAAGCCGTGCGGCCCGCGCCGGGGCCGGGCGACGCGCTGGCCGCACGCGGCTTCTTTAAGCGTCGCCGTGACACGTGTGTGAAGCGCCGGAGACCCGGATGGTGAGCGTGCGGGCCCGGACCCGAGCGGACGCTGACCCCTCGCGGTCCCGCGGCGGGTGGCTCAGGGGCCAGGTGAGCGGAGGCCGGGCGCGGCGGCCCGCCACCCCGCGGGGACTGTCCGGCGCGGGGCCCGGGGCGCGCGGGGGGCGCGCGGCGCGCCGCCCCGGAGGCGGGAGGGCCCGGGACCGGGGCGGGGGTCCCCCAGAAGGGGCCTGGGGTCGCGTCGTCCGCGCGGGGGCCCGGGTCCCCGGCCCTCCGCCCCGCGGGGTCCCGGCCTCCCCGGCGGGGCTGGCTGCGGGTCGAGGCGCGGGACCCCGGTGGCGCCCGCGGCCGGGAAGGTTACCTTCCTCGTGGTCGCGAGCGGAGAAGGCCCAGGCAGGGGACGGGGGCTTCACCGTGCCCGCCGCGGCCGGCGGCCTGGATGGCGAGGCCCCCCGGGTGCCGCGTGCGGCCGCAGCGCCGGCAGTGGGCGCGGGGCGGGGCGGGGGTCTACCACCCATGCTTCACCACGAATGCCCTCCCCGGGGGTCAGCGGAGCCCCGGGGGGCCCCGGCCTCCCCCGGCCTGGACTCCGGGTCTCCAGCACGTGCTGGGCCGTCCTCCGTGCGTGCGGGTTTACCTGGGAAGACTGGATTTAGAGAGCGGAGACGGCGTGGGTTTGAAGGCAGCTGTGCCTGAGTACCTTTGAGAGCGAAGGGATGCCTGTGGACAGACGCGCAGCCAGCATCCCTCCTGGGCCTGCCCAGATGTTTGTGTTAATAAGCGGGCACCTCAGGGAGCTGGCTGGGCCAGAGCTTTTTTTCCTTGGTCCCCACACATCAGAGATCTGTTTTAGGTCAGTGCTTAAGGTTTCAGGTGCAGATCTCTGAATACATTTGAAAGGGTGAAGTTTAAGTGGCATATAACAAATGAAATTGAGTAAAAATCTCCCCAGGTTTCCAGCAAAGTGATTCCTGAACGGGAGCAGAGGACCTGTGTTAGTGTAGTTCTCACCTGTCCACTGTGAGGTGGGACTGAGCTAAAAGAACCCAAAAACGATATTGTGGAGACTTTTTCTTTTCAGAAGACTATGTTCCTTGCATCCTCCCCTTTTTTTGGGAGAGGGTCAGTCCTGGGGCTTGAACTCAGGGCCTGGGCACTGTTCCTGAGCTTCTTTAGGCTCAAGGCTAGTGCTCTACCACTTGAGCCACAGTGCCTCTTCCAGCTTTTTCTGAGTAGTTTTTTTGGAGGTAATTATGTCAGGGGCTTTTCTGCCTGGGCTGGCTTCAAACTGAGACCCTCAGATCTCAGTCTCTTGAATAGCTGGGATTACGGGTCTGATCCACCAGCACCTGGCTGTATTTTGCCTTTTATTCCCTTGGACTCCATGGGTGCCTGTGTGCGTGCATGTTTTTATTTGTGTATGAAGTGAGATGTCAGAGACCTTCTTTGTAGTAACTTGAGTCTAGAGAGGGCCTTGGATTTGTAATCCTGTCTCGGGAGTACTGGAATTACACAGGCATTCGCCACTGTATTGGGCTTCCTCTAACCTCATGGGTGGCTGTCTCTTAGTGGAAGGTCACCTTCCCACAAGAAATCCACAGGAAGAGTCCGAGACAAGTAAGGAGTTGGCTTGGGTAATGTCTTCCTGCTTACCCCAGAGGTGCTGACTCCCATTCTGGATGCTACACTTGGCAGTGTTGGTGACTGATTAGGCCAAGGTCTACCCGACAGCACCTGCCCCACCAGAACCTGACTCCCTCCCTGCTGGCTAGGGAGGCAGCACCCAGGATCGTACACCCAGGTAAGCGTACAAGTCTCTTCCTACCTGAGACAGCAGTGATTATTGTTGGTGAGACGTCTTAGTTAAAATGTTAAGAAGAGGCTGGATAATAGATCTCACACTGGAGAGATGGTATTGGAGTTTTAAGATAAATTCTTTGCATGTCTATTCTTTATAGATGTACTTAGAGAATATAATTGATCCATGTATGAAATTAGATGATCAGTAATGATGTATTTGAGCAAGTTTCTCCTTCCACTAGAGTGGAGGTTGAGTTTTTTGGTTTTGTTTTGTTTTAATTACTAAGTGATTATGCAAAGAGGTTACAGTTCCTTAAGTCAGGTTATGAGTGTGGTGTATTTTGATCAGTGTCACCTGGGGTGGAGTTGTGATGAGCTGATTCTCCAGGGAAGGCTGGGTATTAATTACATTCTGAGTTCTCTGAGCTGTCACATCTGATGTGAATGGGCGGTTTGGGGACCTGTTTTCTAATTGTGACTCAAATAATGTAAGCTTTGATTAGGATGGTTGAGAGGCAGAGGTGGGCAGACCAGGAATGCAGGCAGGGCTGGCAGAGGTGGTGGTGATGCCCCCGCCTTCCTGCTGTACAGCTCTCCTCTGTTAGGGATGCCACAGAGCCATCTTACCAGTCCCTGTGGCCACCTTCCTGCCATCTTTGTCCCTATTTTACAGTCCACTTTATGCCCCGATCTGTAGCTGAAGGTGATAGAAACTCCCAAGTCTGCCACCTTCCAAGGCCTGGTCCCCACATGTCCACTTGAGTGTTCTTGAAAAATGTTAAGACCCGCCTTATACTCAGTCTTCTCCAGGCCTGTTTCTCTTCTCTTTTTCTTCTCACATTTAAAAAGAGATAATCAGCATGAACATTCTCCATAGAAATATAATAAGCCAATATAACTTAGAAAACAAATCTAACATTAGAGTAAACAATACAGTATTCAAAAAAACAAATGTAAAATTAATTTTCATAGTATATTTCATTTAACATGTGAAATATTATGATTTAAGCATGTAACCAATCCAAAAATTATTAATTTTTTTTTGCCAAAAATTATTGAGATGATACTTCCTTTCTTTTTGGCAGTACTAAGATTTGAACTTGCTAGGCAGCTCTACACTTGACTGATAGGATCTTGTGTTTTTGCCAGGTGCTGGCCTTGGACCACAGTCTTCTTCCCTGTGACAGTTCTCATACCTATAGAGCATGATTCCCTGCCTGGACTGTTTGTTGGAATGGTGGGGGTGGGTCTTCCTCACGTTTTGCTGGACTGGCCTCAAACTGCAGTTCTCTAGCAAAGGCCTCACACAGCTTGGATTGTAGGCTTGTATTACCATGTCCAGCTCTTCATGTCATGGCTGTGTAACCTGAGTGTGATTTAACCATGCTCTGTGAGCAGATGTTGAGACTGCACGCTGCCCTTTTGGAGGAGGTGGCACCAGGTGCCATGTTCAGGGTCTGCTTGGTGCGTTATTCATTGACAAGACATTGTGGGCAGCCCGCACTCTTCTGTTGGTGGGGTGTCTGGTCTTTCTGAGAGGGAGTGTGAACGATACAGGGCTGAGTGCCTCCCTCTCTGCATGTCCCTGTAACAGTTGTACCTGGCCCCAGTCGCTGTGCTGGCAGCTGCCATCCACGGTGGCCAAGCTTGTTCTGGGACTTAGTGCTGTCCTGTTGTCTCCACAGGGATGCGCCATGCCGATCGTCGATAAGCTGAAGGAGGCCCTGAAGCCTGGCCGCAAGGACTGCGCCGAGGATGGGGACCTGGGCAGGCTGCTGGCTGCCTCCGCCAAGAAAGTCCTTTTACAGAGGATTGAGTTTGAGCCGGCCAGCAAGAGCTTTTCCTATCAGCTAGAGTCCTTGAAGAGCAAATATGTGCTGCTGAACCCCAGGGTGGAAGGAGCCAGTCGGCGCAAGAGTGGAGAGGAGCTGCAGGCCAGGAAACAGGGTATAGGCAGAGAGAGTGCTTGAAGAGGGCCTTTTGCTGTGTGTTGAGTGGGGGTGTGGGGGGAGGACCAGGGTCAGTGTCAGCAATGGCAGAATGACGGGGTCTTGATGTTTCCCACTGTGTCTATTGACCTTGTAGGTATCATAACACAGGGTAGCAGCGACGGTGTCTGTGTACTGGCTGACGTTTCACATGGGTTCTTGTAGATCTCATGGCGTGGGGTTCACAGCAGTGACCTCTGTGTGCTGGCCCTTGGAGGAGCCGGCCCCACCCTGAGTCCCCAGGTTTAACAGGATCACAAGTGAGGCTTGGAAATGGCTGTGGGCTGGCTGTATGTGGGTGCTGTGTGGAGCAGTGCTGAGGACCACCTCTTCTTTTCCTCATCCAGAAGGTGGGGAGGGAGGGCTAGAATTCAAGACCCAGGCAGTCAGGAGTGACTGACAAGACACAAGTCTTGGCTTTCCTAGCGATCTCCAGGCTTTGGGCACTCCAGTGTCTGCCCATGCTGTGCTCTGAGTAGATGCCCAGCACGGTGTGTCTGTGTGGGGCTTACTCATCCGCGGTCTTCCCTTTTCCTCAGGCAGTGAGCGTGCATCCGGAGGCGGAGGGGATGGGGTTCCGGCTCCCCAGAAAGTGCTCTTTCCCACGGAGCAGCTGTCCCTCCGCTGGGAGCGCATCTTCCGCGTTGGTGCAGGGCTGCACAACCTGGGCAACACCTGCTTCCTCAACTCCACCATCCAGTGCTTGACCTACACACCGCCTCTAGCCAACTACCTGCTCTCCAAAGAGCATGCTCGGAGCTGTGAGTGGGGCCTGCATCTGGGGGGCTGGGTGCAGGAGGGGGCAGGGAGATGCCATGAGTCGGAACAACTGAACCAGACTATCTCCTACCAGATAATCACTGCCATTCTGCCTGGGTCATGTTTGGTTGGAATGGATGGCAGAACCCAGGGGTAGATTGATGTTGCATGGGACCGTATCACACTTTTCTAAAATAATCGCTCATACAGAAGGCAGGGTTTTCTAAAGCTTTCACCATAGTATATCCTTCCCATTGGACACATATTATAAAATATGGAGAAATTGCAAAATATGAAGTCAGAAACTGAAGAAAAGTGGCGCTGGTTGCTCATGCCTGTTATCCTTGCTATTCAAGAGGATCCTAGTTCAAAGCCAGCCTAGGAAGACAAATCCAAGAGGCTCATCGCCAGTTAATCACCTTGATCAAAGAAGCTAAGGGATAGCTCCCAGGCCCTGAGTTCAAGCCCAGGACAGACACAAATAAAACCGAAGCAGAGTAGTAATAGAAGCATGTTTCCTTCACCCAATAAGGGCAACTGCTGAAAATACAGCAAGTGTCAAAGCAGCATCTGGGTATGACAGTGTAGGAAGCCAAGGCTTTGGGGCCCTGAAGCCTGTGGCCACCTGCCACTTAGCTCAAGATTTTGGTATTGCAGAGGGATGGGGAATAAAACTACCATGCTAGTGAAGCTGGGGTGGCTCATACCATCCTGTGGCTGAGATCTAAGTTTCAAGGTTTGTAGCCAGCCAGGCAGGTAAGTCCAGGTCCTGAGTTCAAGCCCCGCTGCTGACAAAGAAAAAACAAAAACCATAGTGCTTTGAGAATAATATTCCTGCAGAGGAAACTAAAAAAATATGGAAACAAGTTGGGAAATTAGTAAAAGGCACTTGCTGCCTTTATAGAAGCAACACACTCAAGTATCTAGACCTAGATTTCACAGGAGGTGTGCAGCAAACTGAAGGAGTGAAGTCACTACCTGCATGGGCAAGGAGGTGAAGGTCTGGGTGTGGAGCTCCTGCTGCTCACAGAGGGAGGACAAGAGTTGTTTCTCCCCAAACTCATGTGCAGATTGGAGCATGTCCATCCGACTCTAAACTTCCTATTGAAAATCAAAGAACTGGGGCCAGCAGTTTGGCCTAGTGGTAAGAGTACTTGCATGAAGACCCAGGTTCAATTCCTTGGTACCACGTACATAGAACAAGCCAGATAGATGCTGTGGCTCAAGTGGTAGAGCATTAGCCTTGAGAAAGCTCAAGGACAGTGTTCAGATGTGAGTTCAAGCCCTGGGACTGGCCAAAAAAAAAAGAAAAAGAGAATCAAAGGATTAAGCCAACAAAAACACTTCCCAAGGAAGAGGACTGAGTAGATATGTGTTCCACCATCATCCTAGCCCAAGGACAGATGTGCTGGTATCAGCACAGAGCCCTGTGTGTGTGTGCGTGTGCGTGTGTGTGTGTAAGTGCAATGCAGCTCCCCAGTTTTTCACATAGATAATAATGATTGTTGTAGTAAAGAACTAAAACAACTTGATTTTTAACGCCAGGTGTTGGTGGCTCACGCCTGTAATCCTAGCTGAGGAGGCTGAGATCTAAGGGTTGCTGTTCACTGCCAGCCTGGGCAAGAAAGTCCATGAGACTCTTATCTATAATTAACCACCAGAAAACCGGAAGTGGCACTGTGGCGCAAATGGTAGAACGCTAGCCTTGAGCTGAAGAGCTTAGGGATAGTGCCCAGCCCAGAGTTCAAGCCCCACAACCAACTAAAAAGAAAAGGAAAAAAAACCCAACAACTTGATTTTACATGTGGAAGGCACTGACTTAAGTCCTCATTTTATGTTAAAAGTGAAAAACTTGTCTTCAGAAATAAGTTTAATTTGTTTATAAATACTTTCCTAACATTGAACACTTTTTTTGCGGGGGGGGGGGGGGCAGGGTTGGTCATAGGGCTTGGAACTCTGGCCTGGGTGCTGTCCCTGAGCTCTTCAGTTCAAGGCTAGCACTCTACCACTTTGACCACAGTGCCACTGGGATGAATAATTTCTTAAGACTCCAAGTATTGACTTTAAAAGAAGAAAGTTGGTAAATCCAGCTGCATTAAAGTTTTGATCAGAAGCACTGAAAAGACTAAATACAGGCTGATAGACAAGACCTGGGGAAAAAAGGCCAAGCATTGCTACTGAAAAAAAAAAAAAACTGGGCCTGATGAAAAACTAGATAAAATTATGAGCAAGAGTTTCTCAGAAGAAATGTAAGCTGACCAAGGCCCATCAGGACATGACGTGCTCTGGCTTTGCAGCCACCAGAGAAAGTCAGAAAAAACACACTTGTCTACTGCCGTGCACCTGTGAGCTGTAACAGACTTGATGATAAACACTAGCTCAGAGGGGAAAGAACTCCAAGTCTTTGTGTGCCCCTAGCTTGAAGTTGTAACCTTCTTGAAATCCAGCACCCAGCCATTGCCTAGGCAGTATGTATAAAATGTCTTCTCAGCAGGCGCCAGTAAGCAGCCCTAGAGACTTTTGTGGACAGGACATGGTTTCAGTGCAGTCCCAGGACAGCAGTCCTCAGCAGTGCAGACCTGGATCCAGGGGTGAGGCAGCTCAGTAGCCCAGCATCTGGGGAAGAATCAAATCTAGGAGAGAGTATTAATTCCTTATTTTTAAGATACTGGGATGGAACCTAGGGTCTTGTGCATGCTAGGAAAGCTCTAAAACGCTGCTCCTGTCTTTTGTTTTTTTGAGACAGGGTCTTGCTAACAAGATCCTGCTCAGGCTATCCCCAAACTTGTCTGTCTCCCAAGCAGTTAGGATTATAGGTCTATACTGCCCCACTCAGGTCTTCTCATTTCTTCTAGCGCCCCTGTGGCTCTGAGCAACCAGTGCACGGGTAGAGCACCACTTCCTCCTGTGTTGCTTGCAGAGCCTGAAGCACCTGAACTGGGCTGGTGACAGCGCTGTCAGTACCCCACAGGAGCCAGAGCTAAATACATTGTTTCCTGAACTTGAGTAGCATGAACAGAGGAGCTCAGCTCTAAACCCCCCTTTTTGTAAATGACATGAGAAGCTGCTGGTCTCCAGGACTTGAATGTCCAGAGTCAGGGAGCCCTGTCCGGGTGTTTCTGCCCTATCTGGGAGCACTTGTGTCAGGCAGGGTCAGTGGAAGTTTGCAGACACACACAGTTTGCACACACAGCTCTCTCTTCAGTAGATCTAGTTTAGGTAAAAATTCGTTAGAAGTTTTTATGCTTGTTTTAAATGTCAAATCATAAGGTTTTAGTCCTGCAACCCTTGTTGTCATCTAAAAATTAAAGGCAATTGACAGATATGGTTAGAAAAGTAGAACAAAATCTATAATGAAGGGTAAGAGCTTCCCCTTTATGTAAATGTGGTCATGTATCCTGTGCAGTTTACTGTGTCCGGTCTCTGCTGTGGGCTGCAGCTCCTGCGTAGAACAGCAGAGGTGAGAATAGACCTGTATGCTCTCTATGAAATCCTCTGGCTGTAGGGCTTAGGAACTGCACCGTGACAAAACAGCCTGGATTCCCCCCCCCCCCCCCCCCCCCCCCCCGGTGCCAGTCCTGGGGTTTGAACTCAGTTCCTGATTGCTTTTGTGATCAAGGCTACTGCTCTAGCACATCAAGCTCCAGCTCCATTTCTGACCTTTTGGTATTTAGAGATGGGGATCTCATGGACTTTCCTTCCCAGGCTGCCTTTGCACCAGGATCCTCAGATCTTAGCCTCCAGAGTAATTATTACAGGTATGAGCCACCGGTGTCCAGCCCGACCTGGATTTTTAAGAATGCAAGTTGCCAAAGTACCCAGTAGTGAACCACATAGTACAGTTAAAATGCAAGCCAGTTTCTGCAGTAATACAGTGCAGAGGCCGCGGGCCTCAGTAGCTGTGACCTGGGTTTGCGGATCAAGTTGGGCTGAACACATCCATGTCTGTCACGTTGTGCTTCTCTTGTGCCTGTGACAGAGGTGCATAGTGGTGGCAGACATGAACATTCAAGCCAAAATGTTTGCTGTTTAGTTACCTTAGCAGAGAGTTTAGTTACTGGGAATAGCTGAGTAAGCAGAAATTCTGTGTTTGAGAGAAAACTAAGGGCTGCCAGGAAGCACTGAAATCCTGCAGCCCATTGATTATGCGCTAGAACCGTGGAATAGAGAGGTTTTTTTTCTAGACCCCGTGTTGAAAGCTAGGCTCAGTCTTTTGTAAGAAACTAACACAGATGTAGCATGCACAGCATCTCCAGCAGCCTGCTACAGGAGTCCAGGCTTGCAGTGTAAGACAATTACAACTCCAAACTTGATGGCCGTGAGTACAACACCCCTGCGCACACTGCTGTGTGGAGTGGGTGGTGTCTCTGGGGGCCAGCTGACCTATCACAGCCTGACTGGCCCTCATTTGTTTCTGTTCTCTTTCTTCTGTTGGGGTGAACGTGGCCTATTCTCCTTAGCCTTTGTCTTCACATAGCTGCTTCTTCCATGCCTCAGGTCACCAAGGAAGCTTCTGTATGCTGTGTGTCATGCAGAACCACATCGTCCAGGCCTTCGCCAACAGTGGCAATGCCATCAAGCCTGTCTCCTTCATCCGAGACCTGAAAAGTAAGAATGGGTTGGTTGCCCTAGGTCAGTACAGCTGAGCTGGGAGAAGGGAGAGCTAAGGCACAAATGAAGCCTTGGCAGTCCTTATGTGTGCCTAGCAGTGCAGCCAAAAGCACAGGCTCAAGTGTTCTACCCAGTGGAAGTTGTCTGGTGGAGTGAGGGACTGGGGTAGAGGGGGCTGTTTTGGAGAACAGGTATGTTTTAGCCAGGTGGTGTGATGCCATTGTGTGTTCACGGTATGAGAGCGAGGCAGAGTATGCTAAGTTCTCTGAGCTTCAGAAGAGCTGGGGACATCCTGTGTCCCTGTCACCCAGTAGCAAGGTTGGCGCCTATGGTTTTCAAACCTGTGTAAGGTATAGCACTAGGATATGGTTAGGGGCTGGCTCTGGGAAAATGAACCAGTGGGTTTTGCATTCAGTTTGGTTTTGTTTTTGAGATGAGGGTCTCGCCATGTTACCTGGGCTGACCTCAAGTTCCTGGGCTCTAAGGGTCTTCTTGTCTCTTGACCCTGCTTCCTGAGTTGATTCCAGATGTGGGTCACATACCTGGCAACTAAGCTCTTAGGCCATGACAAATGGGGCAGTAGATAATTACAAATGGAGTTGTAGATAATTATGTCACCCTTAGTTTTCTCAGCTGACATATTTCCCTATGTTCTCCTGTCAGTGACTATAAGCACATGGTGGTCACTTGAAAAGACGGCCCCACTTTTCCTAACCCTCTCTCCTTCCTCAGAGATTGCCCGACATTTTCGCTTTGGGAACCAAGAGGATGCACACGAGTTTCTGCGGTACACCATCGACGCCATGCAAAAGGCCTGCCTGAATGGCTACGCCAAGTATGTGTCTTGCTTCCCCACCCCTTCCTTAGGACTGCAGGACTGCTGGTGGAGGCAGGTGGCACTGAGCCATCCCTGTGCCTCCTTGGAGGATTTCCAGAACAGTAGCAGCCCCCAGAAAGGTGTCTCCTAGCTAAGGCAGCTCAATAGGATCCAGGGTAGGAGGCAGAGGTGATTAGACTCTTACTTGGCAGTCAGGTAGGGGAAGGGTTTTACCAAATGTCTTTGGGAAGGTAAGCTACTTACCTTGGATTTCTTGTTCTTCAAAAACCACTATTGTCAGCTGGGTGCTGGTGGCTCACACCTGTAATCCTAACTACTCAGGAGGCTGAGATGTGAGGATTGCAGTTCAAAGCCAGCCTGGGGCACTAAAGAACTTGAGATTCTTATCTCCAATTAATCACTAGAAGACAGGAAATGGCACTGTGGCTCAGGGGTAGGGCGGGCAGTAGCCTTGAGCTGAAGAGCTCTGGGACAGCAGGTGGCAGATGGCCAAAGACACATAATGGCTGTTTAAACCAGCCTATCACTTTGGTTTAAATTGGCGCAAGAGTTTGGCAGGCAAAAGGTGGGGTTAGATTACTAAAGGTATTTTTCATAGCTTAAGCATTACCTAAGGGCTTCTGTTACCTAGTGAGACAAGGTGAAATCCAGAAGTCCACAAGATGAATTAAAGTTTACACTGAGGTTATTCCTAGAGTAGACAGACCCTTACTCAACTTAATTTTTTTTTTTTTTTTTTTTGCCAGTCCTGGGCTTGAGCTCAGGGCCTGAGCACTGTCCTTGGACTTTCTCAAGGCTAGAGCTCTACCACTTGAGCCTCAGCACCACTTCCGGCTTTTTTCTATGTATGTGGTACTGAGGAATTGAACCCGGGTCCTCATGCATGCTAGGCAAGCACTTTAACCACTAGGCCAAACTCCCGGCCTCAACTTAATTTTTTGTGCCCCGTTTCCTATTTCAGTCCCTCCCTTAGACTTGTTCCTGAGTCAAATCATCAACTCACTTTTATGGGGTTCACATCACCATCAGTTTTACCGCCCCAATTCTTTTTTTTTTTTCCAGTCCTGGGCTTGAGCTCAGGGCTTGAGCACTGTCCTTGGACTTTCTCAAGGCTAGAGCTCTACCACTTGAGCCTCAGCACCACTTCCGGCTTTTTTTTTTCTATGTATGTGGTACTGAGGAATGGAACCAGGGTCTTTGTGCATGCTAGGCAAGCACTCTACCACTAGGGCAAACTCCCGGTCCCGGCCCTAATTCTTTTTTACACAAATGACATTAATACATTTGTAGCACAAGAACCAATTATTAACATTAAGAGGATAAAAACCAGAGGGCCTGCTACAGCTGAAATTAAGGTTGTTAACCATGGGGACCAATTAAACTATGATTCATACCAGCTCTGTGATTCTTTATGCCTTTTTTCACAGTCATCCAGTCTCCTTTTAAGTATTGCCAGGCTGTTTTTGATAACTCCGGTATGGTTTGCCCCCGAACAACATTCTTCTCCCAGTGCCACCTTCTAAAAGCAAAAGATCTAGCCCTGTTCTATTTTGTAACACTACTTTAGCCAGTGAATTGAGGGAATCTGTTAAACAATGTAAATTCCTGCATTTGGCACAGATCGATGGCCACTTGTGATGCAAGGGAACTGAAATCTGCGCTTTCTTTAATTAATGCAGCTGCCCCCACTGCTGTGGAGCCAGCTATCCCTGCTACTACAAATGGGATTAACGAGGGGGACAGCTCTTTTGGTTTGGCCTCTATCTGACAAGAGGTATTGAAATCCTTCTGGTTCCCCATAATAGTCTGCTTTAGAATAATGTGTGTTACCACACATAATTTGCTGTTTTAAGACAGGTTCCTGGTATGTAGTTCAGGTTGGCCTTAATCCTCTTGCCTCAGCTACCCAAATGCTGGGATGCAGGCATGTACCACTATGCCCAGCTTGACTGCTGGAAAAGACAAAAGACACTGGGCAGTGTTGACAGTCTTGTGTGGGGAGCACACAAGACCCTGGTGGATGAGGGTCACCCTGGCCCCTCTAAGGACTCTGTGGCTAAAGCCAGGCTGGGCTGAGTGGGAGAATAGGTGGGAGGTTTGATGCCCAACCCCTGCAGTGGGACCAGGGATCTGTGATAGTGATGAACTCAGCCTCAAGCCACCTGGCCAGAGGTAGCTTACAGGGAGAGAAGACCCCAGGGGTGTGGTCCAGCCCTGGGGAGAACAGAATGGGTCGAAGGGGAAGGATGCTGGCTTGAGAGATGACTGCATTCCTCCTTGCCCACCACTGCCATCTCCAGGATGAGGTAGGGAGAAGCAGTGAGGGTGTCAGTGTCACAGGTGGAGTTGCTGGTAACCATTTCCAAGGCCCCCGCATTGTGCTTGGTGCGTGGCTATTTCTGTGGAGTGGCCTCCTTATTTCCCCATGATCTGCCCGTCGGCGTGTGTATGGTCTGTGCTGTTGAAGTTGGTTGGCAGTGCCGCCTTCTTGGCGAGCTTTGTCCCCCAGTGATGGCTGGGTCTGTGGTCCTTGTCACTGTATTTGGCTTTGCCTTTAGGATGGTGAAGTCTTGGTCACTGCAGTGCTTTGGGGCTTGAGGCCTACTTGTCACTCTGTTCTGTGAGGAGTGCCCCTCCCCATCTTTTTTCTTTTCCTTTTTCTGTTTTTCCTAGTATTGGGATTTGAACTCTGGGCTCCATGATTGATCAGCTTCCTCCTTCCTATCACTTGAGCCATCCTTCTACCTTAGCCTTTTCTGGTTATTTTGTGCTCTCATTTGTTTTTTTTTTTCTTGCTGATTGTGGGGCTTGAACTCAGGGCCTGGGCCCATGAGCCTCTTTGTGCTCAAGGTTAGAACTCTACCAGTTGAGCCACAACACCACTTCTAGCTTTTTCTGCTTATGTAATACTGAGGAGTAGAACCCAGGGCCTCATGCATGCAGGGCAAGCACTCTACCAATAAGCCACATTCCTAGTTTCATTGCCTCCCATTTTGTGTGGATTGTTTCTGGTTTCTCTTTCCTCCTGCCATTGTCCCCACCCTCCTTAGCCTCAGGACCTACCAGGTGCCCTGTGCTCTCCTCACAGGTTCATGGGGTGAGGTCCTAGCATTTCTGTTCAGCAGCTTGTTTTCTGCTAGGTTCAAGGGCAAGCATTGCAGAATCTTTGGGATCCCAAAGCTGAAGCTGGTTTTACTCTTGACTTCCTTAATTACTTGCTGGTTTTGCTGCAAGGCATTGAGAATTTTTGAATTTTTTTTAAATTCAATTTTACTAGTGTACATTAGTTATTGAAGGGATTTCATTATGACATTTCCACACTTGTTTATGTTATGCTTCTATCAGTCTATCCCTCATCACTCTCCCTCCTCCCTGAAGACTTACAGTTCACTAGTATCTCTCTCTTTTTTTTTTTTTTTTTTTGCCAGTCCTGGGGCTTGAACTCTGGTCCTGGGCACTGTTCTTGGACACTTTTACTCAAGGCTAGCACTCTGCCACTTGAGCTACAGTGCCATTTCCAGCCGTTTCTATATATGTGAGACTGAGGAATAGAACCCAGGGCTTCATGCATGCTAGGCAAGCACTCTACCACTAGACCACACTTCCATCCCCAGTAGGCTGTATCTTAAGAGCTGATTGACTGATTTTCCCCATACCACCTTGTCACCTGACCAGTGGCATTTAGAGGTTGAGCCTGGGGCCTACTATTTGGAGACAGAGCCAGGGACAACTTTTTCAGCCTGAGGGCCCACTTTCAACAAGAGTCATTTCATGCCACCCGCTGTGGCTTCTGAATTGTGCCACTGTGATTGTGCCATTGTGAATACGGGTGGTTCAAAGCTGCAGCAGCGGGTTGGATTTCCATCCTTGGATAGGTGCTACACTGCCCCTGTGAGACACCCTGATGGTGCCAGTTGCCCTTCAGGTTGGGCTTCTGTTTTGTTTTCTTTGTTTTTTTGTGTGTGTGTCACTACTGGGACTTGAACTTGGTCTGTTGCTCTCACTGGGATTTGTTTTTTGCTCACAGCTACGTCTCTACCACTTGAGCCATGTCTTGAGTCTTCATTGGACTAGTTAATTGGTGATAAGAATCTCTCAGACTTGTCTGCCAGGCTGATAGTAAATGTCGATCCTCAGATCTCAGCATCCTGAGTGGCTAGGAGACACTGATATCAACTTTCTTCTAGTTTATGCATTTTACTTTTTTGGGAGTTCCAGTCATAGCTTTTTCCTCTGAGCTGCTTTCTCTAAGAGAGCTATTATTACTAAATTTTTTACTTCCTAATGGTTTCCTACCTTAAGTGCCCAGTATTGACTTTTGGCTGGGATCTATTCTGTCTTGGGCAGCTCTATGCAGTCTCCATCTCTCTCTGTGCTGTCCCTGAGCATCTTTGTATTGAAGGCTAGCATTCTACTTGAGCCCAGCACCACTTCAGGTTCACTGGCAATAAGAGTCTTACAGTGACTTTTCTGCCTGGGCCAGCTTCGAACCAAGAGCCTCAGAGCTCAGTCTCCTGAGTAGCTAGGATTACAGGTTTGAGCCACCATTGCCCAGCTTGCAGTCTCGATCTCTAACAGGGATCTTTAGTTACTTTCCAAAGTTCATATATACATAGACCTTTTTATTTATTTATTTATTTTTTGGTGGGTCTTGGGACTTGAACTCGGCCTGGGCGCTGTTCCTGAGCTCTTCAGCTCAAGGCTACCAGCCTTCCCCTTGAGCCACAGTGCCACTTCCGGCATTCTGGTGATTAGAGATAAGAGTCTCACGGACTTTTTAGTGCCCAGGCTGCCTTTGAACCATGATCCTTAGATCTCAACCACCTGAGTAGCTAGGATTACAGGTGTTGAGCCACCACACTCAGCTATATTTTTCTATTATTTATTTTACGGGGGGTTAAGGTCAAGGCTTAACAGAAAGTTTTATACCACTTGAGCAGCCCCCAGATGGCCCCATTTTTTCGATATGGTCTCTAGACCTTGCCTGGGACTATGCTTGTACCTGGTTCTTATGTAAGCTGTACCTCCAGTACAGCTGGGATTTATAGGTATGACGTATTGGTTAAGATGGAGAACTTGCTAACCTTTTTTGCTGGGGCTACTCTCAAACTGTCCTCATCTCTCCCAACCTGTGTCCCAGGTCACTGAGATGAAGGCATGGGCCCATCCCTCCTGGTCCCAAACTGGTTTGCTTTTTTTCTGTTTTTGTGAGTGTGATTTTCACGTGTGCAGATGTTGGACCATATCTAACCCAGTTTGGATTTTGTGCCAGTGTTTTTCTCTGTCCTGGCTTGTTGCCTAGGGTAGTTTATATCAGTGATATGCTTTGTTTCTCTGTCAACTTTTTGTGGGTTTGGGCTGCCTTTCTCTGACAGGTGACTCTGGTAATTTTCAGGGTCCTTAGTCTAGGGCTACCCTCAGCACTGTGGAGTGAACTTTCTCAAATAATTGTTTTTCATTTTTTTTTTCTGGGTGACAGAAAGGGCAACAGCTCTGATTGTTTGGCTTTTTTAGGACCCAAAATATTCTCCATTTGCCCTTTTCTACCTGGTTCCTACCTAAATACTTGCAGACCTGCCCTTATTTCCTCTTACACACTCAGCCTATGCCTTGGGAAGGGGCCTGTGTGTGCCAGTCACTGACACAGTATCCCTGGGCCTGATCCAGCTGGCGGTCCCCTTCCCACAGGCCAGTGGGCATCTGGGGTGGTACTGCTGGCACCTAGCTTCCTGTAAGAGTGAAGCAGAGGGTTGAGTACTAGCCAGGGCGGTTGCTCTGCTTCTCGCTTGTGCTTCTTACTGACATGGCAGTCTGGCTACTTTAGGTAGTTAGATGTCCCTTCTCTTGATGAACTATGGTGACTGTGCATGGTGACCTTTGGGTATTCATTTCCTAACTTAGCAAAAGTAACCACTTGGTCCTCCGTGTCTCCTCATTTTCCTGGAAAGCGTTGTGTTGATTGCAGGTCTGATGTGTGTCTTTGGGGGTGGAGTTTCAGTTGTGAGGCCTGGCATTGCCCAGAGGGTATGGCAGCATGAGCAGCCTGGGAGCAGTGCTGCACAACACCTGTGGCACTTGTGAGGGGTCAGAAAGCAGCCGGCAGAGCCAGGCACCGTGGCTCACACCTGAAATCTTAGCTACTCAGGAGGCTGAGATCTGAGGACCAAGGTCCAAAGCCAGCCTGGGCTGGAAAAGAAAAGAAAAACAAGCAGCTGGTGGAATGGGCTGCACCCTTATCGTGTGGGGGAATATGGTTTTGAGGAGTGCATGGAGCACATAGAGAGCGAGGGTTGTCTAGAGCGTCAGGGCCACGTGTGGGGCATGCGTATTCAGGCCCAGGGGCACAGCACAGGGCCAGCCCTCCTGGTTGCCTCAGATAGGTAGTAAGCAGAGTGAGGTGGATGAAATGGTTGGAATTCAGCTCTGAAGTTGGCTGCCAGGCCCTGTCCCACTCCAGATCTCCCGCTTGGCTGCTCTCTGAGGGGCAGATCTGAGCCTACAGGCTGAGGGCCCCATGAACTCCACCCTGACCTAGGCCCTTCTATGGAAGCTGAGAGCATTCCGTGGGTGAAGAAGCAAGCACTGTTCTATGCCTGTCTTCTGGAGCTCATGGTGAAGCTGCCTCCTAGGTAGGACTGTTGTTTAGGTTTGAACAATGAGCTGTAGGCAGGAGGCTTAGAAGTAGGGGACTCTGAGAGGCTCTGAGCTCTATTGGGCCTGCCCATGAGGTTCAAATAGGAGGATGGGACTTGGGAGACGGTGCCACTGCTGGCTGTTGACTGGGACCTGGGAGTTGGGTATAAATCCTGCTGTGTCTCATGCTATTCTCTTAAAGGTTGTGCCCTGCTTTCAGGTTGGATCGGCAAACTCAGGCTACCACTCTGGTGCATCAGATCTTTGGAGGCTATCTCCGGTCCCGAGGTGAGTGGGAACATTTTGTTCATCCTGCCCTGGAGGC
This sequence comes from Megascapheus bottae, assembly GCF_031878675.1. Lineage (NCBI taxonomy): Eukaryota > Metazoa > Chordata > Mammalia > Rodentia > Geomyidae > Megascapheus > Megascapheus bottae. Next base: position 49,207,073 of record NC_143525.1, on the reverse strand, counting down.
TGGGACCTTCCTAAAGACCCTAAATGCTCCTGGGCAAGACCTGGAGATCAGGCCTTGGTGTTCTGTCTGCCAGTCTCGCCCCATTATGTAGCTAGGCCCCTGTGAGGAACCTTGAAGTGCAGTTATATGGTGGTAGTGGTGGCGGCATGGGGGGGAGGGGTGTTTCCTCACCAACTCTCCCAGTCCCTCTTTTGTTGCCCCTGTATGTCTGCCTGGCAGCCAGTGGCAGGCAAGTCCTGTGGGTAGGGCTGGTACCTTCCCTTCCTGGTAGCTTTTCCACCCTGAGTCAGCCTAGAGAGACAATCTTATTTGTTAGGAGCAGGGTTGAGTTCTAGACCCCAGTTGTGGGTATGGGACTTGGGTGTCCTCTCATGAATCCCAGCCACCCACTTTCTCTTCCTTCTGTTGCAGTGAAATGCTCCGTGTGCAAGAGTGTCTCCGACACTTATGACCCCTACTTGGACATAGCGCTGGAGATCCGGGTACACATGGGGCGGGGGGTTGCCTTTGTGAACATCTGGAGAGAGGCCAGGGACGTCTATTAAAATGGGAGCAGACAGAAAGGGCATTGATTCTACTCTTTTTAGACTGTTGCAATAGAAACCTCATTTTACATCTTCCTAGGTCAAACTTGGAATTTTGTGTCATGAAGCAAAATAGTCCCAGCACTGCCAGGCAGAACTGGAAAAACAACTAATGTACTGGAGTGCCATCCCACAAGTCTGTGTCCTTCACAGCATGGTAGCCTCTTTCCCAGGCTTGCATTTTGAGAGCTCATCCTTGACTTCACTGGAACCCCCAAGCTTCTGAGCAAATCTAGCTCTGGTCTCACATGACAGGCCTCACGAGGCTGTTGTACCACTCAGTGTCATTGGGGCACAGTCTGGCTCCCTGATCCTTGGCAGTACCTATTCAGCGACTGGGGAGGTGACAGTTAGTAAGCCAGTTTTTATGCAAGTCAAGGTTTGTGATCTTGCTGCCTCAGCCTGAAAAGGACCTTAAATTTGGCATTCATCTAGTCAGCCTTTTTCTTCTGTGGTTCATCCTGTCCAATTTTTGTCCTTCTCAGCAAGCTGCAAATATAGTGCGTGCTCTGGAACTTTTTGTGAAACCAGATGTCCTGAGTGGAGAGAACGCCTATATGTGTGCTAAGTAAGTTCACTTTGTTAATGATAAAATAAGGAGTACCCATAATGCTGTGTGACTGGTGCTGGTGGCTCACGTCTGTATTCCTAGCTACTTAGGATGCTGAGATTGAGGTAGAAACAACCAGACAAGACCCCTTCTCAATCAGCAGCCCACTGTCATCTCAGGTACTGTGGAGGCCAGCTTAAAAACCAGCACAGCTGGACTCAGTGGCTCACACCTGTCATCCTAGCTACTCAGGAGGCTAAGATCTGAGGATCATGGTTCAAAGCCAACCCAGGCAGGAAAGTGTGAGAGACTCTTATCTCCAGTTAACCCCCAGAAAATCAGAAGGAACACTGTGGCTCAGAGTAGTAGAACACTTGCCTTGAGCAAAAAAGCCCAGGGATAATGCCAAGACCTTGAGTTCAAGCCCCATAACTAACAGAAAAACAAACAGTAAGGGCTGGGGGATTTGGCTTAGGTAGTAGAGCATCTGTCCCACAAGGTACAGGAATCGCTCAGTAGTGGGGAAGGAAAGCCAGGTTCCAATGGTTCCTGACTATAATCCTTCCTACTCAGGCCCTGTACTAGTGGCTCATGCGTGTAATCCTTGCTACTCAAGAGGCTGAGATCCTCAGATCTAGCCCAGGCAGAAAAATCTCTAGTTAACAAGCAAAAAGCCAGAATAGGGGTGTGGCTTAAGTGGTAAAGCATTACCTGTTAACAAAAAAGCCAAGTAAGAAGGTGAGACTTGAGTTCAAGCCCTATGACACTGGCTCAGAAAAAGGAAAAGGGAAAAAAAAAACAAACCCAAAACATGTCTTACGTACCCCTGTCTGTCTTGCATGCAGCCCTCTAGCAGTACACATGGTGGCAGCCGTGAGCCCCAGTGCACATAGCTGCAGTGAAGGGTCCTGGGGGTTGGTGGTGTCTGCTGTCCAAGATGCATAATTAAAACGCAGAGCTGAAGGACTCAGGATTTGTTCCCTCAGGGCCGCAGTGCAGAGCCACCCTGCTGCCCTGCAGAGCTGATCTCAGCTTCTTTGTTTAGCTTTCCACTGTAGCAGGCAGAGCCGCCCCCTCCTCTGTACTGGTACTTAGCTCACCAGGCTGGCACTGCTGAGGAGTATTTTCTTGTCCTTTTCACGTTTCTTGTTCTGTTTGAAGATACTTGTCAGTTTTCTTAATCTCTAATTCACTTCCCTTGGTTCTGGGAGCTACTCACTTTTTCCTCCCTTTCTTCCCTCTTCTCTGGCTTGGCTTGCATCTATTTCCTGCTGCTCAGTTGATTGCTGGGCTCACCTACTTCAATTTCTGCTTTCCTGTGCTACTCCTAAGACATATTTTTGTGTTTCTCATCTGGTCTCCTGGAAGGCTGAGTGTTCTTGCTGGAGGTCCCGCTGGTGCTTGCTTGCCTTCCTACCCTGCCACAGCTGGTGGTTCCATGGGTTGGGTTCCAGCCTCGTTCCCAGGTTCTGTTATCAAATCAGCCTGAACCTTTTCACTCATTTCTTCATAGGTGCAAGAAGAAGGTTCCGGCCAGCAAGCGCTTTAGCATCCATAGGACATCCAATGTGCTCACCCTTTCCCTCAAGCGTTTTGCCAACTTCAGTGGGGGAAAGATCACCAAGGTGAGTGCTCGAAGGATCCAGCCTGCTTAGTGGCTCTGCTGCCTCACAGCTGGCCAGGTGGCCAGGTTCCTAGCTCCAACCCCAGAGCCAGGGAGTTCCCATCTGCAGCACGGCACCCAGGAATCTTTGTGGCTCTTGAGTACAACCTAGCAAGAAGAGATCCACTGTCCTGATCCCCCCAACCTCTGCCTGTCCTTGGAATGTTCCCCAAATGGAAGTTCAAGCATTCTTAAGTGTGGTGCTGGGAATGTAGCTTAGTAGTAGAGTGCTTGCCTACCAAGCATGAAGCTCTGGGTTCAATTCCTCAGTACCACATACACAGAAAAGGCCAGAAGTGGTGCTTGTGGCTCAAGTGGTAGAGTGCTAGCCTTGATCACAAAGAAGCTCAGGGACAGTGCCCAGGCCCTGAGTTCAAGCCCCAGTACTGGCAAAACATGGGGGTGGGAGGATGAGGGGATGTCGGGGGAGGTAAGTATGATGTACACTGTACTTTTCATCTCTGGTCTTCCGTGTCCCAAGTCTAAAACAAGTGTCTTTTGTGGAATGTGGAATGAAAATCTAATTATTATTTTTTTTTTTTTTGCATGGTAGGATTTTACCAGGAATGTGTGTATGTATGTTTGTTTGTTTTTAGTTAGTACCTGATTAAATGGTTTGGGGCAGGGCACCTATCTGAGCCTTGGTACCAGCAGTATATTGCAAACCTCAGGGCCTTTATGAAGTCATATTTTATTCATCTTAAATATAATCATCTGAGTAGTTGCTTGCACACGATTTTTTTCCTCCATTGTTATAGCGTGCTACTCTGTTTTGTTTTTTTTTTTTTTTTTTTTGCCAGTCCTGGGCTTGAGCTCAGGGCCTGAGCACTGTCCTTGGACTTTCTCAAGGCTAGAGCTCTACCACTTGAGCCTCAGCACCACTTCCAGCTTTTTTCTATGTATGTGGTACCGAGGAATCGAACCCGGGTCTTCATGCATGCTAGGCAAGCACTTTAACCACTAGGCCAAACTCCCGGCCTAGTGTGCTACTCTGAGTGGGTGCTGGAGCTCACTTGATCTGTGGTTGTGATTAGGTTTCAACATTGGTTTAGAGGATTTTTAGGGGGCCTCCTAGCATGATTGGGTTGAGGCTCCTGAGTCCTTATGTATACTGGCTTTTGAGATTTTTGTCAGGAAGAAAACAGTAGCCAGCTATAGTGGTGTATGCTTATAATCCCTCAGGATTATAAGCACTCAGGATGCTGAGGCAAGAGGATGATGAGTTCAAGGCCAACCTGGGCTACATAGTGAGACTTTGTCTTTCCCTTCCCACTCCCAACCTCCAAACCAGATTAGATAATAAAGGTAAGTTTCACAGATACTGATGCATAAACAACAGAAATCCAGATAGATTGCATGCTTTATAATGGCAGAAAGAATCTAGGCCAACAGCTCAGAGCAGGACGTGTTTGAGATGAGGCAGTGCTGGGCACAGAGGGACTTTGTGAGCTGGGCCTCTGTCTTGATTAGAGTGCAGGGTGTCGCCAGGGCCGATACCTGAGCTCTATGTCTTGCTCTAGATTACACGTGTTTAGGAAGGACCTTGTGTCTTTATGTGAGCAAAAACATGATGTCCTGTCTGAAAAGGATGGGCATGTGGCATGACCAATCAAGTAGAAGGCCCTGACTTCAACCCAAACACCATCATCCAGCGGGGGAAGAAAGTTGCTGTGACAATTGGCTGAATTGGCTTAGCACCTTTGTTTCCAAAATCCTTCACTTTCCCTTTCCCCTACACTCTCCCCAGCCTCTTACCAGCAGTGTTTCTGTAGAGTAGAGGAAAAGGAAATTCCGTCATCTGGTAGTTGATAGAATTAATTTAGAAATGGACTACAGGTCATTCTGTGGGCTGACAGTGCAGCTCTCGGTGGCCTGTAGCTCCCATAGCCTAATTGGGAAGACTTGTTCACCTGCTGTGCTTCTGTCTGTGACCTGGGCCTCCTGTTGCAGCCTTGCCACATGTCCAGTTCCCTGTTGTTAAAGCCCAGTTGAAGTGGACCTCTTAGGTGGATGTAGAGGTAAGAGCAGACCTCTCCTAAACAGCTAACTGCCTCTCTTTTCCAACAGGATGTGGGTTACCCTGAGTTCCTGAACATCCGGCCATATATGTCCCAGAATAGTGGGGACCCTGTTATGTATGGGCTGTATGCCGTCCTGGTTCACTCGGGCTACAGCTGCCACGCTGGGCACTACTACTGCTACGTGAAGGTGAGTTGCTGCCAGCTTGGCATGGGTGCTCCAGGCATGCGGAGCAAGCTGGCAGTGTCATAAAGCCAGACCTGGTCGTTGCCCATTTATTCTGGGAAATGGTGATACTTAGCATGTGCCTTCATGCCTCATGGCTTCCATGAGTAGAAGAAAAGACACCTTTATAAGCAATTCTTAAAAAAAAAAAAAAAAAAAAAGGCAATTCTGGCTTGGGAGTATGGCCTAGTGGTAGAGTGCTTGCCTAGCATGCACAAAGACCTGGTTCTATTCCTTAATACCACATACATAGAAAAAGCCAGAAGTAACCCTCTCTTCCTGTGGCCCAAGGTAGAGCTCTAGCCTTGAGAAAGCCCAAGGACAGTGCTTAGACCCTGAGTTCAAGCCCCAAGACTGGCAAAAAGAAAAGGAAAAAAAAAGGCAATTCCACCAGAATCCGTAGAACTGGAAATCCTAAAGAAGTGGCTGCCTTCCTTGACCTGGAGAAATCTTAGTGGAGGCTGCATGTTGGTGGTACCTTGGCCTGCCTAGCCTTTAGAAGAAACTGAACAATGTGGAATACTGGCAGAAAGAACGAATTAGCACTTGGATATATGTAGCAAAACTTATAGCACATTTTCTTTTCAAAGTGAAGACTGAGCTGGTGTCTACTAGGTATTCAGGAGGTAGAGTTCAGGAGGGTCATGGTTCAACACTAGCCAGGGCAAAAAATTCGAGACTCCACCTTGAATGTAAAGAACTGGGCTCCATGGCATGTGCCCATCACCCTAGCTACTAAGAAAGAGCAAATAGGAAAACAGAGGTCTAAGCCAGCCTGGACTAAAAAGCAAGATATTATTTAAAACAAAAAAAAAAAAAAACCATGCCTTGGAAACATGAGTTGAATGTTAGAGGACTTGCAAAAGCCCTGAGTTCAAACCCCAGTATCACCCCCCCCCAAAAAAAAAAAATGGAAGAAAAGCATGGACTAGTGAGATGTGGTAACACACAGTTTGGAGCTGTAACACTCAGGAGGCTGATACAGAAGGATCGAGAGTTTGAGGCCAGCATGGGTTCAGAGTGAGCCCTTGTCTCAAAAAAAAAAAAGGAAAAGAAGCAAGGAAGGAAACGGTGAGGCATGTGGGCTGTCTGTTGATTGTCATTTCCTGCAACCTCCCCCGTGCTGCTCAGGCAAGCAACGGACAGTGGTACCAGATGAACGACTCCTTGGTCCATTCCAGCAACGTCAAGGTGGTTCTGAACCAGCAGGCCTACGTGCTCTTCTACCTGCGGTGAGGACCCTCTGCCCCCTCCAGACGAGCTCCTGCTCTCTGGAGCTGTCTCCCTGAGCCTCTCCTGACTGGAGGAGCACACGGGCACAGGCCGTCTCCCAGTTGTGTGTGAGGAGCACGTCCACTGGGAAGTGCTCTCTAGCCAAGCCTGCCTGGCTGTTGGGTAAGAACCAGAGCCCCAGAGAGGGCAGCACAGGACAGGAGCCATCTGCCCCCCTTGAGGCTGTGACCAAGTGGGAAGCAGTGTTCTGAGGCTGCATTGGTGGGCTCCAGCGCCTCCTTCTCCAGGCACCTTTCCTGCCAGACACTGACCTAGAGGTTGGAGGACACATTGATAGGAGCTCTTTTCTGCTTCTTACAGCCCTCCTTGTATGGGTGATGGATTCAATTCACTGAAGCCCAAGGGTCTGATCTGGAAACCATCTGACTGCTCTAGGCTTCCTGCTCTTATGCAGTTGGCCGAGGCTTCCTTCCCAGCCTGGGTAGAATCACCCAGCAAGTGTTCAGAGAAGTTTATGGGGACATTTGAGGTTCTATGGCTGCTTCTGCCTGGCTTTCCTAGAAATGGAGGTATAGCCCAAACTCAAGGTTCCTTATCTTCCTCTCAGCACCTTGGGCTTAGCCAGACTTCTTTCTTTGCTCTGATAGAATTCCAGGCTCTAAGAAAAGTCCCGAGGGTGCCATCTCCAGGGCAGGCATTGCTCTTCCCAGCCGCCCAAGTGTCATTCCGGATCACACCAAGAAGAGCACTGGCAATGGAGTGGCTTCCTCACCGCTAACTGTGAAGGTATGGGGGTTGCTGATGGGGAGACAGGGCCAGTCTGGAGTTTCTTGCCAGGCATCACAGAGCCCTGAGGCTCTTCCTGTGGAAACCTCAGCCATAGGAAGAGTCTGGGGTTGGCCTTATGCTGTGGCATGACATTTTTTGAGTTTGTGTTAGCTGTCATAGAGGATGAAGAGGTCTGGAGTGTGCAGGTGTATCAGCTCAGTGATCCAGCTGTTGTCCAGGAGTGCTGGACAGGCATGTGAGGGCACCCCTGCCCCAATCCAGCAGTGAAAGCATGAGCAGCTGGCACCAGTGCCAGTGTCCTGAGTGTGGTGGCTTGCTTGTGATGCTATGTGCCAATATCCATGTTCTTTGGAGACAGTCATGAGCATCCCTGGCTGTCAGAGGACGTGACATTTGCAATTTACGTGTGTGTGTGTGTGTGTGTGTGTGTGTGTGTGTGTGTGCACGTGCACGTGCTTATATGGTAAAGCATAAGGGACATGAGGAATACTTCAAAGTTGCCTTTATGGGTTTGAAATTTCCTACCAAATAGTTAACCCAATTTTACTAGCCTGGCTGTTTAGTCAGCTGATCTTTTTGATGACTGTGAACGATCTCTTCCTTCCCTGTGGAGTGGATCCCCATGTAGACATCAGGGTCTGGCCAGTCTGCAGAGGTGGTAGCCATTTATTATGTAAGGGTAAATCTGTCTCCCACTTCTAACACTGAAAACAACAGAGGCTAAAATTAGAAACACTGGAATGGATGTAGCAATTACCACACAGGATCTAATTGCAAAGCTAGAGGTTCTGTAGCCTAACCTGGGTAGCCGCAGAGGCCTTGCTTGTCCCAGGAGCGCCTGGGGCCAAGTGGCAAGGATGCCCAGCTCCCGTAGGTCCCCTTGAAGGCCATTTTACATACCACGGGAGCTGTCATTACAAAAATAGCTTTCCAAATACACTACAAATGGGTTAGGGTCTTCCTGCTTCAGTCTATGTAAATGTGCCTCATGCTTATAATCCTAGCCACTCAGGATTCTGAGATCTGAAGATCATGGTTCTCAGCCAACCTGAACACGAAAGTCTGTGAGACAATTATCTCCAGTTAATCACCAAAAGGCCAGAAGTAGAGCTGAGATTCAAGTGGTAGAATGTGAGCCTTGAGCACAAAAGCTAAGGGACAGTGTCCAGGCCCTGAGTGCCAAGCCTGAGGACTGGTATTAAAAAACTTAGTAATAAGCAGAACATGATGAGAATAGTTGGAGTGTGTACAGTGTAGATCACTGTACAGCAGATACTTAGCATGTGTGAGGCACCAGTGAAGAAAAAGGAAATGACAATACACCACGCAAGACTAACCTACAACAGTCTTCAAGAAAGAAGGGTACCTGCCTGACGTCCCTGCACTTGCTGGCCTTTGTTCTCTAGTGCCCCCCTTCCCTTGCTGCTGCTGGGGTCTGCAGGGGTCTCACTTGGCCTGTCTGGCTGGCTCTGACAGCTTTCTGCCTTGCTTGCTGCCTTTCAGCGACAAGACTCTGTGCTCATTCGAAAACTGCAGGCCCCTGAGGAGACTGGTGTGCCTGTGTCCAGGAATGGATCTCTGCCAAGCCTGAAGCCACAAAATGGATGTGTTTCTACAAAGCCGCCTCTGGGGTCCCCCTCCTCCAGACTCCTCCTCACGCCCACACACATGCCTGCGCTCCTGGTCGAGCCGGGAAAGAAGGCGAAGAAGCCGGGGCTGCCGCAGCCCTCCTCTCCATCCCTCCGGAATTCTCAGGGCTCACCTGGTGCCAGTGAACCCAGGAGCCGGCGGCAGGGCTCCTGGGACAGCAGCGATGCTATCCTCTCTACCTCACCAAAGCTCCTAGCCAAGCCCACAGCCAATGGGCATGGGCCTAAAGGAGAAGACCACTCAGACCCGGAGAAGGATGCTTCCAGCAGCTCCAGCCCCGAGCACTGCACTAGCAGAGGCCCTGCCACAGCCCCTCAAACCCCCGAGCGTGGAGTTGCCCGCTTCTGCCATTCTCAGGGAACAGACAGTCCCCCTGCTGGTCATGCCAAAGTGCTGCCAAGTGGAGCAGATGCTAAAGCAGCAAAACTGAAGTCCCCTGCCCTGGGCAGTGCTGCCACAGAGCCTGCAAGCCTCATGTCTCCTCCACCAGCCAAAAAGCTGGCCTTATCTGCCAAGAAGGTGGGTATGGGGTCTCATGGCTGGAATGCTTCACACCCAGTAAGGATGATGGTAGCTGGGGGAGTAGGTAATGGCAGAGGGCCTTGATGGCCTCATTCTGGAAGAGCGAAGAACTGTTGGCCTCCTAGCAGTTTGCAAATGATGAAGGGCTTGGGGTGAAGGCAGTGGTTTTGAGGGGCACTGATATTTGAGGCCTCACATGGGCTGTTGAATCTGGGCCAGGGGTAGTCTCACTTGGGCTGCAGCAGAGACTTGTCTTGAGCCTTGGACACAGAGTCTGGCACCAGCTCGCATATGGTGGGGCCGGCAGGAGTTGGCCCCCACAAGGACTCTGGGGCAGAGGCTTGTAGCTAGGGCTCGAACTGGGAGGATTGGGTAGTGGTGTTATGACTTAAGTGCCCTCCTTTACCCTTTTTGCTTCTAACCAATAACACTTCTGATTCTTCTCCTGCCATCCCCTCCTTCCATCGCCCTCCCCCTCCCCATTTTGTTCCTTCTATCCCCTCATCATCCTTTCTGAGCTCATTTATTTATTTTATTTTATTTTTCCACCTTCACTCATGGAAACCTTTTTTAGACCACCAAGTTTTTATTTATGTCAATAACTGCAGGCCAGCACCTTGCGGAGGGCGACAGGCAATGACCTCCGTTCACCTCCCCCTCCACCATTCTCCGACCTCACCTACCCCATGAAAACCTCCCACCCCGTCGTCACCTCCACTTGGCCTGGCAGTAAAACCAGGTGAGCCCAGGGGTCGTGTGTGTGGCTGGCTTAGGGCTCAGGGTGTTATCTCCACCCACAGTGGTGGCCCGGTGTACTGCAGGCAGACTGACCTGTGCTGCCCCTGCATGTGCTCAGAGGCTAGTGAAGCCGCTCACACTTGGCTGTCATGCTCCTGTGGGTCGGCCCCAGGGCCATGGCCTGGCCTCCTTGCCCTGCAGAACCTTCCCGAGGCCTTTGAGTTACGCACTCAGTGTGGCACACAGTGGCACATCGTGCTAACAGAACATCTCTTGTGTGGTTGACGGGCAGTGTTTGAGGATCACCAGTATTTGCCTGGTTGCCTGGAACACTGAAGTCCCTGACAGTTGCAGAGGCGTCAAGCTGGAGGGGGCTGGGCACCGCTGAGCTCAGCTTCTCCTCCCTGTGTTCCTCCAGCAGTTCTCCACCTCCCCTGTGCAGTCCTTGCACACTCCTGTCCCTAGCAGAGCGGCTTTGCACATGGTACATCCATAAATTGTGTTTTTTTGTTGTTATTTCTTTTTCTTTTTTCTTTTTTCTTTTGGTCGGTCAGGGACTTGAACTCTGGGCATGGGCGTTGTCCCTGAGCTTATCAGCTCAAAGCTAATACTCTACCACTTGAGCCACAGCGCCATTTCTGGTTTTCTGGTAGTTAATTGGACATAAAAAATCTTACTGACTGCCGGGCATGGTGGCTCATGCCTGTAATCTTAGCTACTCAGGAGGCTGAGATCTGAGGATCAAGGTTCAAAGCTAGCTCTGGCATAGAAGGACCTGAGAATTGTATCTCCGATTAACCTCTAAAAAATGGGAAGTGGGGGTTGGCTCAAGGGTAGGGCGGTAGCCTTGAGCTGAAGAGCTCAGGGACAGCATATAGGCCGAGTTCAAGACCTATGACCCACAAAAAAAAAAATCTCATTGACTTTTTGTGCCCAGGCTGGCTTTGAACCACAGTCCTCAGATCTCAGCCTCCTGAGTAGCTAGGATTACAGGTGTAAGCCACCATTGCCTAGCCATAAATTGTTTGTTTGTTGGTTTATTTTGTAGGTTGTGGGGCTTAAACTCTGGGCCTGGGTGATCAAGTCTAGTGCTTTGCCACTTTGAACCACAGTGCCACTTCCGGTTTTCTGGTAGTTAATTGGAGATAAAAGTCTCATGGACTTTGAATAGCAATCCTCAGATCTTATCCTCTTGAGTAGCTAGGCTGACCAGTGTGAGCTACTGGTGTCTTATCTATCCGTAAATGCCAAAGTGTCCATTGATAATTTATGTCTTTGCAGAACTTCTAAAACTTGGGTAATACTTAGAATGGCATGACAAAATGGAGGTAGCCTCATAGTCTGTCCTGGTTTAGATGATGACAGTGGCAGTTTCTTAAAGGCTGAGGTGAGCTGCATTGCCTCTTGTAGATAAGAAAACACTTTAGAAAGGGATTCGGGTCTCCTGGGCTGACAAGAAACAGATCACAGACACATCTGCTGTGGCTCACAGTCACGATCTTACTCATTTCATAGCGTGCCTTAGATCTACAGATCTGTTCCGATTTTCCTGGCTCCCAAGGTCAGTGGGGGATTGGGGCCACACTTGCCTTGTATGTTCACCCATGGATACAGACACTGACACTTTCTATGTATCTTTCTATATTTGAATTTAAAACAAACTATGTAGTCACACAAAGCTAAGATATGCAGTTCTTGCAGATTTGGGACTGTGTTAGCCTGTTTTCAAACATGCATATAATTTATGTGTGTCTTAAGAATTATAGAGGAAGCCATGCAGCAGTAGCTCACGCCTATAATACTAGCTACTCAGATCTGAGGATCCTGGTTCAAAGCCAGCACCAGTATGAAAGCCATGAGACTCCTATCTCCAATTAACCACCAGAAAACTGGAAGTAGCACTGTGGCCCGGAGTGATAGAGCGCTAGCCTTGAGCTGAAGAGCTCAAAAAAATCATAGAGGAAAATCAAGTCTTTTAAGTTTTCTTAGGTAAAAATGCTCTTTTCTCCTAAAACACATACAAAATTCTGGGTAAGAGAGGTGGGTTGAAGGTGGGCAGAAGGAAGAGCTCTCCTGTGTCCTTGACAATGACCTTCCTGTCAACCAATGTCCCTACAGGGCTGTGTCACCTGCTCCCCAGTCATTTCACCTACTGAAGCCTCTTGTCAGCCCCCCTTCAGCATCATTGTCCAGTAGTGGTCCCCAACCCCCAGGGACCTCAGAGCCACAGGCCCACCCCCCTGCCTGGACTGCCTCACCTCAGGTCAACGGAGACTTCATGCTCCTGTCACACCAGTGGCTGGAGGCTAGCAAGGGCCCTCAGAGCCCCTCTAAGAAGAGGAAAAAGACTCCTGTGGGAGGGCCACAGGGGCCACACTTCCCACAGTACCTCAGGGGAGCAGCTGACCGACCTCGTAGGAAGAGGAAAAGGAAGAAGTGCCTCAACCATGCAGCCACGGCCACCCCACAGGAGGAGCCAGTGCAGGAGCAGCCCAGGAGCCCCAAGAGCAAGACAAAGGACTGGCCACACCGGCCAGCCAGCACGCAGGCGGAAGAAGGCACGGGGCCACCGGTGAACGGCCACCAAATGAGCCAGGTCCTGGATGGCCACCACAGAAGTGTCAAGAAGAAGAGGAAGATAGCAGTAGAGGGACTTATGGAAGAAAATGGCCCTGGACTCACCCTGGACTCACCACAGCACAGGTAAGAGCGGGAGGGGGCAGGCCGCATGGAGACACAGAGGGCACTGACCTGTACTTGGCAGAGGAGCTCGGGCGAAAGTGTGTCTCACAGGGAACAGTGCCCAAGTGTCCATCACTGTGGACGGGGTCCAGGGCCACAAGATGTGTGTATGTAGAACTTGCCCTACTGGGACATGTGACACCACACCCACTTCTCGAAGACCACTGGGGTGTGAATAAGGTCACAGCCAACTGCTGCCCAGTGCAGAGGTCTGAGCTGGAGAGAGCACGGGCCCTTCTGGGACTCACTGTCTTGTCTCACTCTCAGCAGTGGCTCTCCCACGGAGCACAGGGAGCCTGGGACCAATGCAGAGTCTCCAAGGAAAAAGAAGAAGAGAAAAAGAAAGCATGAGTCGCAGCAGGAGGAAGAGGAAGGTGGAGACAGTGTGAGGCCCGCCGTCCCCACCGCCCCCGAGTTCAGCAAGAGCACTCAGCTGTCTCAGGACTGCCTGGGTGAGGACATGGGCCCCTGCGGCAGCCATCCTGGCCGTGCTTCTCTGCTCCTCGTGCAGCCATTCCCACTCACTAGCAAGAGTCAGCCTTCTGCCACTGTAACAGGCACCTTGAAAGACCCTCTTTGGAAAGGTGTGTGCTTGGCTTGTGGCTTTGGACGTGCGCCTTGTGCTTCATTGCTGAGGGACTGAGGTAGAGCAGTACCTTACGGCAGGAGCTGGGGCAGAAAAGTTGTTCCCCTCCAGGCCAGGATACAGAAGGAAGAAAAAGAAAGGGAGGGCTGGAGGGTCCCCACCCCTTCCAGAGCAAGCCCTGTGTGCTCTGAAGGGGTCCTCTTTAAATGTTCACCACCTTCAGGAGCGCCTTCTGATGACTACTGCTGGTTCCTCCATGGGACCAGACTCTCGGCTATAAGGGCGGCTTATGGCTTTGTTGAGATTAGAACTCAGGGCCTGTGTGCTATTCCTGGGCTTTTTGCTCAAGGCTAAGTTATCACTTGAGCCTCAGCTCCATTGCTGACTTTTTAGTAGTTTATTGGAGGTAAAAGTCTCACAGACTTTTTTGCCTGTGGTGGCTTTGAACTACAATCCTCAGATCTCAGCCTCCTGAGTAGCTAGGATTATAGTTGTGAGCCATTGGCACCTAGCTATTTTTATGGCCCCTCCCTCCCTCCCCTTTTTCAAGAATTGGCTGGACAGTTCCCTTTTGCTGGGTAAAATGATCACTAATGAGTAAGCGTTTAGTGTTAGTGAGTTCTGCAGTTTTGTGGTGAGGGGCAGGCAATTGTTTCTGCTGTTTGATTTTCTTCTTTATTTTCTTATTTTCTTTGTTGGTCATGGGACTTGGAACTGTGGGCCTGGGCACTGTCCCTGAACTCTTCAGCTCAAGGCTACCACCCTGCCCCTTGAGCCACAGTGCCACTTCCGGTTTTCTGGTGATTAAGTGCCCGGGCTGGCTTTGAACCATGATCCTCAGATCTCAGTCTCCTGAGTAGCTAGGATGATAGGTATGAGACACCACGCCCAGCTTGTGTTTGATTTTTCAATGCTTATAACTGTTTCCTCGCTACTCTGATTTCAGGAGTGGGACAGGCTCCTCTTGCACCCTGGAACAGAGATCGAGAATGTGATGTAGTCCAAGAATTGCTTAAACACTCATCTGATAAGGCTTATGGGAAGAAAGGTAAAGCTCTGGGAGAGGACTCTTATGTTGCATGGCTGCCTTATTTTGGAGTTAGAGAGAAACAAGTTAGACTTTGAGAGTGAACATGACCCTTTATCTCAGATGTATGGTGTAGATTCCCAGAGAATGAGATGTCACTGGTGTGGTGTCCCCTCCCCCATGTTGCTGGTTCTGCACATGGGGCCACTCTGACCTCCCTGTCGCTCTGATTCTGCCAAAAGGCAGCCCAGAGGAGTCTTGAGAGTAGACAGGTGTAGCTGGGAAGCCCAGGTTCCTGACCGTAGGAATGTGTTGTACAGTTCTGACCTGGGATGGTGAGCTGTCTGCTGTCAGTCAGGATGCCATGGAAGACAGCAGATTGGCCCGGACCCAGACTGTGGTTGACGATTGGGATGAAGAATTTGATCGAGGGAAGGTATGTGGCTGTGACATTGGGCTTGACATAAACACCACAGGTATATGTGGTGTTGTTTGGGCTGGGGGGAAGAGGCAGCTTGACCTTCCAGTGCATTTTATAGTGCAGCTTTATCTTAAACAATAGTGAAGAGGCTGGGGTGAGCTGGGGTTCCCATCCCACCTGCAGTTCACTGCCGTGGGAAAGATCTGACCTCGGGAGAGCAGGGACAGGGCAGTAAGGCGCCCGCAGAGCACCGTGGAAGCCATTCTGGGAATTGTGACACCCAATTCTTGATATAGGAAAAGAAAATAAAGAAATTTAAGAGAGAGAAGAAGAGAAACTTCAATGCATTTCAGAAGCTTCAGAGTAGACGGAATTTTTGGTCTGTGACTCATCCAGCCAAGGCCGTCAGCCTTAGCCATCGTCGCTGAGCCCATTGCCATCAAATAGGTCAGTTCAGATGTAGATGATTTTGTTTTTAAACTGTGGTGTTTGGGTGGGTGGGGGGATGTGTGGGATGTGGATGTGTCTGGTGGGTAGGTGTCTAGTATGAGTATATCTGCTGAGTATCTGTTGTGTCTAGTATATGTGTAGCTGTGTGTGTATCAGATTGGTATCTGCTGTGTCTGTTGTTGATGTGTATATCTGCTGGATATCTGATATGTGGATATGATATGGTGTGTGTATGGTGTATCTGGTCAGTTATGCCTGACCTATGAGCACCTGCTAGGTTTCTGATATACATATGTGATGTGGGTGTGGGTGTGTGTGTGTGTGTGTGAGAGAGAGAGAGAGAGAGAGAGAGAGATCTGTGTTGCGTGGGTGTGTCTGATGTGTTTGTGCTGTGTGGTGTGTGAGGCTGTGGTGTGTGTCTCTCGACGTGTTGTTTGTGTGGGTCTATAGTATGTGTCTCTTGACACGTTGTGTGTGTGGGATCTGTCTGTGGGGTGTGTTCCTATTGATGTGTAGTGTGTGTGATGTATACTAGCAGCATGTAGAGGTGACTGTTGTATCTTCTGGCTTTTCAGGATGCTGTGCGCTGGTGTTCTGCATGGACCACTGAGGGTAGCAGTAAGGATGCCAGTCTCTTCTCTAGAGGGTCAGCCTTCCTGAAGCCTCCTGGAGTGGTCGTACGGTACTGCATGTCATAGGTGCCGTCGATCTAGATCTGGACTGCAGCCCAGTGTAGGCTTCGCTGCCCGATTACCGTGAGCTGTCACGGTGAGGGCACGGGCACTAGTCTCCACGTGACCCCACAAAGAGACTCTGAGGTTTCTGCAGCTCAGAACCTCTAGTGACATTCAGACATGGTGTTGCATAGAGCTGGCAGCCACCCATGGGGACCTGGACACTGTGGACAGTAATCATGGACAAGAGTCTGGGTGGTTAAGGCCATCTGCCACTGGTCTGGGGCTGTCAGAGCAGGGGACTTGGCCAGCGTCTCCAGCACGTCCTTTGCTCAGGTTGCAGGCATGTGCTTGGTAACTCTGAGCTGTTCCTTGTACCCTGAGATGGGGACTGCCTTGTCCTATACCCTGCCCTGCCTGTGCCCTCCCCTCGGGATGCGGGGCTGTGGGTACACCTTACTGTTACTGCCCCATGCGTCCCAGCTGCCCCTTCCCAGTGCATCTCCTCCTGAGGACTGAGGGTGGAGGCGCCCTGGAAACGAGTGCCAATGCCCCCGCTTTGAGGCTGCTCTCTCCTGATCACTGCGGAGCTCCCTTCCAGCTGCAGTAACCCACGGCTCTCTGTAGAGGTGGCGCGTGGGGGTGGGTTCTCCGTGATTTTACTACTTAATATAAAGCATTTATTTTTGACCAGGCCTGTGGCTTCCAGTAGCAATATGTTTTCCTAATATGCAAATACTGGCTTTGTTTGCTCAATTTTGTGAGTGCTTTTGATTCTAGATGACTATGACTCAGGAAGAGTCTTTTTTTTATCTTGCTCAAGCTGTGCCTGCAGACTTAGACTTTCCTAAGCCTCAACCTTCGGTGATGGTGGTCTCTCCAAGGGGGCTGAGGTACAGTGAAGTCTTCTCCATAAGACAGACGTGTCACCACTTTCTAGGGCTCTGTGTGCCTCCCTTAGGCCTTGCCTGTTGTCCTTTGTCTCTGCTGCCCTCCTCAGGCTTCTCTTGTTAGCAATGCAGAAGGAAGAGCTCCTTTCTTCATGTGGGAAGATGTGTTGGGTTTTTCATGCTGGTGGTTCACTTTGGTTTTCCTTCCTGCTATTGTGTTTCCCTTTGGACAAGAGTGGGAGAGACTGGTAATTCCACCGCCTGGCCTGTGGGCCAGTTCTCCAGAAGAATACAGTGAGACTTCATGGGCACTGGTTTCAGAGTGGCCCCCGGTGGGGGCCAAGCCAGGGCATGCAAAGGCCTCGAAATCTCATCGTGGGAGGGAAGCAGGCTCCTTCCTGGGCAGGCTTTTCTTCTTGAGGTGTTGACTCTTGTTCCTGTATGAACTTGTTTCCTGGCTGTATTTTTTCTGTGATGTTCTAGGTGAAATGTCCGCTAGCACAGAATTGACCTCCTATCTTTCCCTCCCTTCTCTTCTCCAGACTCCTGGCACTCCTAGATTGTGCACTGGGGAGAAGGGCAGTGGAAGTTGCTGGTTTCCACCGCTAGTTACAGCCAAGCAGGAGCAGGCCAGAATAGGGTCCAGAAAATTGTCTTAATTCCCTGTGCCATGTACATATGTAAACACATTAAAGTACCTCAAGCTTCTCTGGTAGTCTTTTGGTCGAGTCAGAATCCAGTTTCAACCTAGCTGTGCTTGGCAGTAGAGATGGAGGGCCCAGTGTGTGGGGTCACCCGCCCCCCTCCCCCAGATTCATTCCGTGTTGTCAGTGGAGCAGCTCTCACCCTGTGCCCTGGATTTGTAGCTGCGCCTCTGTGTACAAGAGTCCCCACCCTCTGTACTTCCTCTCCAAGGCCCGGGGAGCCCCACGCCTTGCCAAGATCTTGGTGCAATAAAATACTGTGTTTTTGTGCGTCCTCTGTCTTGGTCTCTTTCCTCTCATTTTTAAACGTTGCCTCCCTGCAAACTTCCAGTCTGTCCCTCTGAGAAAGTTGTCTAGTTGTACTTAGAGCTGGCCAACCACCCCCTGGGAGGCATACCTACACTTCCAGGGGTGAGTGGATGGGCGGCTCAAGCCCAGGAGTTCTGGGCCAGCCTGGGTAATGCATTCCTGCCCCCCTACCCCCCAAAAAAGAATAGACATATTTAAATTTATTTGACAAGTATATCTACTAAAATGTAATCATGAGTCTTCCGAAGTACTTCTGTGAATTTTGTAGGTGATTTTAAACAAATACTGTGTTAAGGAAACTTCTTTGTTTTACTAATAAGTTTTCGAGAAAATAGATTTTTTATTGTAAAGATGATGCACAGAGAGGTTACAGTTACGTAAGTCTGGTAATGAGTACATTTCTTTTTGAAGAATGTCACCTCTTCCTTCATTTTCTCCCAGTTTGTTTGTTTCCTCCCATCTGACCCTCATGAACCAACAAGATGTGTCACTGTTGGCAAGAACGGGTAAGGAGGACTGCTTCCCAGGAGTGGAGAACAAGTTGTGGTGGCAGAGGCAGCACCGACCTTTCTCTTCAGACCCAGTGGTGGCCCAGTATCCCAGCTGCTTTCCCAATCACAGGTTAGAGGGGAAGCCTGTGTTTTGTGTGCAGCCTGGGCTTCTCTGTCCACGGGAATTTGACAGATTCCTATGGAGGTGGCTGGTCCTGATCTCCTGTCCCTGCCACCATAGCTCTGGGCATCTGGCCTGGAAGCTGAGGTCCATGTGTGGGCAGGTCCCTACAGAGGTGCTGGTGGCCAAGAAGTGGACTGTACGGGCAGAAGCTGGTTCTAATGTCTTGGACTCTACGCTTGAGTAGAATTCAGCGGTTCCCTCTTGGTTTGGAAACATCATGCCTTTCTGTTCAGGAGCACCCATAGGTGTCTACCAAACACAGAGTGTCTTATTTTACCCCCCCGCCCCCGGCCCCACACACCACAGGTTTAGCCCAACAGCCTCAGATAAGAACAGGAAAGAGAAGTGAGCAAGATGGCAGCTGGGCCCAAGCCTGGGGGTGCTTTAGGCAGCAGGGAGCTCTGAGGTCTTCCAAACAGGATGGGCTACATCTAAAGGAGGCCCAAGGCCATGCCCGTATTGCTGGTGCATAGTGGTGACACGGGTGAGACCACAGCTCTTTCATGGACATTTTCCAGACACTGCTGGCTGTGATACTGGGCAGCTGAACCAGGGGCTCGGGCAGTGGTAATCCCAGACTGTGGTGGGTGCTGCAGGATGTGTCGGGTACCTGAGAAACTAGTTAGGCTTCCTATCCTGTATCTGTGGTTAGAGGTGGCCATCCGGGGGCAGTGTGGTCTGCACTGAGTCTGGGCAGCTCAGCATGGAAGGATGTGGGAAAGCAGGATTGCTCAGTATTGTGTCTTGCTCAGGTTCCTGCCCAAGGGGAAGCTTGTTGTGTCTTCCCACTCTCCCCATCTTGTTCCCTGGCTTCTACTCATGACCCTCGAGTTCCCCTGGGAAGATCATCTGTCCTGGGGCCTTTTGGGGCCACCTGGTTTCTCTGCCCTTGGTCTCCAGGCAGCTCTTCCCCTTCCCCCTTCCTTCTCAGGATCTCCAGGGATTTTTCCCTTATTGCCCATGTGTCTCTGACTCTTGGTTCATGATTTCTGATCATTTCTACAAGAATCCTCTCCTGCAAATAAAGCATGGGGTGAGGGGAGCTGAGACCACCCCTCTCCCCACCATCTGTTCTCCCTTACGGGCATCAGAGCCCCCAGGGATGAGTGAGGACTCAGACCAGACATGACTTGGGCATCCGCGCTTCAGGCTTCATATCCTGAGAGCAGTTGCCCTGCCAGATGTCTCAGACATTGGCCCAGAGCCCGAGGGGGGTCCTTAGGGCATTGGTTTCCAGCCACTAGGGATTCTGATGGTGCTCATCTCTCACAAGTCTTCAGGTGGCCATGCTGGCAGGGCTCATCTTCAGACCCGCCATTCCATCCCAGTGGTATGCATGCAGAAAGCATAGGTACCACTGCTTTCCACCGTTGGTCAAGGGTCAGCCACAGGAAGGGGTGCCACCCTGTGTGTTGTGGGCGGCAGGGGAGCTCAACTCCTCCCTCTTCTCTTGGTTGTCCTCAGGGAGATCTCACTGTCCCTTTATGAACATGGCTAGTTGCTTCCATGCCAGAGAGCCCCTCATCTTCCAGTGTGCTCAGCTGTCCTGGTCCTCACCTAAGTATTAACTTGCTCCTCAGTTTCCCTCTCCTTAGCTCTCAGGCCACTCAGTGACCCAATTCTCAAACAGGATGGATTTTTGCCACCAGCTTCTTCCCCTGACCTGCACCTGCTTCCCCTTATGACCTGCACCCATCATGATCTGCACCTGCTTCCCCTCATGACCTGCACCCCTCATGGCCTGCACCTGTCATGACCTGTACCCCTCATGGCCTGCACCTGCTTCCCCTCATGACCTGCACCTGTCATGACCTGCACCCCTCATGGCCTACACCTGCTTCCCCTCATGACCTGCACCCCTCATGGCCTCCACCCACTTCCCCTCATGACCTGCACCCGTCATGACCTGCACCCCTCATGGCCTGCACACGCTTTCCCTCATGACCTGCACCCCTCATGGCCTGCACCTGCTTCCCCTCATGACCTGCACCCCTCATGGCCTGCACCTGCTTCCCCTCATGACCTGCACCTGTCATGACCTGCACCCCTCATGGCCTGCACCTGCTTCCCCTCATGACCTGCACCCGTCATGGCCTGCACACGCTTCCCCTCATGACCTGCACCCCTCGTGGCCTGCACCTGTCATGGCCTGCACACGCTTTCCCTCATGACCTGCACCCCTCATGGCCTGCACCTGCCAGGGCCAGCCGGCAGCAAACCAGGGTTCGCAGATTGGGGTTCCTGAAATAGGGGGCAAGGACTAGGAAGAAATAGAAGAGAGACAGACACACCGGGTCCGGGATGTCTGCAGTCCAGGTAAAGACTGCCGTGTTTCTTTTCCACTCGAGCCTCTTCCCTTCTCGAGACCCAGGGAACTTCCAGGTGGTAAATCTCAGGTCATTTAAACAGAATAAGGCCAGAAAACAATAAGACAATAAAGCCATTGTCTGATGCAAATCAAGGTACAGTTTGATTCCACTCTGGCTCCCAACATGCACCTACTTCCCCTCAGCGCTCATTTCATCCTGCCACCCAGTGGGTCCCCGCTCATGGATCCCATCGTATCCATCAGCTTCATCACCGCCTACCTCATGGATGCCCTGTTGTCAGGTTTGTGGCCTGGCTTTATGCAGTGTTGGTCAGCCCGTGTTGCCTCCCTCTGTTCAGCACAGCATTCCTGAGCCACAGCTGGGAGCTTGGTGGAACCTAGCCGTCTGTGTGCCTCTACTTCACTGCCTGGGCACATCTACATGGAAAGTCTGAGCTTTCTGCCAGCTATTCTGATCACCTACCTGAGTCCCTGGCATTCTAGACTTGAAAAGTCTCCCAGCCAGCTCTCCAGTCTATATTGCTGCCCTCCTCCCTGGTGCTCTCTGAGAGAATACAGGCTTGTAAGACTTGCTTTATATCCTAAAATAGGATATACCAAATCAATTTGGTAGTGTCCAGAGGTCTTATTTTCTTAATGATTTCTCAGTATGTTTAATTCCTCTGCCTTATCTTCCCAGATACCCTATTTTCACTTGTTCTGCTCTATTAGCTAGACTAATATAGGCTACTGTGAGCACTTTATTCCACGATTTGTTTGTTCTTTCCCTTCCCCCCAAGATTTCTATATCACCATTAAACTCTTTTTTTTATCCTGTGCCAGTTGTCTTTATTTCCTCTAGATATTTCCTTGAATTCTCTTTGAGCTCAGTTATTGATTTGTAGCTCTGAATTTAGGTGCTCATCTTTAAATTTCATTGGTCATTTTTAATTTGTTGTATGTAAGTTCATTACTGCTCTACCATTTAAGTCCTTTATTGTGAAGCTGGCATTGAAGAAGGTGGGTTGGGTTGCCTTTTTCATTCTTGAATTTTGTGGCTTATTTTACTGTGGCCTGGCTCGAGGTGAAAGTGGCTATCTTCTGGGTCCTTTTCATTAGTGATTCCTCAGAGATGACTTGACTAGTCTGTGGTGGTTTGTGGTGCACTTTCCTGTCACTAGACTAAAGAATGCAGCACTGTAGTCAACCGTTCAACATCGGTATGCACAGACTCGCCTTCTGCTCAGAGAGGAAGCTTAGTTACAAGAGAGATTACAGGTGTAAAAGCACAAGCTGTTTGTAGAAATCCTTAGTGGAGACCAGTCACCTCGGTGCTCTAGTACCACTAGGTGCATATAGAAGCATTGATATTCTTTATGATCTAGGAAGACTTCAGTTAACCAGGTGCTGATGAGAGGGAGACAGTAACAGTACATTGAACTGCTCAGGCTGTGTGGCTCTATAAGAAAAATGACCACTAAGTTTACAAAAGAGGTTAGTGAGGAAGGTGAAATAATAGAAGCGTAAAAGACCTATCTAACATTGTGTTGAAAGATGGAGGGAGAAAGAGAAATTAAGAAACAAATTGATAAACTCCCACCCACGTACAAAATAGCCACATGCTGCTAGCTCCTATCTGAAATCCTAGCCACTGAGGAGGCTCAGTTCAGAGGATTCTGGTTTGAAGCAAGCCTTGGCAGACAAATCTGTGAGATTCTTTATCTCCAACTAACCACCCAAGATTTTTTTATTTTTTTGCATTTTTTTATTGTAATTAGTAAAAGGGTTACATGATATTTGCCAGATAGAAGGTGCATTAATTCACATACATTGATACCCTTTCACATGTCTTGGTACCCATTTCCCTCCCCCCCCACAACCCCCAACCACCCAAGATTTTTTAAAGATGGAAGTAGAGCTGTGTAGAATGATAGCCTTGAGCAAAAAACTCTCATAGACAGCGCCCAGGCCCTGAGATCAAGACCCATGACCGCACATACACACAAAAAAGCAACAACAAATATAAATAAAAACCAAAACATAGCTTGGGTTTTCAGCTTCTAGCTTCCCAGCTGCCTCTTATGCCACCTCTGCCAGGAGTTTTGAGCCATGCCTGCTCTCCTCCACAGTTGTCCTTGTCTTCTCAAGGATAACTTCTCTGTGCCAGGATTGAGATTAGTAATCTCCACATCCCTATCTCTGCTGCAGGCCTCTTGCCCATCTCTGTGAGGCGTCTGTACTGCCAGTGCCCACAGCTCCCCACAGCCTGAACCTCTCCTTTGGGGGGACTGTCAGACGTTCTCCCTCGCCTCAGCCTCTTGTGACCCAGTCTCTCTGGCAGGGAGCCCAGAGATTACAAGTGCCACGATTGTTCCTCTACTCAGGCCTCTCTCAAGATGGTTCTTGACTGGGGTCCTCTGAGGTGGAAGTGATAGAAGGCCTTTCTTCAGCCCTCGCCTGCCTTCCACCTGTCTTACCAGCCCCTGCATTGACAGCATCGTTTTGTGGAGTGTGGGGGCTTTTCCCCTCTTCTGCTGTTGGCAGTTGGTTGCCAGGGCTGTCTCTTAACATCTAGTAGTGGTCTCTCCCACTTCCCCTTCCCCTCCCTGCTCTCCACGAGGGAAGGGTCTTGGAACTCCTTGCTGCTTTTCTTTTTGCCGATTTGGTTTCGCTTCCATTTCTGCCTGCCCGCCCTCCGGCTTCCCCACTGATGATTCCCCACTTGGCCAAATTTTAGGCCAAACTTTCCCTCTCATTAGAGACTACAGCCAGGTGGGGCTGGGTGGCATGCTCTCAGCAGGACCTGGCCCTGCAGCCCCTGGCCTGGCTCCATGTGCTCCATCCCTCAAAAAAAAAAAAATCTACCTCTGCTCCAAGGACAGTTCTTGGCGCCCTTTCTAATTGGCCAGGATTGAGGTTTATAATCAGGACTTGTTACAGGAAGAAGGAGGGGGCTTCTGGGAGTCAACATTGCACATTTGGGTTCATTGTGTCATTGAATATACAAGGCAGAGGTTAGAATGACATCATCTGACTGTGGGTTGTCACTTTGTTTTCTCTGGCTGCACCCTTTGGGAGGACAGTGGTCAGAGGGGGTGGGAGGTGAAACGTGAGAAATGTGGTCACTAATTGTAGTCCCTTGGGCAGGTTCTATGGCTGCCGGTGGCGTTTTGCTCTGGTCAGAGTCTTAAGTACACGGCTGCTTGATGTAAAATGCATGCAGGGAGCCCCCACTGCTGCATGTGCGGTCACATGCGTGGTACATGATGGGCCTTCATCTTCCTTGCTCTTTAGTGCAGTGATCCCGTTCCCCTTGAAATGTATTCTTCTGTCTTGACTTCTGTCTTCAGTAGCCATAGTTGAACAATTCCTTTTGGCAGTGCAGGGCCCAGGGAACCAGAAAAGCTGATGGAGGAAGCCTGGCTGTGCTGTGCCTTTGGGCTCTGCTTGAGGACAGCCAGCCCATCCCCTCACAGCCCAGGCGCAGAAACCCTCCACCCATTTGGCTTTCGCTGCCTTTCCTGAGCCCCACCCCGCCCCTTTCTCTTGCTCAGATGTGAAAACATTTTGGTGAAGTCAAGCAGGAACCAGAGCCTTAATTCCACCATTTGAAGTGAATGCAGCATCCGTGGCACCCGGCCAGCTGCCTTCTGGGTGGCACAGGAACAGTTGATGACAGCTGGATACAATCAAGTTCTGTTACAAACACATTTTAGGTGTCATTCACACACAGAAGAAATCACAAGCTTTAGCAAAATAAAATGGGGGGCGGGGTGGAGGGGATGTTAAGGCAAGGCAGTGTCTCATCTGAGCCCAAGAGGCTCCCGCATGTCCTGTTTTCCTGAAGGCCCGACCCCAGTTCATTCCCTTCCCTCTCTGGTCTCAGGATTCAGGCCCTGAGCCGTTCCTTTTGTCCATAAAGCAGCCGTCCCTCCCTCCTACCTCTGCCAACAGACAGTGGTCTTGGCCCCAGCAACAGGTGCGATGCTGAGCAGGCAGGCAGTGGTGGGAGGACAGCCTTAGAAGTGTTCAGCGGGTGAACCTGACACTCTGCCCATAGTCCTTCCCTTCTTATGAGGACCTTCATTCTCACCTCCACTGTCACCCTGTCACCTGGCTCATCCTAATGAGAGAACGGAAAGGA
The DNA here is from genome assembly GCF_031878675.1 of Megascapheus bottae. Classification (NCBI taxonomy): domain Eukaryota; kingdom Metazoa; phylum Chordata; class Mammalia; order Rodentia; family Geomyidae; genus Megascapheus; species Megascapheus bottae. Next base: position 49,182,170 of record NC_143525.1, on the reverse strand, counting down.
AAGGACCATTCCCTTTAGAAAAGGGAGCCAGCCAAGTGCCAGCTCATGCTGATAATCCTAGCTACTCATGGGGCTGAGATCTGAGGATCAAGGTTTGAAGCCATGCTGGGCAGGAAAGGGCAAGAAACTTATCTCCAATTAACCACCCAAAAGGCTGATTTGCAGCTCAAGTGGTAGAGGGTTAGCCTTGAACAAAAAGGCTCAGGGACCTGCCTAGGCCCTTAGGATTAGAACAGTAAAATTCCTTAGCTTAGTGTCTGATATGGCACACACCCTATAATCTTGTGAAAATTAAGATAGGTAATATCATCTAAGAGTAGCCATAACAGCATCACAAACTGGATGGATTAGAATGGGAGTTCTAGAAGCTGAAGTCTAAAATCCAGATTGGCAGGACCAGGCTCCCTCTCGTGGATCTAGGGGGGCCCTTGTGCCTCTGCCTCTCCTAGTGGCCTCTTGGCTTGTGGCAGCATCACTCCACCCCTGCCTCCTCCTGCATGTGTCCTACGTCTCTGTCCATATCTCCCTCTTAGCATATAATCAAACAGTTAGGGCACCGTAACCACCCCCTAACTTGAACACATCAGCAAAGATGTAGCTTTCAAATGAGCTCACATTCACAGGTACTGGGACTTAGGACTTTGGTTTATCTTGTGACGAGGCATAATTCAACCTGTGACCATCTGTAGATTCTCTTCCTGGTCTAGCGTGCTCTGAACTCAGCTGGTAGCCGTCTGTGAGTAGCAACTCCAGGAGGGCAGGGCTGCCCTGTTGCTCTCCTCACGCCCAGATGCCACCCAGAACTCAACAGCACATGCCTGCAGCAAGTCTCTGTCAAAGGTGTGAATGTACAAGTCTGAATGTATAATGCATATACATGTATCCTGATTAAACATGCTTGTATGCCACTTTTCTGTCCTTGTTTCTTTCACACACCTTGGAAATGGTCTTGCATTGCTGAATGCAGGAGTATCTCTCAATGCTTTTAAAGCCTCACAACACTCTTAAAGAAAGAAAAATCATACTTTTAGTGTGACCTCCCTTGGACATTGAAGTTGTTCTAAAGATTTTTTTTAAGGCCACAGGAAAAGGATATTTTAGGATTTGGGGTTACCTCTATTTAAAATGCTTACTTTTTGGCTTTAATTTGTGTGCAGGGTCCTTTGCTTAGGACTTGAGCTCTGGACCTTGAGCTCTAGCTCAGCGTATCACTCACCCCCGGCTGGTGCTGGTAAATGGAGATGGGAATGGGGAAGCTTTATTTGTCCAGGCTCAGAGCTCAGTCTCCCGAGTAGCTAGAATTTTAGGATAAGCCAAGGCTATTGGTATGTAGCTGCAGTTCTAATTTTTTAGATTATTATACAAGACAAGACAGCTAAAGAGGGGCACTATCTTAAGTCTGGTAGGTTAACAAGTCCTGCAAACCACAGTGAATGGTCCAAGGAGCCCAAACCCATCCTATTATTATTGCAACTGTTACTCTCTTTTTGAGACAAGATCTGGGTACCATCAAAGCCCAGGCTAGCCCTGAACTCTCAATCCTCTGGCCTCAGGCTCCCAGGTTCTAGGATTTTAGGTGTGGAAGACATGCTTGGCATCTATTTTAAAGGCTCTTGGTGACACTAGTAGGTGAGGAAGGAGTCCCTGGCTTGGGTTGGGGTCCGCAGCCTGGAGTTGAGACCTGGACTTCCTGTCCTCAGCACCTCCCCCGGTTCTTTCTCATTGGGGTCTCCTAGTACTCCAACCTTGAGTGCCAAGCACAGACCTGTGCCTGCCTGTGTGGGCCCCTCCCTCGCCTCTGTGAAGTTCCAAGGCTGTTGGGTGGAGGAAGACTATTCCTTCCAAATGCAAATAGGACCTAATGGAGCAACTTGTGAACTTGTGAGTGCCTTGCACAGTCCTGGCCAGCGGGCACCGGCCCCACAAGCCAGCATTGTCCTTATTAAGAATGACAGCCACTGAGACTTTAGACTTTTCTGTGGTCTGCCCTCTATTCATCCATAGGATTTGCTTTGCCACCATTTTAGGAGGCTCGGCCTGCAGTTTGTAAATGCCCCACAAGCAATGGCCGGCAGCAGCGTTCTCTAGCAGTCAAGCGCTGTGCTAAGCCGAGCCAGCAGCAGTAATCTATACCTGCTCGGAGTGGCAGCGTGTAGGCTGCAGGAGTGGCTGGCAGCGCTGGGGTGCTGGCTGGAGTGTCTGGAGCTCCATTGTCTCTGTCACTTCTCTTCCTGGCTCTCCTCACTGAGCAGGCGCAAGCTCAGTGGTCACGGACACCCACGCACAATTAGGGAGGAGAGCATCTTGAACTTTCTAGTGACCTGTGTTGGAGATGAAGTAGGGAATCCAACATGACAGGTGGTAGGTGGTAGGACAGGGGCTCAGAGTTCTGAAATGACAGAGTGGGGCAAGTTTTTGTCTGTTTGAACTCAGGGCCTGAGTGCTGTCCCTTCGTTCTTTGCTGTAGTTAATTAGAGATAAGGGGTCAGCTGGACTTTCCAGGCAGGCTTTGAACCTTGATCCTCAGATCTTAAGACTCCCTGAGTAGCTAGGATTACAGGTGTGAATCACCAGCATCTGGCTTCAGTAGGACAGATTCTCCAGTGTCCCAAGCCTAGGACCATAGGAAAGAACATATTGGAGCTACACTGTAACTTCTTTTCTAATGACAGTGGACACTGGCGAAACTAGCCTCCTAAAGACCAGGATAGCCTATTTTCTCAGGCACACCCTCTGTGCACAGCCTCTGCACAGTCTTCGTTACATCCTCCTGAGAGGTGGAGTCTGTTGGACTCAGGAGATTGAATGAAGTCAGTCTGAATGTGAGGGGAAGACAGTCACCGAGTTCTCCCTTCAGAAATCAACTGGGTGGAGGCCAACACTGTGCCCTTTACTAGGGAATGTTTACACATATCACAGGACTAATTAAAGGCAGAGGTAGAAGGAAAACAGTTACCTGATTCATTCATTCCTTCTCCATCAGAGGTCATTTTTTTCCCCACTGTTGCCTCCAACCAGACTCAATGCAAGCAAGTCTAAGATAAGTATTTTAGAGTTGACTGGTAGTGAAACAGGCTTCAGGGGAGGGTCACCCAGAGGTGGGTCATCTCCACAGATTTCCTGTGGCCTTTCAGGGCCATCACCAGAGCCTTAAGCAGAGCTCTCCTGGAGCAGCCCCTGGGCATAGCACATTATTGACATTCTGTACCACTGTGTAGACACAGGACCCCTTCCACCTGAGACTCTTGTCATTTTTACAGTAAATATAAACCCAGAGCTGATGCAACCAAGAGTGACATTTTTTTTTTTTTTTTTTTTTTTTTGCCAGTCCTGGGCTTGGGCTCAGGGCCTGAGCACTGTCCTTGGACTTTCTCAAGGCTAGAGCTCTACCACTTGAGCCTCAGAATCACTTCCGGCTTTTTCTATATATGTGGTACCGAGGAATCGAACCCTGGTCTTCATGCACGCTAGGCAAGCACTTTAACCACTAGGCCAAACTCCCGGCCAAGAGTGACATTTTTAATTTAAAAAATGAATATGCCATACATTTAAAAAGACAGCCCAGAGACACAATGAAGAAAGTTAAGTACAGAATGACTAGTCTCAACTTCTAGTTTATTCTTATTTTGTCTGTTTCCTTTGAGAAACAATTGTATAGGCTCACAGCAGCACATACATGCATACATTTGTATCTCTGTGAAGCTTCTAGAGAGATCAAGTGTAAGGTGGTACACCGAGATGGTCTTAAGATGGACAAAGGCTGAGAGTATAGCCTACTGGTAGAGTGCTCGCCTATCATGCACGAAGCCCTGGGTTCAATTCCTTGGTGCCGCATACACAGAAAAAACTGGAAGTGGTGCCGTGGCTCAAGTGGCAGAGCAAAAAGTGTTCAAGGACTGTGCCCTGAGTTCAAGCTTCAAGCTCCAGGACTGGCAGAAAGAAAAGAAAAGAAAAAGAAAGGAAAGAGAAAGAGAGAACAAGAGGGGTGGGGGGAGGGAAATGGGGACCAAGACATGAGAAAGGGTATCAATGTATGTGAAGTAATGCACCTTCTATCTGGTGAATATCATGTAACCCTTCTATTAAATACAATAAAAATACATGAGAAAGAAATAAAGACAAAAGAAAAACAAAAAGATGTACAGAGGTTTTGAGCCATTATAAACTAGGCTGACAGCCTCAGGAAGGATGTGCCATTGCAGCTAATTCAGCAAAGAGAGGCACTGCACGAGTCCACAGGAAACTTGCAACTTCCAGTTTGGGCTGGTCTAAAGCCTGCAGACATCTAGGAATCCTGGGGAGTTCTCCAAGCAGTGTTCTGCCTCAACTCAGAGGGAGGGAAGGGTGGGCCTGGAGCTGTGATTCTGTAGGGTTGGGACTCTCCTCTTTGTCACAAAGAAAGCCTACAAATTCCCCAGTGCCTTACTGGATCCCTTTTTATGTTCTCTTGCTGATATTTTCCGAGTTCCTTTTTAAAATTGTTTAGTTCTGAGATAGTCACTGGGCCTAAGCTAGCCTCAGACTCCTGGGCTTGAGATCCTCCTGCTGCAGCCCTGGAGAATCTGGGATTGTAGGTGTGCAGCACTTACACACCCCGCCCAAGTCTTTATGGAAATATTTTAAATAGCCAAGTAGGAACTTGGTGGGGTAGGCCATTTTTTTTTCATGTGTATTGGCAGATGTCCTCAAGAGGGCAGGGCCCTGCCACTTACCTGGTGACGCCTCAGCCCCCCAAGTTCCAAGATCCCCTCGCCTCTTCCTCGTTCTCCTTTTCCCGATCCTCCTCTCCTGCCTTTCCTGGGAGCCCCGGGCTCAGTCCCCGGGCGGGGTGTCCCTCCTGTGTCTTCCAGGTTGGCTCCTGGGTTGACTGGCCCTGCGGAGCCCTTCGCGGGGGCCGCCCCGCCGCCGACACCGGGCCAGGGAGAGCCGGGAAGGCCTGAAGCTGATGCTCCGGCTCGGAGCCCGGACGGGTGTGGTCCTAGGAGGCTGCTGAGCTCGGGAAGCCTGCGGCTCAGGGGCCGCCGCCCCCGCCGCCCTCCGGTACTGCGTCCCGGGCAGTGGGGGCCGAGGAGTACCCAGGGCGTCCCTTACGTGCCGGCCCCTCTGTCTCGCTGCTCCTGGCCTGGCACCGGCGAGGACACTTGCCACTCGTGGGCAGCCTGGTGGCAGGCCCGGCCCGGGCGCCAGCCGGCAGGCGCTTTCGAAACCCGAAACCCTCCCGGGCCCGGCGGAGGCGGGCGGGGCGGGGCGTGCGCAGGGGGCGGGGCCTGGCGGGGAAGCCCGAGGTGGGCGTGGTCTCGGGTGGCAGCCGCGTCCCGCAGGAGCGTCGGGTGAGGTGGGCCGTACGCGGCGGTGCGCGCGCCCTCGAGCCGGGCGGCGGGGGCGAGCCTCGTGCGGGGGAGGGGGGGGGGCCGGGTCCTCGGGGGCGCGTGCGCAGACGCGTGCCGGCGTGTGTGTGTGTGTGTGTGTGTGTGTGCGCGCGCGCGCGGGCGCGGCGCAGGGGGCGGGGCTGCGAGGCTCGGAGCCGGCCTGAGGCGAGCGGGTGCGCGACGGGACGCGGGCGACCGGAGCCGGGCTGTGGGGAGGCGAGCGGCGGACGCACGGGCACCATGGAGGAGGACGACAGCTACGGTCAGTGCGTGGCCCGGCCGGCCGGCGGACTCCCCCTCACCGCTGCCGCTCGTGGCCCGGCCCGGCCGCGTCGCGGAGCCTCGGGCTGCCGGCGTTTCCCCGGGACGGCGTTGAGGGGCGCGGAGCCGGGCGGCGCTCGGGGGGCCGGGGGGGGGGCGTCCGCGGGGCGGAGGTCCGGGAGCCGGGGAGGGCGCGGAGGCCCGGCGGCCGCGGGGCGCCCGGGTCGGGGTCGGGTGGCGGGGGCCGGCGGGGCCGGGGCCGGGGCCGGGGTCTCGGCGGGTCGCGGTCCGCCGCTGTCACCCGCCCCGCCGGGGCCGGCAGCGTCCGCGCCCCGCGGCCCCGGGCTTTCCGGCTCTCCGGGTACTGGAAGTTGTGAGTCGGTCCGGCTCTTTGTTCCGAGATGACAGGACGGCGGGCGCCGGCCTCGCCGCGCGGCGGCGGAGCTCCGGGTCCCTCCCGGCCGCCGGCGCGGGGCCGCGGGCCGGGCTTCCCCGGGCTCAGCGCCCGCGCAGGCCGCCGCGCCCCGGGCCGCGGTGAAACCTCAGGGTCGCCCGAGGGTCTTGGCCACGCTTTGGGTCGGGCACCAGCTGTGTGCTCGCGAGGGGTAGGAGCGCGGCAAGTGGCACGAGTGGAGAACTTTTGCGTGGTGGTTTGGCAGGGAAGTACAAATACAGAACTTAAAAAAAAACACCACCAAAACCCGCCCCGGGCGGGCGTGGGGGGGCCGCGCGGGTGGCTCGGCCGTCACCCTGGCCGCCCCAGGCGGGGGGAGCCACCTGAGAGCCGGAAGTGGAGCTGTGGCTCCGAGCGCTCGGGGACAGCGCCCCAGCCCTGGGCTCGAGCCCCCGACCCGTTCATCTTGCCGCAAGACCATGAAGAACTGCTTACTGGCCCGCAAAGGCGGTTGAGGAACAGCAGCCCGACCCCGACCTGTGAATCCTGAGCCTTAGGGGGTGTTGCCTGTCCTCACTTTTTATTTACCTTCTAGTAAAGCCGCGTGCCCTTTCCTTTCGTGCTTGGAAAGCAGTCATTGCCGGCTGGCCCAAGAGGTTGTTCAGCCCTGCAGACTAATCTGGGTCTGGTCTGCCCTTTTCTAAGGAGGAGCACTCCCCATTCCCCCACCCCCGCCCTGTCTTGGGCTACTCCCTCTGCACCTGGCCCTGCACGGCCCCCCTTGGTTTCTGTGTTCTGCCCGGGTCTGTTCTCAGCCTCTCCATGGCTCCCGAGCACTGTGCAGGCAGGAAGCTCTAGGTCTGGCTGCTTTGACTACACCAGCTACTTTGCCACTGGGCCTGACTTGAGCTCCTAGGAGGGGGAGATGGAAGCCAGGTGTATTTGTTGCTGCTGCTGCTTTAACAAATTACCCCCAAACACAGGGGCTCAAAATATAAACTTAGAGGTCAGCAATCCAAGGTAGTTCCCGTCAAGCCGATGCCAGGTCTCCTCTGGGCTGGGTTACTTTGGGAGGCTCAAGGGGAAATCACTGCCTTGCCTTTTCCCGCTCTGGGGTGCCTGCTTCCCCTGGACCCTAGTCCTGCCCATCTTCAAAGCCATTCTGCCTGGCTGCTTCTCTTATCAGACTCTGGTGAGAATGGCAGCCATCTGCAACCTTAACCTCCCTTTCCCTGCAGATAACATAGTTACAGATTCTGGGGGTCAGCTGAGGACATCTTTCAAGCCATTACTTTGCCCATGATACTTGGGGGTGAGAAGGAACTTTATTTTCTCCTTTATACACTTTTTTTTTTTTTTTTTTTTTTTTTTGCTAGTCCTGGGCTTGAGCTCAGGGCCTGAGCACTGCCCTTGGACTTTCTCAAGGCTAGAGCTCTACCTCTTGAGCCATAGCACCACTTCCGGCTTTTCTATGTATGTGGTACCAAGGATTCAAACCCGGATCTTCATGCATGCTAGGCAAGCACTCTACCACTAGGCTGAACTCCCGGCCCCTCCTTTATACAATTATAAAGGGTCATCTTTTTATTTTGGAGGAAGCAAAAAAATTTGAATTAAAGATTTCCCCCGGGGAAATAGCATAAAATGGCTGTGTTAAGGTCAAGACTGCCAATTCCTTTTTTCATTTTCTTCTTCCCTATCTCCTTCCTCTCCCTTTCCCATCCTTCCTCCTTCCTTTTTCTTTTTTTTTGAGTGGGGGATTCGTGTGATGACCAGGTTGGCATGAAACAGCTGGACTGCAGTGGTGGACTGAGTCTGTCAGTTGTTTTTTCTTATTTTATTTTTTTTATAGTGTCCTTTGGTTTCCAGAGCTTTCTGTTTCCCTCCAAGATTGTACAGAGAATTTACCCATACAGTTTTCACATGCTGAAAGGAAATGTGTACTCAGAGCCTCTATTGTTTTCTTCAGAATGAATTTCATAAACCTCATTACATGGTTTTTAATGTATTTAATGGTAAAGAGCTGTTCCATACAGTTTTAACTTTTTACATTTTTTTCCTTCTGGGGGGACATGCCCCCCCACCATGAGCAGCACCCAGAACAGATCTTTTGAACGCCATATTTCCTGTGCTGCTAATTTTAACTTTTTTTTATGTACTAATGTTTTTGACTCAACTTTGCTTTTGGTCCTATTATCTGAGTTTAATTATAACAGTCGTGTCAGTCAGCTTAGAACCCTCGCACTCATTCTTCTTTGGGGAAATACATCTGGACTTCTGAGTTACAATAAATAAACTTGGAAATGCAATTCATTTCACTGTTCAGTTAAAAAGAATGTCAGAAACAACCCAAGGCCTCGTGGTGTTCAGCAGGCAGGGACAATTTGCCAGTTACACATGTGTACCTTGTGCCTTGAGTCCTTTTAGAACGACCTCTCTTACTGCCCTGTGGAGACAACTTTTAACTTCTGTTTACTCTACTCTTAGCACTCAAGAAGTAAGAAAGCATAGAGTGATACTTGTCACTCACCACACACTGTATGGATGGGATCAGTCTATGTTTCACAGGATTGTCAACATAAACCTTTGTGCACTGCATTTATCCTGCCACCCTGGTGTCGGCAGCAATTTGGGGCTAGTGAATGTAGTTTTGCCTGGATTCAGGGACAGCGCTCTTTGTAAGGTATCATTTATGTATGTGTATGTAAATATGCATATGTATGTACATGTATGTGTACACACACACACATATATGCATATTGTGGTGGTGGTGGTTTAAGATTTGGACCTAGGAGCCCGGGTGCTCTGGTGCTCTGCCACTTGAACCACATCTCCATTTCTGGCTTTTTGCTGTTTAACTGATAAATCTCAGAGATTTGTCTACCAGTCCGGCTTTGAACCTCAATCTGCAGATCTCAGTTTCCTAAGTCACTAGTATTAAAGATGCAAGCCACCAGCAATCAGCTTAAACATTTTTTTTTGTGGGTCATGGGGCTTGAACTAGGCCTGGGCGCTGTCCCTTGAGCCAAACCCCACTTCTTGCTTTCTAGAGGTTAATTGGAGATAAGAGTCTTGGGTCCTTTTGTGTCTGGACTGGTTTAGAACCTTGATCCTCAGGTCTCAGGTTCCTAAGTAGCTAGGGTTACAGGTGTGAGCCCCTCTTCAGCTTACGCTTTTAAAAGCTGGAGTCCTTGGAATCTACCATTTTACCATAGCAAGGTATACATGCTGTATACCTTGCTTTCACTCCTTTAGAAAAAAAATTAGCTTTATTTAGATAAATTGTCCACTGAGGTTTAGATAAATTTTCGAGTGAAGAGGAAAGCTATCTCTTGAGGCGTCTGTAAAATGTCCTTTACATATTCCACTTACGAAATATTTTAACTTTTCTTCACCTGTGATGTGATCTTCACATTGAGTTCCTCGATTCATTGTCTAGCACAAGCTGAGTGGAACTCATTTTAAGGTAGAACATCAATGTTCCAGCTAGAGTTGAGAGAAGTAGCTTTCAGTTTTTAGGTAGAGGGAGGGCAGTGAGGCCAGGCATTAAGAACGTAGTTCATTTGCATGCCACAAAGATTACTCAGGTGCTGTTGTGTAAGAAAGTACCTTCTCCCTCTTTGGCGCGTGAGGAACATGTCACATGGGCAGGTATTCAGGACCAGAGCAAAAGGAAGAAATAACAAAGACATCCAGCATCTGGGCTTCCGTTCCTTGTATCTTTCCATCTATCTCCCCTTGTCTCTGTGGTCACTGGAGATGGTTACAGTCTGGCCTGGGTTCTGTGCATGGACAGACTGGGGACTCAAGAGAAGCTCTTTCCTTGGGGTGTGTGGGCCATGAGCCACCACCTGAGTGGGGAATGTTGCCCTGCTGGGTGCCTGTGGCATGGGGAAGCATGAATGGGGGCGGTGAGTGGCTGCCACCAGAGGGAACTGACTTCCTGGCTGGTGTAACCTGATATCTAGTTGGTATTTCACCAGGTTGACCTACAGGAAAGCAGGCTCTTTTGCTAGGAAGGGGCTGGGCACAGTCCTGAGTGTCCACAGCACGAGCTTTTCTCAGATTGTCTTCTGGTCTATGCCAGAAGAGCAGGATCAGAGGAGAGCTTGTATCAGGATTATAGGGAGAACTGACCGTGGAGTCATGTGCACGTGTGTGAGTGTGTGTATGGGACTACACTGAACTTGAGAGATAATTCTTAAGCTTACTTTAAAAATTTGGCCGGCATATAATGAATGATTGTTGCCCTTAATGTACTATGTTGTCTCTCATCTCCTTTGCTGTCCCTTGGTTATCTCATATTGGTATAGTATCTCACTTTGTTATCTGATATATTGAATTTATTTGTATTTGGATATTTGAAATTTGATAGGGAAGGGGGGAAAACCAAGACGGGTGGTGGGTGTGGGGGGGGGAGGGAAATGGGTACCAAGACATGTGAAAGGGTATCAATGTATGTGAATTAATGCACCTTCTATCTGGCAAATATCATGTAATCCTTTTACTAATTACAATAAAAAATTTTTAAAAAATAAAGTAAAATAAAAATTTGGCCAGGAGTTTGGCCTAGTCATAGAGTACACAGGTACCACATACACAGGAAAAGCCAGAAGTGATGCTGTGACTCAAGTGGTAGAATACTGGCCTTAAGGAAAGTCCAAGGACAGTGCTCAGGCCCTAAATTCCCCAGGACTGGCAAAAAAAAAAAAAAAAAATTCCACTGGTGGCTTTCTGAAAGTTTGGCATTTTAGGAAAGCAGTCCATTTTTCTCATAGCTGGTTAGTATCCCAGTACTCAGGAAACACCATGAAATAGTTGACATTTTATTTCTTTGGAGGGCCTCATTATTTCCTTACTAGATGACTCTGCATCTGGACTTCCCAGCTGTCTCAAAAGGAAGAGGTGCTTTTCCCTTCATAGGATGCCCTGCCCAAGGGAAGACCCGGCTCCTCTGTGCTTTTGTTTTCTCTTGTGGACTTCTGAACTTTGAGTATGTACTTTATGTTTTAGTTTTGTTCCATCCCTTTTAATTTTTTTATTTTATTATATCCACTTTATAATAACATAGGCATATTTTACATTTTACAAAGATACATTTTTAAATGTTTCCTTTTATTATTTTTAGTTGTACACAGGGTTTTCAGTTCAATAGTTCAGTTTGTAGGTATAATGTACTTCTTGATCAATGCCACCCTGATAATGCATTTTTTAAAATTTTTTATTGTAATTAATAAAAGGGTTACATGATATTTACCAGATAGAAGGTGCATTAATTCACATACATTGATACCCTTTCACATGTCTTGGTACCCATTACCCTCCCCCCACCCCACCCCCGATAATGCATTTTTAACCTGCACTCAGGTCTCTCTCAGCAGCCCTCTGGGACCTCTTTCAAATTCCATGGTGCGTACTTTTTGCAGAGAGAGTCCTTACCTTAGCTTTCATCAGGTTCTCAGAGGGTTCCATGGGTGGCAGATGTGCCTTAAGCCTATGCCCAGGCCAGGCTGTGTGCTAGACTGGAATGTCAGCTAGGGAGTGATCACTCAAGATGTTCAGAGTGATGGTTTGGCATCAGAACAGATGACAGAATAACCAGCCTTCTGAGAATGGGTCTTTTAGGAAGATTAGAAAATTAATTCCCAGTGTTGTTATTTCTTGACTATGACCTCTGCTGAACTCCTGAACCTCTTGATTCTGCCACAGGAGAAAGATCTGTTTTTTTTACAGATGAGCTCTAGTGTGAAGGAATGGAGAGGTGGTGCTTACCCAAGCGTACTTACACCCTCAGAGGCCAAACAGGTGTAGGCCCCAGCAGGCAGAGGGTTCCTGCAGCATGGTGAGAGAGCTCATGGCTTCAGAAGAAAGCTGCCTTTTCCGTCTCTGTGCTTCCAGAATAAGCCTTGCACCTGGGGTCCCACAGGGCCAAGTTTAAGTTAGCATGCAGGGACTTTGAATTTTTTTTTGTCTTTAATTTTCCATCCCAAACAGAGTATGAACACTGCTGTAGTCATGTGCTCTCTTTTGATTTTCTAGGGTATGGGTGATTTCTGTTGATCTTACATTTAGTTACACAGTTAATGGTTTGCCCTTATTGAAAAAGAACAGTTCTGTGAAGTAAGGGTTTTCTTAGAAAATCTGGAACATACAGTTACCATAATTATATACTTTGTGGACTTTTGAGCTAGTCTCCTGGGGATGACATTGGCATGTCAGAGAGTGTTAACTTTGAAATTCTGGATGCATGGTGCTAGTTGTTCTTCAAAGAACTGTATGCAGTAGTGTTCCCTGCTAGCTGGGCTCTGTACATTTCTGATAGGCACCATAACAATTGGCACTTAAAATCTTCCTTTACTTAAAAACTCAAAACTAATTCAATGGTTGCCAAATGGTGTCTCATTGAATCTATTGATTACGTTAGGTGAAAGGAATGTGTTTGCCTGTTTGTGTTTTGTGACTATTTCACATTGGATGATGGCTTCATTCCTCTGAGAATTCCTGTAATGACCTCTAACAGATCAAGTGGTTACAGTTTTTCTCACTCTAATGTTGTAAGGGGGAAGTAGGTGTTGAGGAAAATGGGCTTTTTTTAGAGGGTTTTCTATTATAATTAATAGAAGAGTTACATTATATTTGCTAGATAGAAGGTGCATTACTTCACAAACATGTTTTTTGTCCTGAAACTGCAGTTTGGATCAGATTTTGGCTAGTTGTTACATATCTACCTCTCCTCAGTTTTTCTCTTAAAGACCTCTCCACCTTTAACTGTCTTCTGACCAAGTATAAAACTTTCCTCTAGAGGAAAATGTATGAGTTTTAATAAATCTGATTGGTCTGGATTATAATGTAATGAGCTCTTATGGACCACACACACTCCAACTGTTGCTAACTGTTCCATGTGGTAAACAAAGGTCTTGCCAGGTGGACCTTTTTTTTTTTGTATGTTTGGCCTCACCACCAGGTAGGCCACTACACTATAGGAAAAGCCAAGAGGAGGCTGCCTTCTGCTTTAAGGGTGGGGGAGCCACATGATAGGGTGTGTGTAGCGGGGGGGGGGGGGGAGGGGGACCCTGCATAGCCACAGAGGTGGAAAAACTCATGGTGGTAGGGTCTCCTCCCTGTGTGCTTGTCTTCTCCTACCACCCCCATACCCCAAGATGAAAGGCCTTTGGAGTGGGCTTTGAAGGGAAGCCCTTTGCCCAGACCTGTCCAGATCACCAGCCCCTTGCAGCTTCTTGCTTTCTCTCTAATTGTTGTTGCTTAGTTTCACTTGCAATAATAGAGGCCTGGAGGAGGTGGAAAATTATTTAGAATGTTCAAGAAATGAATCCCACATCCTCTCAAACTGCTGGCAACGCTGTTTTGCTGTTCCCTTTGTACTGACTGCAAAAGCACGGACTAGAGGATGACAGGGGGGTTACCCCTGCACGTCCTCTATGTAAGAAAGGCACCCACACCCTCCTTTTCTGCTTTTGGGGCAATGAGGTGGTGGGGCTGCTTCCTGGAAGGGCTGAAGCTGGCAGCAGGCGCAGGATGGCACCTTCTCACACATACTTCCCGTGTGTGTGTGTGTGTGTGTGTGTGTGTGTGTGTGTGTGTGTGTGTGCGCATGTACATATGCTCGTGTGCGCTTGTGCTGCTTCTGGGGGTTGAGCTCAGGGCCTGGGCACTGTCTCTGAGCTTCTTTTGCCAGCGTTTGATCACTTGAGCCACAGCTGCACTTCGGGCTTTTCTTTTTTTTTTTTTTTTTTTTTCAGTTTTGTTTATTGGAGATAAGCATCTCATGGACTTTCCTCCTTGGGCTGGCGTGGAACCACAGTCCTCACATTTCTGCCTCCTAAGGATTACCAGTGGGGACCATGGACACCCAGCCCCCATGTGCCTTCCTCCTTTGTGTGCTGTCTTCAAGAAGCTGGCTGTGTCCAAAGCTGTCTATGCTGTCACTAGTAATGCTGGGTCTGAATGACGGAACTGGTGCACAGCTATTAAAAACCACACTCTTCCATCGTACTATCAGAGGTTCGGTTTCTGTGAGCAATTTGCAGTTGCTTGTTGAGTCAACATTACTAACTGCTCTATGCCATGAAGTCCCTGTTGTCATGGCTGCTTTGAGCCCCAAAGGAGGAGGCTGGCATGCAGACAGGCGTGTCTGCACCTCTGGCATTGGGAGGGAACTGGATCATGGAGGGGCTGGGCTAAAGACCAATGAAGGTGGCAAGTGAACTCATTCCTGGCTAAGAGAATGAGCAGAGGATGGGCTAGGGAGAGGAAGCAGCGTGGCCACTGGGAGCTGCCCAGAGGTAAGAAGGAGACCACAGCAGGTTAGGTTTCAGGGTATGGTGGTGTTAAGAACCCACTCACTGTCTGGCTTAAACTCAGGAGGGTCAGAACTTCACGACTTGATGGTTAGTTTGCAGTTCAGATAGGTGACTGGGTGGACACTTCAGGAGCTGTCATTAATGCCCATAGAGATCTGGTCAGGGCCTGACCCAGGGAAGCAGGAGTTGGAGGAGAGAATAAAGTAGAGATAGTGCTGGCAGATGTGATTACCTGTATCTGTTAGGGATGGATTATGGAACAGGGAAGAAAGGAGCCATGGCTTCAGGTAAGTTGAGCCTTCAGCCTCTGGTGTCTGCTTTGATAAAGTCTAGGTTCAAACTGAGGGATTTGTGGTGGACTGCAGGAATCTGTGGCACTTTGTAGAGGACCTGCTCCAAAAGGCCATTTAGATGGCTGTGTTGGACTAGAGGTTGAGAGATGATGAACACATAACTGGGACCGGGAGGGTCCCAGAGAGTGGGTGACAGACATCACATGCTGTTTCCAAAGAGGTCCAGGATAGCATCTTGGCAGCCCCACGAAGGGCTAGGTGGAGGCAGAGGACTGCAAAGGAGCCTTCAGAAGGCTGACTTGCATTGCCCTTCTAGTAACTACACTGTAAAGAGAAGAAGGGAGAGGAGAGAAATACTACGGGAGCTCAGTCAGGAGAGGAAGGGAGGGAAGGTTGCTAGGCGGAGGGCAAGGGGGGAAGTAGAGAAGAAAAGAGGCCAGAGGGTACACATAGGAGCTTCCACAATAGTGAGGAGTAGTGCGGAAGTGGAGAGCTTTTTGTTGCTAATTTGGGGAACATGTAAGAGTGATTTTTCAACTCTTTCCTAATACATGTTTGAATCCGTGTTCCTGTGTAGTTAGTGAATCTCCAGAGGCGGGGGCTCATATTTCACTTTGTCCACTTGCTTCTACGCACAGCAGCTGCAGACTGCCTGTGATTGAGAGCCCATTCAGCTAAAGTTACTTTCTTTTGTATTCTCTGATTCCCTGAAATGTAGTTTCCAGAAGCCATAATGATTGAAATGAAGAGGGTGCTTCAGTTCTCAGCTGTGCTTTGCACACGACATTGTTGCCTGTAATGAGGACTACTCTCCCTCCAGACAGCCCTCCCCACGCCATGCTGTCCCCACCCTACTTCCACTCTTCCTTGTTAGCGAAGCTGTCTTCTGTCTGTCCATCCACTCAACTGTCTAGCCAGTCAGCTTTTCTTTTTTTGGTTTGTCATGGGGCTTGAACTCACAGTGCCTGGCCACTGTCCCTGAGCTCTTTTGCTCAACGCTAACACTTTATCACTTCCAGTTTTTGAGCAGTTAATTGGAGATAACAGTCTCATAGACTTTCCTGCCAGGCTTGTCTTTGAACTTGGATCCTCAGGTCTCAGCCTCCTGAGTAGCTAGGGTGACAGGCATGAGCCACCAGTGCCTGGCCAGTCAACACTTCTTTTACTGTTGTCTTCCTGTCAGGGTGATTGCTTTGGGGATTTTTGAAATCAAGGCCCTGCTTTCAGAAACTCATAGCATAGAGCAGTGGGTAAGATTTTTTAAAAATGGAAGAACATATGACAGATGATATGATGGTGATATGAGCAAATGTAGCTACACTCCGGGGCATGTGGATATGTGGGTGAAAGTCACTCGGGAGGGCTGAGTTCCGAGTAACTGTGAATGCCCCTCCTGAAAGAGCCCTGAACTGCTGGCTTCTGTGTTTCCCATTCAGTGCTGAACCTCATCGTCCTAGAGACAAACTATCCTTTTTACATCTCTTAAAGATCATTGTTCTTGTGGAGTGGCAGGCCTGGCAATGGAAATGGATAGGCTTTGGTTAAACATGTGTTTCGGGCTACCAAATGTTTTATATTAAGAGTCATGAGTCTTGTATGTAGTTGAGGAATTTGTGGGATTGCAGAGTAAAGGTGATTTGTCCCTCCCAAACCCTCTGAGTAAGGCTGGCTTAGAGAACCTCTGACACCAGGGTCATGCAGCCTGGGCTTTGATTCCCCTAGAGCAAGAACACCTCTTTCAGTTAGGCAACTAGGATTTAGGAGCCACCAGATAACTAGTCTCAGTGATCAAGCCTCTTTCTAAGCTATGCTGAGTGCCTCTCCACTGTGAGAGCTTTGTCTTGATCCTTAGCTCTTGTTCCCCTCCTGGTTGAAGAAAGGGCTGCTGTAAACACTCAGGGAGAAGCAATCCCTGCAATCATGAGCTTCCAGCTTTCAGAGCAGAGGCAGGGATTTGAAAAGGACCTTGCCAAGACAGGAGTACCAGCAGTGAGGTTGGAAATAGATTTTGGGCCCCAGATGTGTAACCATGGTATGGAATGCTCACTTGAGACTGTCTGGGAAAGATTTTCATAAAATAAGGCCTGGGCCATCCAGCTGATGTCAGCTTAGCTGTGTGGGTCTCAGAGAGTGCATACAGAGGCCCCAGAATTGCCAGTGTCTGTTCCAACATGTTGTCAGGATGACAGCCTGACAATAATACAGCACCAAACAGAGCTCTGCACAGCCCTTCACTTCTTGCTGGGAGCTGATGCCCTCCTGGTCCACCCTGGCATGCTTCTTCACTGCTCTCCTGTTTTCCTGAAGAGTGTAACTTCTTTCTGACCTATTCTTTACTCTGACAGAAGTGTCTTAGTTCCCCCTGTTCAGGCCATGGTGAGAAGCATGGAGGAGACGGAATTCTGGCAGAATTCCTCGGTGGAAAGGAAGATTCTTTTGTGGAGTTACAGTATCCCAGTGGGATCCCATCAGACTCTGGTCTAACTTCAGAGGGTGGCGGTATCCCATGGTACACCAGGAAGGCTCCTCTGCCTAGGATGGTTCAGTGAGGCCCAGGTGACCCACTGAGATACCTTGTTTTGCTTGCACACCCCAGGCATCTGTGGGTGTTTTCTACTAGTTCACTGGGCCTAGGTGCTTTCCTCACACTTGGGTCATGAACAGGCCCATGGCCCAGCCCCTGCTCAGATCCTTAGTCAACCAGGATCTTACTTGGATGGCCCAGTTGGTTACACAGCCTGTGTTGCCACCTTACTGCCTGGCCTTCCTCCTCTTCTTGTCTTGTTGGTGGAAGGGATCTTCCTCTCTTATTACCAACCCAACCCACAGGCTTAGCAGGGCCTTGTTGACTGAATCATTACATCTAAACTTGCTTCTGTTTTTGACAGAGAAACTAGGCCCCTGAGATTGCTCATGGCATCTGTGAGTCACTCAGAACCAGAGCCTCTTACCTCATGTGCACTACCTCTTGCTTCATTCCTGGGTCAGCCTATACTTTGTGTGGAGGCATGATTCCTACCGCAACTAGTGGTGGAGTCACCCAAGCTCCTCGCCATGGACTTGTTGGGACGGCTGTGAAGATACCTGCTATGTTTTTGATCTTTCCCTGGGCTTGAGCTCTGGGCCTGGGCGCTGTCCCTGAGCTCTTCAGCTCAAGGCTACCGCCCTACCCCTGAGCTACAGTGCCACTTCCGGTTTTTTGGTTGTTAATTGGAGATAAGAGTCTCATGGACTTAAGCGCCCAGGCTGGCTTTGAACTGCAGTCCTCAGATCTCAACCTCCTGTGTAGCTAGGTGTGAGCCACTGGTGCCAGCTTGCTTTTGATCTTTCTATATAAATCTTCACAAGAGGGATATTTGCTTGAAAAAATGAATGATTTTATGCTTGAAAGATGAGTGTGCCAAACAAATTACTTAGGAGAAGCCAATACAGCATATAATAAGTTTACCAGTCTCTCCCAAAGACTTCCTGTTTCCTCCTTCCCCTCTTATCTCCTCCTCCCCACTTCTTCCTTCTCCTCTTCCTCTACCTCCTCCTTTGTCTTCTCTTTCTGCTGTTTTCTCCCCTTTTCCTCCTCTCTGTTTTTTTTTTGTTGTTGTTTCTGGCCAGTTGTGGGGCTTGAACTCAGCGCCTGAGCGCTGTCCTTGGACTTTTCTCAAGGCTAAAGCTCTACCACTTGAGCCACAGCACCACTTCTGGCTTTTTTCCATGTATGTAGTACCAAGAAATAGAACCCAGGTCTTCATGTATGCTAGGCAAGCACTCTACCACTAGGCCAAACTCCTGGCCTTACTTCTCTGTGTTTGGACAACTGTATGGCCCAGTCTGGTTTTGAACTGTCTCACTGCTTCAGCTCCTAGAGTGCTGAGATTGGGTTGTGTGTTCCCATGCCTGGCTTAGATGCATCTGTAAGGGGAATAAACAACTAGAATTTGGTTGTTGGGTACTAGTGGCTCACATCTGAAATCTTAGCTACTCAGGAGGCTGAGATCTATGGTGACAGTTTGAAGGCAGCCCAGACAGGACAGTTTAGGAAACTCTGATCTCCAGTTAGCCACCAAAACACGAGTCCCTTCCTGCACATCAAAGTCAGAAATAGCTAGTGAATCTCACACTTCACCTCTCTAACCCCAACTATTCTGACTCCCTGCCCTCCCTCCCTCCCTCCCTCCCTCCCTCCCTCCCTTCCTTTCCCTCTTTCTTTCTTTTCTTTCTCTCCCTCCCCCCCCCCCTTTCTTTCTTTCAGCTTCTTACACTTGCTAGGCAGATGCACGGCCACTTAGCCATATCTCCAGCCCTCATTTGCTTTACTTATTTTGCCCAGGGTTCGCTTCAATTTTCAATCCTCCTACCTATGCCTCCTGCATAGTTGGGCTGGCAAGCACACACCGCATGCCTGGCTTATTGGTAGAGATGAAATCTTATTAAATTTTTGTTCAAACTGGCTTTGAATTGCCCTCATCCAGCTCTCTGCCTTCCGAGTAGCTGAGCGTACTGGAAAAGACAATCAGTTTCAGCCTTCTTCCACTTATTTTATTGGCAGTTGTGAGACTTGAACTCAGGGCCTAGGTGCTGTCCCTGAGCTCTTTTGCTCAGGGCTAGCACTGTACTCCTTTGAACCACAGCTCCACTTCCAGTTTTTGAGTGGTTAATTGGAGATAAGAGTTTTATGGGGACTTTTCTGCCCACATGGGCTTCAAACCACAGTCCTCAAATCTCAGCCTCCTGAGTAGCTAGGATTATAGGTGTGTGCCACTGGCTCCTGGCTCCTTCCACTTGTGAGGTCCCTTATAGTCATCTAGATAATTGATGATTATCTCCCTTTTTTAAGATTAGATCATTAGGGGCCCGGAGTATGACCTAGTGGTAGAGTGCTTGCCTAGCATGTATGAAGACCTGGTTCCATTCCTTGGTACCACATTCATAGAAAAAGCCAGAAGTGGTACTGTGGCTCAAGTGGTAGAGCTCTATCCTTGAGAAAACCCAAGGACAGTGCTCAGGCCCTGAGTTCAAGCCCCAGGACTGGCAAAAAAAAAATTAGCAGATCAATCTTTTCCATTGCATTTACTGACTTTACATACTTCCAGGTTCTGGGCATTAGAATGTGGACATCTCTGGGAGTCATTATTGTGCCAACTGTTGGCACACCAATGTTCTTATTCCTGGATGTTTCTTAAGGACCAGTGGTCTCATCCTTCCTGTAAGTCTTTCTTGAGGAATGTGCCACATGGTTATCCACGTGTGTTCGGTGTAGACTTTGCTTAGCTTTCTTAAGCATTTCTAATTGTACAAAAGTATTTTTAATTCAAGGGGAAGGCAAGCCATGTGCAGAAGCAGCAGCAAGCCTAACTCTTCCATCCTGAATTCCACTGATCTGCAGCCCTCCCTCCTTGTCATCAAAGCACTGGGGCTGAAGCTATGTTGTTGCTGTGCAGCCTTTTGCATTTTTCTCTCTTTGAGAGCAAAGATTACCTTTCCTGGTTTCAGGTACTGGAAACAGTAGAGCAGCGAGTCTTGATAGGAAAGAGGAGCTTGCCATTCTAGAAGGAAGTACTGGCAGACTGTTACTGGATGATTATGGCCCTCTCAGAGAACTGTTGAAGGTTTTTTTTGTGGTTGTTTAGTTTCTACCCTGAGTAGATTTCAAGGGTACAAAGTATGTTTCTGGCTTAGTATTTTTGCTAAGCACTATTGTTCTTTCCCATTTCTGCTATTGTTCTTATCTCCCATTTTCTAAGACATATAAACAGTGTGTGCACATCATTATAATAAGAGAAATGTAAACTTATACTTTAAAAAGAATACATAAATTATACATTCTTGTATTAAAACCCAGTTTACAGGGGAAAAAAAGTATAGTTTACATCACATAATCATTTGGGGTGTGTGTGTGTGTGTGTGTGTGTGTGTATGTGTGTATGCGTATATATATATATCTATATGTCTGTATACATATGCATGTGCTGGTCCTGGGGCTTTAACTCAGGGACTGAGCTCTGTCCTTGAGCATAGACTCTAGCACTCTACCACTTGGGCCGCAGCACCATGTCCAGCCTCTTCTGAGCAGTTTATTGGAGATAACTGTTTTATGGACTTTCCTGCCTGGGCTGTCTTTGAACCGCTATTCTTCGATCTCAGTTTCCTGAGTAGCTAGGATTTCAGGTGTGAGCTAACAGCACCAGGCTTACATGTAACTTTTTTTTTCTTTTTTGCCAGTCCTGGGCTTGAGCTCAGGGCCTGATCACTATCCTTGGGCTTTCTCAAGGCTACAGCTCTAGCTGTAGTGAGCCTCAGCACCACTTCCAGCTTTTTTCTATGTATGTGGTACTGAGGAATCAAACTCCAGTCTTCGTGCATGCTAGACAAGCACTCTACCACCAGGCCAAACTCCCAGCCCCTAAACATAACTTTTAAAGATATTTTAATAATCTTTCAGAAGTTAGACTTTAGTTCTCTGTATTATCATGTTCCCAAGGTCATTTAAATTCCACAAAAATAGGTCACTCATTGCCCAGTCCTAGCCAAAGCAGAAAGAATGAAAGGAGCAGGTCCTAGGCCAGCTTATCACCATGGTGATCCATCTCTTAGAGAAAACAAAGATTCCAAGTCTGTTTTGCCAGACTGTGTGAGAAGATGGTCACTCTTGGAATGAGCTCTTGGAGACAGCTGGAGGGCTCATTGGCAAGGAGATGGGTCACGGTCTTACTATAATTCACATTACAGTGAGCTTGATAAATGAGCCCAGGAGCTGCAGACAGAACTGGGGGACGGCCCTGTGATGCCATGTGGAAGGGTAACTTACTCCAAATAGTTAGCCCACTTTCCAGCATTGTACGTTGGTGTGTACATAGAAGGAATGCTGTACCTGTATAAGAAGTCAGATACTGACATTGAAACCAAGCTGTGGCCAGGGGAGGCAGTGGCATGCCAAGGGAGGGCTGGGTATGGATATCTTTTGGCACTTTATACAAAAACATGGAGAGTACAGAGACAAATATTGTATCTACTTTGAGAGTGAAGGTGGCTGAATAATGAGATGAATTTATTCCTGGACCAGTCTGGGCTGTGATCCTCCTTGTTATGCTTCCATGGAGCCGGGATGGCTGGAGCATACCACTACACCCAGGCTGGCTAGGAACCACAGTCCTCCTGCTCTTTGCTTCTGAAGTAGCCGGGATGATAGGCATGAGCCACTATACCCTTTAACATTTTTATCTTACTGTGCAGCCCAGGCTGGCCTCAGATCACTATGTAACAGAAACTGGCCTTGAACTCATAGTCCTCCTGCCTTTGTGCCTCCCAAGTGCTAGGATTATACAGCCTGTGCCATTCTGCTGACTGTAGTACGATTTTGTTTTCCTGCTTTAAGAAAGAAAAAAAAAATCAGGGGCTGTGAGTTTGGCCTAGTGGTAAGAGTGTTTGTCTGGCATGCATGAAGACCCAGGTACCACATACACAGAAAAAGCCAGAAGTGTTACTGTGCCTCAAGTGGTAGAGCTCTACCCTTGAGAAAGCCCAAGGACAGTGCTCAGGCCCTGAGTTCAAGCCCTGAGACTGGCAAAAAAAAAAGCTCACATCTGTAATCCTCATCACTCAGAAGGCTGAGATCTAAGGATCTGAGGATCATGATTTGAACCTAGCCCTGACAGGAAAGGCCGTGAGATCTTGTCTCCAGTAAACTATCAAAACTACAAGTGTGGCTCAAGTGCTAGAGTGCTAGCCTTGAGCAAAAGAAGCTCAGGGATAGCACCCTGCGCCTAAGCCAAGAAAAAGAAAAAAGAAGAAAAGTCATGTTAAAGAAGTATTGTTGCATTCTTTGTTAGCCTGAGGGGAAACACCCTAATCAATCATTTGAATGAGAGGGCACAAAAGAACTGCAGTAGTTGAAAGAAGGGGGCTGAGGTTTCCCAAGAGTGGCTGTAGGACACCTGTGCATACCAGTAATGAAACCAATATTCAGAAATAATAAATAATGAAACCAATATTCAGAAAGTGCTTCTGTATCTGAGCGGTCTTGTGTCCTTAAGTAGTAACTGACAAAGCAGTTTCACCTTCGTGTGTATATGTGTGTGCACTCACACATGCTGGTCCTGGGTCTTCAACTCAGGGCCCACTCAAAGCTGGTGCTCTGCCACTTTGAGCCACAGCTCCATTTCTAGCTTTCTGGTAGTTAATTGGAGATAAGAATCTCATGAACTTTTTTGCCCTGGCTGGCATTGAACTGCGATCCTCAGACCTCAGCTTCCTGAGTTGCCATGAGCCACCTGTGCCCAGCTGAATTGTTTTTTAAAAAGCAATTTATTAGCTGGGCTCAGTGGCTCATGCCTGTCATCCTAGCTACTCAGGAGGCTGAGATCTGAGGATTGTGGTTCAAAGTCAGCCTGGGCACTAAAGTCTGTGACACTTTTATCTCCAATTAACTGTCAGAAAATGGGAAGTGGTGCTGTGGCTCAAGGGGTAGGGCTGAAGAGCTCAGGGACAGTGCCCAATCCCTGGACCAGTTCAAGTCTCAGGACCCAAAAAAAAGGCAATTTATTGTGATTTTCTCTCTCTCTCTCTCTCTCTCTCTCTCTCTCTCTCTCTCTCTCTCTCTCTCTCTCCTCTCTCTCTCTCTCTCTCTCTCTCTCTCTCTCTCTCTCTCTCTCACACACACACACACACACACACACACACACACACACACACACACACACACACACACACTCCCTGATACTGTGGTTTGATCAGGTGCTCTAACACTTGAGTTCCTCCATCAGCCCTGACACATATTTTTAAGGCATTAAAACTTTGGATCATAGACCCCCTGTCCTGGGGACCCTCAGACTGCTCTTCTCGAGTCATGTGGCAGCACATAGGCTAGCCACGCATGGCTCTGTTCACTTCCTGGGCTGTGGTAGAGGGTACAGGAGGATTTACACACCTCTGATGATCAGTGCGCTGCTGACTGCTCCTCTCAGGCTGTAACCATCTGATTTATCTGGTTTTGCTTTGGGCCATTCAGAATTCCCCATTCGAGGGCTTTAAGCTTTGGAGCGTTCTTAAGAAGAAAGTCAGGAGATCAAAGAAGCAAAAAATAACCAAGCTTGGATTTTTTTTAAAGACTCCTTTATTATAGTTACCAAGTTTAACTATCCACCTACTTTAGCTTCCTGAGTGTCTTTGTGTGGTTTTCTGTTTTGGTCCTTTGTAGAGATGCCCTCCCTTTATGACACTAATGTTGCTAGGCAACCACTGGATGGGTGCCAGCCAGGGAAGTGTCCTAAAAGACCCTTCTGCCTCCCCACTTGGACCAAAGAGAGGCTTGTCCCTGAGACTACTGCCAGGCATGTAGGAAGCTGAACCATTTGCCCCAAGAGTCATGTGGGTACTGATTCATCTGTTCTCCAGGCTGTGAGATGCTGTCTGAAGAGAAGCCATTGCAGGCTGTGTGCTTGGGTTGGTAATAATGGTGCCTTCTCTAGCTAACTGAGAAATTATTACTGTGGAAAATTGCAAACACAGGAAAAGTTAGAGGTTCGCTTCCTCCATTAACGTGTCATGTGATTACAGTCTTGTACATATCCCTACTTGTTCATCTGAGTTAGGGCCTTTCTGGAAAATCTGGGGTGTAGAATGCTTTGTAGCTTGTTCTTATTTACTAATAAAAAACAGTATGTGTCTTTCTCTGTCATTAAAATTCTAAACATACACAAGTGGTAGTGACATCAAGGAAAGGACGCCACTCTCTCAGGGGACAGCAAGAAGGAATGAGGCTGTGAGGAAGCAGCTTTGCCAGCCAGGCCATGGAAAAGACCCCCAAGCTTCAGATTTGCCCAGCAAATGGGCACAAGTGGCAGGCACATTGGTCTGGGGTCAGTGCCTTCTCTTGCCCATCCCTGCAGTTTCCACTTGGTTTCTGTAGCAAATACTTTGTGATAAACTTTGCCTCCCTTCCTAGTATTTTGTTAGGCTAGATTCCTTTAGGCAAACTCACTGGGTGGGCCGGTTGTTTAACTGCAGTAGCCATACCAAATGCATTTTCAGAAAATCCTGTTACTTTAACCTTCACACCAATAATGATGATACTTGTTAATTTATCCTTCCCAGTGTTAAATCAGTTTTTAATCACTTAGCGTATGGCTTAATTTTTCTGCTAATTTGAAATTTTTAAGTAATTTTATTACTATAAAGGTACAGTGGGATTATCATTTCGTGGGTAAAAACTTAAGCTGTGTTTTCCTTCTCATCTCTGTCATGGTGGAAAGAACTTTGTTCTAAGAACGTGCCTCTTCTCTGACTTTGTCAAAACTATGGTAGCTGCTTTAAAAAATCATTTATTCAGCTGAAGATTAGCAGCCCGGTCCTCCACAGTCCTTGAGATCGGGGCTTGGACAATCCTCGGGGACCGTATATTCTAGATGGAAACGAAAAGTGCTGACCTTTATCTAGCTCAGGAAGAAAGCTGATGGGAGTGTTTCCTCTGACTTTATCTATCTTGGTTTCAGACAAGGTTGTGTTTTTTTTTGTTGTTGTTTGTTTTTTTTTTAATTTTGTCAGTCATGGGGCTTGAACTCTGGGCCTGTAGAAGAGCTGCCCCTGAGCTCTTCTACTCAGGCCTACCACCCTACCCCTTGAGCCATAGCAGCACTTCCAGTTTTCTAGTGGCTAATTGGAGATGAGAGTCTCACAGTCTTTAGTGCCCAGCCTGGCTTTGAACCATGATCCTCAGATCTCAGCCTCCTGAGTAGCTAGGATTACAGGCGTGAGCCACCGCACCCAGGTTCAGACAAGGTTTTTTAAGAGACAATTACAATGACATCTCACACACATCTTCTCCTTGTGAATACTCTGTATGTAATTTTTGCTAAGTTTGTTAAACATAGACCTGTGATTATAGTTTCCAAACTTCAGCATTCCTGGAGCCTATGTTAACTGACAAGGCATTTTTTTTTTTTTTTTGCCAGTCCTGGGACATGAACTCAAGGCCTAAGCACTGTCCTTGGGCTTTTCTCCAGGCTAGCACTCTACCACTTAAGTCACAGCATCATTTCTGGCTTCTTCTGTGTATGTGGTACCAAGGAATTGGACCCAGGTCTTCGTGCATGCTAGGCAAGCACTCTACCACTAGGCCAAACTCCCAGGACATTTTTTTGTATTGACAACTCTATCCCCCGAAAATGTGTTGAGGACTTTTTTTTCCCTTACTAATTTTTGAATGCAGAGCGTTATGCTTCCCAGGAAGGTACTCTATGGCTGAAGCATGTCTGCAGGCTTTCATTTGGAAATAAATCTCCTGTTATTTACTTTGCACCATAGGTGGGATGTGCCATCCTGCATACTTTCTTCTGTTGAGAGGGACCTCTCCTAGGCTTTTCTTTCCAGGCTGGACTTTGTGATGCCCTTGATCTTAGTCTTCTACAAAACTAAATGACAAAACATACCACTGAATCCAGCTATTAGTTGAAAAGGGATCTCACTAACTTTTTTTTTTTTTTTTTTTTGTCTAACTATCCTTGTTTCTTCTGATCTCAACCTCCTGGCAGAATTACAAGTGTGAGCCTGTAAACTTTAAAAAAATGAGTCTATACAAAAATCATGAATGGTTTTTGGATAGTTTAAAATGACATTTCTCTACTGGGAAGAATCTCAGACTTCTTTGTTGACCTGCCCTTTCAGTGCATTGGGCTGTTCTTTCATCATCCAACTCTAACGTTGACTCTTCCTCAATTACTGTCCTGTGCCTCAAGCGAATTGCCTTCCTATAAGGACATCTTCCTCTGAGGTTGGGACAGAGCTATCCACAGACCTGCCTCAGGGTTAATGAAGGGTCTGTCCTGGCTTTCGAGAAGATCTCCCCACATCCTGAGGGGCTGCTCCCAGGTGGTCCTCACAGTCCTCAATGAGAAGGACTTCACACAGCTTCCATGAGAACTAAGAACACCAAGTCATGCTCTAAGTACCATTTGTGATGATCATGAGTGTATTAATTGCCACTTATCTCTGTGCTACAGTCTTCAGGTTCTTCCTTTTTAAATTTAATTTTTTTTTTTTTGCCAGTCTTGGGGCTTGAACTCAGGGCTCAGCACTGTCCTTGCGTTTTCTCAAGTTTAGTGCTCTATCACTTGAGCCACAGCACCACTTCCAGCTTTTTCTATGTATGTGGTACCAAGGAATCGAGCCTGGGTCTTCGTGCATGCTAGACAAGCACTCTACCACTAGGCCACACTCCCGGTCCTCTTCCTTTTTTTAGAAAAAAAAAATTAACTTTGAGGGTGGTAGAATGTGAAGCCCTAGGTGTATTTACACATGTACACTACTGGAAGCATAACTAGCATACATAAATACATTATATCCACTTTATTCTATTTGATGAAATAAATGTATTTGACATATTTGTATACCAAGGAAATGACTTTTACAGACAAGCACAGAATTATCAGTTGCGTCAGAAAGATCCACCGTGCCCATTTCCTCCTTACCCCTGCCCAGATGGCCACTGGCCTGTTATCACTGCAGACAGCTCGTACTTCCTAGAGTTCTAAGGTCAGTCTAAGTCTGCATCCTTACACTAGACTTGGTGTGTGTCTGCCTCACTGTCTGGCTGTCACTCCGAATGATCTCTGTGAGAACTGCTCTTGTGGTGGCCCTGTCGTCCTTCTTGTTGTTGGTAGTGACCACCATGTGGTCAAACATTTTTTGTCTGAGGCTTGAACACTGGCCAGAGTTCAGCACTGCCAAGCGGGGCCTGGGCGCTGTTCCTGAGCTCTACCACTTTGAGCCACCATACTACTTTCAGTTTTCTGGTGGTTCATTGGAGATGAGTCTTAAAAGACTTTCCTGCCCAGGCTGGCTTTGAACTGTGATCCTTAGATCTCAGCCTCCTCAGCTAGGATTACAGGCATGAGCCACTGGCATCCAACTTCATTGCATGTTTTGTAAGCTTACTAGTGGTAGGCATGTGAGTTATGGACAGACACACATGTACAGGCAGTGTGTGCTCTTGGTTTAATTTCTCCTGGCTTATTGCCAGGGATGGAGCGGCTGCCTTGTAAGTGTTTTCACCATAAAAACACGTAAGAGGCTGGGCACGCCTGTAATCCTAGTTACTCCAGAGGCTGAGATCTGAGGATCATGGTTCAAAGCCAGCCCAGGCATGAAAGTCTGTGAGACTCATCTCCGGGTAACCGCCAGAAAACTGGAAGTGGCACTGTGGCTCTAAGTGGTAGAACGCTAGCCCTGAGCAGAAGAGCTGTAACAGATGCAATATGTACAAATGTATGTATCTAGTTTTAGTCCCAGAGAAGCTTTATATACTTTATATACTCTTACACACACACACACACACACACACACATATATATATATAGAGAGAGAGAAATATATATATATACTCTAACATATATATATATATATATATATAGAGAGAGAGAGAGAGAGAGAGAGAGAGAGGGGTGGATCTTATATTTTCATCTTGTTTCAAATCAGAAACTGGGTTTACCTGAAAGAAATATAAAAAAATGCAATTATCTTTTTCTGTTTGCATGCTGAAAACCACCATTTTGTACTTCCATAAAGTTGAAGGGACAAGTCACATAGCAATGTAAAAGCACCTGTCATATGAGTGGGCAGATGCATGTACGCGTCTGTCTAGCTGAATCCACTTCTTTAGGAACTGTGGCTGTTCTCATGATATTTATGATACACTATATAGCATAACCTCTGAGAGTCACTTTGGTCCTGCATTACATACAACTAGAGGATTGGATCTCCTTGTGTTATCAGCCAGCCTTGGGATCCAGAGGTTGCTTCCTTGGTATAGTGTCACCTCTCAAGGGATACGGAGAGAGGGGTGCACACACACGCGTGTGTGTGTGTGTGTGTGTGTGTGTGTGTGTGTGTGTGTGTGTGCATGCATGCGTGCTGGTAGTGCTAGAGATTAAACCCAGGACCTTGCATGTGCAAGGCAAGTGTCTTTAAAGGGATTGTTTTCACAGATCATTTGAGAACAACTCTTGGTGAGCGGCTTTTGGTGTTTGAACTACTAGGTAGATAATAGGTAGATAGACAATCTACTTTGGAACTAAGGTTTTAATTACAGGTTGTTCTAAAGAATCAGTGATTTAGTGTCCCCAGATGAGTTAGATGGCAATAATTATACATAAGTAATTATACTTAATTCAGATTTTGGAGAAATTGGGCCTTTCAAAATTGCAATGTGGTAGATCATCTGCATAATCGTCTTAGTACTTTATTATATACATTTTGCCCTAATTGTCATTGCTGCTCAGTTAATGTTTGTGATCTCTAGCTATCCTGAGGTCAGTGTGTAGTGCTGTATGATGAGCCAGGGTGGCAGCAGCCCTGGACTTTTCATTTCCAGTCTCTCAGCCTTATCTCATATACTTAGTGGCTTCAGAGTCTCTCACCCCAACTCAAGCCCATGCTTAAACCTTGGAAAAGCTGGGCATGATGGCACACACTTGTAAATCTCCACCTTTAGGAGGTTGAGGATCAAGAGTGTCAGGCCAGCTTGGACTACTTAATGAGACTCTGTCTCAAAAGAACAAACCCCAAGGATGCTGGGGAGAGGAATCACGAGTGTTTGGGAGGTTGGTGATCCTGAGTGACTCGCCTGTGTTGTTTTCTCAATGTGGTTTTCTATGTCTGTTTTCCAACCAAAGGTATGCATGACTTTTAGACAAGAATGGTCTGGAACTTAGCAAACAGCTACACATTGTACAGTATGACCTATTTAATTGGGCACTTTACAGTCAGTAAACTATGTGGTCTGTATTTGTGAGGAGACGGTGACATCACTTGCATTTCCTTGGTCAAGGTAATGGACTAAATTTGCAGAGTCCTAACTATACTCTTGAGCTACTAGCCACAGGTTATCATTATAGCCCTTCTATAGAAGCAGGTAAGGGAGGAGAGATTGGATACTTTCTTTTTTTTCTTGAACTTAGGACCTCACTTACTAAGCAGGCGTTTCACCATTCTACTTCCCCAGTTCTTTTGGCTTTTATTAATGAAGTCTCCTTTTTATTAATAGAGTCTCCCTTTTTGCCCTGGTCAGCCTAGAAGAGCATCTGTTTATCTTGCTTCCTAACTGGCTGGGATAACAGACTTTTTAATGAGATAAAATGCACATGGAAAAAAGTGTACTTGGAGAGAGAACAAAAAGTAATTTCCTTCCCTCCCAAGTTCTAAATCTAGGAAAACAGGAAAGGGAATTGGTGAAGATCACACCAGACATGGTAGCTCAAGCCTGTAATCGTAGCTCCTTAGCAGGTAGAGATCAGCCTTATAAAACAGTTTGTGAGACTTCATCTCAACCAGTGGCTGGGTGCATTGATCTCAGCCACATGTGCAGTGGCTCAGGCCTGCCATCTCCAGGATGAGAAAGCACAAGTGAGGAGAATCACAGCTCAGGCTAGCCTGGGTGCAAAGCAAGACTCTACTCAGAAAAGGAGCTGGAGGCATGATTCAAGTGTTAAAGCATGAGGGTCTCCCCAGCACCATCAAGGAAGAGAGGAAGGAGAGGGACGCAAAAGAAGAAGGGGCAGGAAAGGGATGGAACCATCAGCTGTGCGCCTGTTGAATAATGTAGCTCCTTAGCTTCTGACGTCTGGGGGATATGCTAAAAATTTGTAAAATAAGTTAAAATTTCTTTGTTTGTTTCTGAGTAATAAGATCTTTGAACCAGACTATCTGGTATTATGTAGCCAATAGCTGTAAGTACTATTTCTCTTCCCATGTCCCCCAGTGTATACCGTCAGTCCTCAGCACTATCTCAGTATCTTCCAACGAATGCAGTTGGTCTTCAGTACTGCAGATAGAGCATTTTATGATTATCTCCCCACAGGCTCAAGCAGTGAAGAAGTCCACCTGACTTGATTCTGCTTTCAGCCACTTTGTCTCTTCTTTCAGTTGCTATACCATAAACAGATACCATTTATACAGCCCCCCTCCCGCTTTTTTGATATTTAAAATGGCTCAGCCATATTAGGCTAAATTGCTACTGTTCTTGAGTACAAGGGCTGTGCTATGCATTAGGAGAAAATGTGTGTTAGAGATACTTGGCTCAATGCTGTCGATCATGCATTCAGTACTGATAAGTCAACACCATATATTAGACAGAAACTCGTATAAAACCAGGCTGTGTGTTGGCTGGTTGATGGACATGAGACCAAAGGTTTGTAGGAGCTCAACCTGTTTTCCCTATGCACAGTGGTTCAGTGTTAGCCAGCGAGGGCTGGTCATTACCTCACAGGACGTGGCAGCTGTGAACCCCGAGCCCACACTTCAGACGGCCCCGGGTTTTCAGCGGCCTCCCAGGGCAGCTTTAGCTCAAGAGGTATGTACACCCTCAGGGTACACCCACCCCACAGTCCTGCAGTGGTCCATTGAGCAAGTTGTTCACTCTACCATGGTGAAGAAGCACACCCCTGCAACCATTTTGTTTCCACTTTAAGTGCGGGGTTCAGTAAATTACATGAGATGGTCAGCTCTCGATTATACAGCAGGTTTTGCATGACTTGATTTTTTGCCTGGCTATAGGCTAATGTAAATGTTCTGCACGTGTTTAAGGTAGGCTGTGGTATTTGTAGGTCAGGTATATTGAGTGCACTTTGATTTATGGTATTTTCAGTTTATAATTTGTTGGATAGACCCCATTCTCAGTCAAGGGTTGCCTGTACACCTTAGCCCTCTACCTACTCCTGGGTCTTAGTTCCCATGGCCTCATTTGACATCACTGCAGGGTGTTTGAAGGCCCCCTCACATTCAACTCTACCACACCATATCCCTGGTGGGATATGGTTTCTCCATTTCCCCATTTAAGGTTAGTTTCCAACCAAGTAGTTTAGACCCTCCCCCCGCCCCGTCTCCCTTTTCACATGTTCTAAACATACTTCTTCAGCAGTACTGTCTTTCCTGTGTCCCACACATTCTGAAGTAACCCCTTCCCTACATTCCTGGGGTTTCTGAGCTAGTGGCAGCACTGTTGCAGCTGGCCTGGGTATGATGCTGGATTGTTCTGGAAAATGACATGTGTGCACCCATATCTCATGCTCCCTCCACTGGAAAGCTGGGATACCCAACTTCCAAGTATGGTTAGCCATGCCTTCTGAGAAGCAGGTGGGGACTAAATGCTTGGCATTACGGTGGAACACTCCATATCTCTCTGTTTCTCTAGGTAATGGTTACTTCTGCACTGCACTTTGAAGACTTCTTAACTTGGTGGGGATGTTTTGGAAACTTGGAATATTTTTTTCTGTTTTTAGAGAAAATAAATGTCTGAACAATGATTTAAGTGGAAGTTCGGGGAAATTGATGAAGAATTATTTAAAATAGATTTATTTAGAGGCTGGTTTATTGTATTTTATTGTCTCTTTTGAATTTACCAACCCACCCCCCATAAAAAAACAGATGTTAGAACAAACAAGTGCATTATCTTAATTTTACTTTTAATTTATTTTAAAAACAAATTAGTTGTATAAAGGGCTAAAATTCATCATGTCCATCTAAGTATCCAGTGCTTTTGTGTGTGTGTTGTGTGTGTGTGTGTGTGTGTGTGTATCATGAGGCTTTAACTCAGCCTGGGTGCTGTCCCTGAGCTCTTCAGCTCAAGGTTACTAGCCTACCCCTGGGCCTGGGCATTTTCCCTGAGCTCTTCAGCTCAAGGCTACAGCCCTACCCTTGAGCCAAGCCCCACTTCCCATTTTCTAGAGGTTAATTAGAGATAAAGAGTCTCAGTTCTTTTGTTCCGGGCTGGCTTTGAACTATGATCCTCAGATCTCAGCTACCTGAGTAGCCAGGATTACAGGTATGAGCCACCTTGCCCGCCTTCCAGTGCTTCTTGATCAGTTACTCCTTCCATCTTTCTTTTCTTAATTTATTTGAAGATCATTGACTGACATCAGGTTTTTTTGTCTGCTGACCTGGGTGTGGTTGGCAGGGCCTTTGCTCAGTGTGTTGGTCTGCAGACTCCTCTGCCATGTGACGTGGGTTCTGGCTGCTAGACAGCTGAGTAAGAGGATGGGTGGAGTGTGCCGATTTTGTAACCTTGCTCTTGTGGTTTTTCAAAGAACTGGGGCTGTGTAATTAGCAAGGCAAAGGGAGAAGAGCAGGGAAGCAGGAAGGGGCTAATACATTACTGCTCCCTCCGGCATCAGAGTGAAAAGAAGAGCAGAAGAGTGAGAGAATGATTATGACTACTGCCCCTCCCCATTTTTACTCTTACCTGAGCTGTCAGCAAGCTTTTTGCTGTTATGAACAGACTTCAGTTTCATGAGACACTCAGCTTCTTTTAATGTTTTAGGTGAAGGTTGGAGATTTTTTCCTAAATCTTCCAGATTGAACTTGGTTTAGAAGCACAGAGAAAATCCTGTGATGCATCTGGTCATCACCTCCCGCTCTCTCCAGCAATTCCTCATGGTTTCCAGCTGGTAAAATCTTCAGGGGATTATTGGAATTGCCACCCGGATAAGCTGCATCACACTGCATTGCGATGCATCGCTGTAGTCCAGGTCAAGAGCTTGCTTCCCCACCATGACCAGCAGCCACTTGGCGTCTCCAGACATCTTTCCCAGAGCTACTGTTCATCATGGTGGATGGTATGCACTGACGTCACCCCTGATGGTCCCTGGAACCCAAGGAGGTCGGGTCTGTGGACTTCCTCACCTTGGAGACAGAGAAAGTAACACTGAAACTTTGGAAATCTGGGCTGCACCTTCAGTCTATTTTAATTAAAGTGATAACACAATACATTTTTGAAGATAAAGACTTACACAACTGTTCATAATAGTATGATGCATAATAGCCAAAGAGTAGAGACCAATAAATAACATGAAGTATGTTTCCATAGCAGAACATTCTAGTTATTGATTGATTGATTGGTTGATTGATGCTAATACTGGGGCTTGAACCACCTTACACTTTTGCTTGTCTTTTTCAGTCACAGCTGATATTGTACTACTTGAACCATAGCTTCTGGCATTTTTAGTGGTTAGTGATAGAGTCTTGCAGACTTTCCTGCTTGGGCTGGCTTTGCATCCAGATCCTCAGATCTCACTGTCCTGAGTAGCTAGGATTACAGGAGTGGACCACAAACATCTGGCTATATTGGAAGATTTTTAGCCATATGAAGGGATGACATTTTGGTAAATGCTACGAAATGTCTGGACCTTGAGGGAAGTGAAAGAAGCCAAACACAAAAGGCCGTAGGTTGTGCATGGCCAGACTATCGAGACAGTACTAGGCTAGTAGTGGTCGCTAGAGCTTGGAGGAGGGCAAGATGGAATACGGATTTTAGAGGGGATGAAACGTTCTGGAATCAGAGAGTGGTACTGGGTATGTAACTTGTGAGAATACCGAAAACCACTGAGTTGTGTACTTAAAAAATGAATTTTATGGCCGGGAGCATTGCCTAGTGGTAGAGTGCTCACCTAGCATACATAAAGCCCTGTGTTCAATTCCTTGGTATCACAAACACAGAAAAAGCCAGAAGTGGCACTGTGGCTCAAGTCACAGAGCACCAACCTTGAGCAGAAAGTGTTCAATGATAGTGCTGAGGCTCTGACTTCAAGCCCCAGAACTGACCCCCCCCAAAAAAGGGATTTTATGGCTTGTGAATTATATTTCAATTATAATTCAATCCTACCTTAAAGAGATTCAGTATATTCATATCATTTTTGAGTTGAAGTCATTTTCACATAAATATTGGGGCTATCTGTGTAAGCAGGACAAATTCTAGTTAATTTTTTATATGTGATCTTTTATATGTGACAACTCAGCTTCTTCTGAAGAGGATGAAAGTAAGCTACCACCATTCTACCTTTCTCATACCTTATTTTTCCTGGTGCTAATCATCACCTTCGTTTGCCAGGTTTGCTTAGAAGCTACCAATGGATTTTAACACACTCATCTTTGCCTCATGCGCACCTGTAATGTCTTCTGTCTACTTCTTCTCGTAGGCAGCTCTCTTCTCTCCCTGGACCACTTACCTGTCTTCTTTTGCTCAGATCTGGCCCCCGGAAACCTTTGTGTTTTGAGTTTCCACCAGAGGCATCTTCAGGGAACTGTATCATACCTTTTTGGGGGTGGGGTGGGGGGGGCTATGAGGCAGGAACTTGGCCTGGGCGCTGTCCCTGAGCTCTTCAGCTCAAGGCTACCACCCTACTCCTGGGCCTGGGCATTGTCCCTGAGTTCTTCAGCTCTTCAAGACTACCCTTGAGCCAAGCCCCACTTCCCATTTTCAGAAGTTAATTGGAGATAAAGAGTCACAGGTCCTTTTGTGCCCAGGCTGGCTTTGAACCTTGATCCTCAGATCTCAGCCTCCTGACTAGCTAGGATTATAGATATGAGCCACTGCACCGGGCACCTGTTTTTGTGGGAGCACAGGGCCTTTAAGTTTGCAGATGCACATCAGTTTCCCAGGAAGGAGTATGTGGAACATGTGTGTTCCAAGCATGTGTATCGAAACTCCTGTCAGGTCTTCTTAGCTGTTGTGAACTAGCATAGTATTCTTCCAGTAAACTGCTCTTCCAGTATTGAAGGTGGGTTTTTTTGATGGACATTTAGGTAGTTTCCAGTTTTGTGATTTTGCTGAATGCTCCCATGAACATTCATGCTTGTATTTCCTGGTATTCATGTGAAGGCTGTTTCTGGCTACATTTGTAGAAAATCTGATCCTTTTTTGGCCTCTGAGCTGTATTGCCAACATCATCATGTGTCACATTTCCACTCGTGGAGAGACGTTTTTGGGCTCTGCATCCTGTTCTTTTGGCCAGTCCATTGCTGCTGCCATGATAACTCACTGTCTCCAAACAAGCACAGAACATCTGCAGGGCTTTATGTCATCTGGAGGACGGCTGACATGATCAGGGTGCTGAGGCTCTGGCTATACATGAACTTTTGTGTGACAAAAGCTCTCATAAAGCTGGGAGCTGATGGCACATGCCTGTAATCCTAGCTACTTCAGAGGCTGAGACCAGAGGGTCACAATTAGAAGCCAACCCAGGAAGGACCATCTGTAAGACCCTTCCTCTCCAGTTAACCACTACCTGAGCACCACTGCCTCCACATCTTGGCACCCTAAGGTTACTTACATGCTCCCTGCTCACTCAGAATATGTATCGCCTGTTTCTTTTATGAATTCTTACCTTTAGCCTCTTGTTCTAATTGTTGGGTTTTTATTAGTTTGCAGGTATTCTTCATATATTTGGTAGTAATTTTCCACTTACCTGGAACACAGAATTTTCTCCAGCAATACAGACATGCAATACTATCTTGTTGAGGAAATGACATATTTCTTTATGAGAGCTGTTTTGATTTTCTTTTTGCCAGTCCTAGGGCCTGAACTCAGGGACTGGGTGCTGTCTCTGAGTTTTTCTGCTAGTTAGTGCTCTACCACATGAGTCACAGCTCCACTTCTGGTTTTTGGTGGCTGATTTGCTTGTTTTGAGCTTCAGTCCTCAGATCTCAGCCTTCTGAGTAACTAGGATTATAGATGTCTGAGTGCATTCACCATAGCCAGCAGGCCCCAGGGGTTACAAATGCTGAAAAGCCTAGCAAGAGCTCTGTGACAAGGAAGAGTCACTGAAACACATACTGTCTGATCCTCCTTGCATAGAAGCAGGCTTCCCTTTAGAGTTAGGTGGCTATTTGTTGTTTACAGAGGAAAGGGCCTGGAGGAATAGTATCAAGATGCTGAGTGATTTGGGGTGGCAGGGGAGAGGTATATGAACAGATGACTATCCCCTCATCTAGAAGTGCAGTCATCATGGGTCCCTACACCATCTACACATAGAAAGGAAATGTGCACTACATAAAATGTTACCTTGTTGTGTTAAGGCCTGAGGCTGATCATTTAATATCTGTGCCAAAGCACAGGGAGGGGCCGGTGCAAGAGGGGCTGATGGGCCTCCTGCTGCAGTTCTGGCTTCACAGGCTTATGATCACGTTCAGAAGAGGCTCTATGTTTTCATAAAGATATGTCTCGATTTCTTTGTAAACTGGTACATGGCTTAAAAACTTCTCTAGTTATTCTCAGGCAACAGCCTTTGTTCCTTTAGCAAATGTTAGAGACCTTGCCAGGCCACCTGACAACTAACTGATGTGCCCAGTTTTTCATAAGCCTCTCCATCCTTTCCTTTTAATACATGTCTCCTCTTTCTTTCCTTTTCTTTTCTTTTCTTACACAGAATATTTTCCAGGTGTGTTTCTTGTCTGGGAAAACAGTTTGTGGTTCCATTAAGACAAACAGCAGGGCCAGGAGTGTGGCCTAGTGGTAGAGTGCTCGCCTGTCATACATGAAGCCTGAGTTCAATTCCTCAGTACCATATACACAGAAAAAGCTATGAATGGTGCTGTGGCTCAAGTGGCAGAGCGCTGGCCTTGAACAAAAAGTGTCCAAGGACAGTGCCCAGGCCCTGAGTTCAAGCTCCAGGACTGGCCAAAAAAAAAAAAAAAAAGCAGTTCTGTGACTCTGGGCTGGGCATAGTAGAATAGCTAGACAAGCTTCTGTGCAGCAGGGGAAAGCTAGTTGGGATTGGCTAGAGAAGAGTCCTGAATACTAAGGTCAGGTAACTTAATATGAATTAATACAGGCTAAATGTCAGCCTATAAACAATCTCTTCATATCTCTTCATTCAGTCAACAGAGGGCAGCATAGATTGATTCTTCACATACAGTATATATATATATATTTTTTTTTTACTTTTTTGAGTGCTAGTACTGGGGCTTGATCTTAGGGCTTTGCAATCCTGCCTCGTTTTTCATTCTAGGTGGACGCTCTGCCACGTAAGCCACACTTTGCTTCTAGCTTTTTTACTAATTAATTGGAGATAAGAGTCTCGTGGGTTTCTCTGCCTGGCTTGCTTTGAACCAGAATCTCCGATCTCAGCCTCCTGAGTAGCTAGGATTATAAGTGTGAACCTTTAATAGCCACCGGGCTAATTTTTCGTTATATATGTGCCAGTCTTGGAGCTTGAACTCAGAGATTGGGTGCTGTCCCAGAGCTTTTGTGCTCAAGATTTAGTGCTCTTCCACTTTGAGCCTACTATTTTTGTTTTTGTTTTTGTTTTTTTTCTTTTCTTTAACAATTATAGGATGGAATCT
The DNA here is from genome assembly GCF_031878675.1 of Megascapheus bottae. Taxonomy (NCBI): domain Eukaryota; kingdom Metazoa; phylum Chordata; class Mammalia; order Rodentia; family Geomyidae; genus Megascapheus; species Megascapheus bottae. The sequence continues at coordinate 49,144,432 of NC_143525.1, read as the reverse complement.
AGGCCTTGTGCCTGCTAGGTAAGTGTAACAGCTCTACTACTTGAACCACAATCCCTAGCTTTTGAGACAAGGTTTTGTTACTACATTTGCCTGAGTTGTCTTTGAACTTAAAATCCTCCTGCCTTGGTTTTTTTCAGCACCTGGGATTATATATATTTTTGAGTAGCTGAAATTATAGCCATACACCACAACCAGCTAGTATCTTACAAAAAAGAAAACCTTTTGTTTTTACCTTTGTTTGAAAGGACATCTAAAACTATTGTAGTAACCACTTTTCTAGGTATAGTCTGAATACTGTTTTATGCTCAGCTTTCCTCTTTCTCACATGCAGATTATATGGTTTGTTCTGTCTTCACGAGACTTTTTTTTTACTAGTGTCAATAATGTCAGGTTCTTGTTCTGCAAAGCATTCAGGACGTGCTTTCAGATGTCTCTAAGGACTGGGACACTTGGCTGAGTCTGCAGATGACCTTGAGGGCCCTCTTTCATGAACTCTGGAAAGCTAGAGGTGTCCAATCCTGGGTCCTCATGATGTCCCAGCAGCCCCCTGCACTAGGTGGACTGTGGACAGTGCTGTCCATTCTCCTCCAAAGGAAACACCCACACACATGGAAACTCAGACCAGACAGTTTTTAGCTTTGTGTCTCATTATGGTACTTTCTACCACTAGAGCCATGCCTCCAGCCCTGAGTGTAAATTATTTTAATTAAAGAAAAAACAAATAGAAAATCAGGCCAAATGATAAGAAGGTTGAGGCTGCTGCAACTGTAGGTCAGAGCAGGGAGTCTGGGACTTGCAAAGTAAATAGGTACTTGCTGCATGTCCTTCTAGCCATCTTCCTTTTTTTTACATTTAAAACAGAAATGCAGCTTTATAATCTCTATGTTTTTTTACGTGATTATTTTCATTTAACAGAGTAACATAGACATCACTGCATTTCTGCAGAGACACATCTGTACATTTCCCACTCTTAAGTGCCAGGTAAAATGTAGGAAGGTACAGGATAAATAACCACACTCAGAAAAGCACAACAAACACTTGGGATCTCTAGGACAAAGGTATAAACATTAAAATACTGCTTTCTGTCTGTCTCATTGGCAGATGTTAAATGTTAATCCTCACTGGGCTCATATGAAGTAATGGCAGAGATTATACTTTGACACTAGCTATAAATGGAAATAGTTACTTTAGAAATTAATTGTAGGACAGGTATAGTGAGCTTTAAAGTATTTTGTGTCTTGGAAAACTACTAGAAATACTGGTCCCTCTAACTCCAGTTCAGACTTCAGCCTCCATGTCTCAATGTTTCCATGATGAAAACCTGGCTCCCTATATGTACTGGCTTGGGGTTGGGCCAGGTACCACCTTTTGCTCCTCCAGTTCTGCATCCTACCTGCACTGGAGGGGTTGCAGTGCAGATTCCTGCAGCCCATGGTTCCTGGTTTGGGGGTGGGATGGGAGAAGAATGAGGTCAAGGTGGTTGTCACCACCAAGTTGCCTGGAGCAAGCCAAGTCCTCTTCCAGAGCTCTCATCAGGTAGCCTGTCCTCTTGGCCCTGCTGCAGCTCTATGCAGCCCTGTAGTCCTGGGTGCTCTCTCTGCACTATTTTATAGGTAGCTCCCCCCAGACTTCACTTTGTTTCTATCTCTCTGTGATTATGGCTGATTGGATGTCAGTTAAAAAAATACTCAAGACAATTTTCTTCTAGCTTTAAACAATTCCATATTTCTATATTCTTACCGTCTAGAAGAAGAAAGGCTGAATGAAGGAGTGAGATTATGAAAGGCACTTACTCACTGGGAATGTACAATGTCTGGAATCAAAGCAGTTGCATCAATATGTTGGTGAATCTAGAGTGAAATGTACCACACAGAGAGACTGTGGCCCCATTGTCCAGTATTTGGAGTTCACAGGAAGTGAGCTCCCTCACCTTGGGCACAGAATAGATCATGAAGATGTGGGATATATGTACTCGCCTCACTGGAGTGGCTTTGTGTTGTCTCTGTGTGTGTGTGTACATACGTGTGCATGTGCACACATGCGCACACGCTATGCCTCCTGCTGTGCACCGTAGCTGTGCACAGCGCAGTCCGTTAGAACTGGACACTGACAGTGTTCTCTGCCACTGTGCTGGGCTGTGCTCACCACAGGCATAGAGCTGGTGCCAGCCTGTCTCCCATATCATTGGCTCAGACACTGCTCCAAGGCCATGGTTTGGTTTCCAATATGACATTATTTTCTAGTCATTTCAAAGTATACGCTGACTCTCTGCTACACTTTCCACTTGAATTACTTCATGGTTATCCTTGGTAATGCTCTGTTGGGTACAGATGCGTGGTGTGCAGTGAGGAAGGTCCCAGGCTGCCAGTGACTCACAGTTTGTGTTCACTGGCTGATGTAATTGTTAGTCCAGATCATTTTCACAAGTGTCCCAGTGTTGGTGATAAACTATGTAGTCATTTTCTTTTTGAGTGACTCAAATATAGTTTTTGGTGCTTATGTAGTTAAATGTCTGTTACTGCTAGCTGTATTGGCTATTCTATAGGTTTAGAGAAACCAATCTCAAAGCAGAAGACAATGCGATATGGGTAAAGCTACCTGGATCAGATGGTCTAAAGGGCAACTTGTCTGCCTGGGCTTCGGGGAGCTGGTACCCAGGCCTTTCCCTAGAACTAAGCCCGGAGCCCAGATAGGGATGGTGGCTATGGTGTAGGCCACTTAGATTCTGTCTTTGAGAGTATGAGCTGGGAAGTATGCCAAGATGGAAACACTAAATAATGGATAGAAATGGAAAGCCATGAGGATCCAAGAAGTAGGGAACACCCAGGACTACAAGGGCAGAGGGAGAGGGCTCCAAGGTATGAAAAGGCATGCTGCAGGGCGGGGTGGGGGAGGCGTGGTGGTGGTGAGGGGAGTTTGGCCTAGTGGTAGAGTACTTGCCTAGCATGCACAAAGACCCAGGTTTGATTCCTTGGTACCACATACATAGAAAAAGCTGGAAGTAGTGCTGTGGCTCAAGTGACAGAGTGCTAGCCTTGAGGAAAAAAGAGCCCAAGGACAGTGCTCAGGCCCTGAGTTCAAGCCCCAGGGTTGGCACACACAACACAAGAAAGCCAATTGTGAAACTGAGGGAGAGGGCTCTGATGCCCTGAGAAACAGAGGACAATGGTGAGAGGCCATGGGGAAGATGGTGGAAGGAGCTAAGGCATGGGGATTTGAAGCTCAGACTGTGGGAAGACAGGGAGGGTCCTGCTGGTGGCCTCTGGCTCAGATGGCAGCTAAATAATGCTGCCTGCCCAAACCAGAAAGCCTGGTATATCCTTGAGTGATCTCTCTCATGCCTTTAAGGAATCCATCATTGTCTGTGCCTTAAGAGTAAATATAGCAGGAGTTTGACCCTTTTACTCTTTGGGCCACCATCCTCTCACACTGGACAATGAGCAGAGTCTGGCATGGCTGTCTGCAGTCTGTTTTGACCAGAAGCTAGGGTGTCCTGCTTACACAGGAAGTCAGGTTACTCTGTATACCCTAGAATCCTGGCAAGGTACCTATTGCTCCTAGAATAGAAACCTGGAGTCCTTAATATAATTTCACCTACCCTACAGCTCTCCCTCCACCTCACCCCAAGCTCCTCCCTGCTGCAGCTGCACTGGCCTTGGCCCTCAGAAAGGTTTCCTCCCACCCTAGCACCTGTGCCAGCAGCATGCTGCCCACCCCTGCCTTCTCTCACCCTGTACACTAATACCAAAGGAAAAGCATATCTAAGATGAAAGAGACAACTGAAGTTAGAACCAGTCATGGGTGAGAAGATATTTGTAGTATACAATATGAAGAGTTGGTGACAGGATGCCACAGCAAAAGGAGCAAAGGACCGCTCTACACCTGGGTAAATATCATCAGGTTGGAGCACATTCCTTCTGCAGCAGGCCACTTTCCCCCCGTAGGTGCTGAAGTGGAGGAAGGCCCTTGTGGCCCTAGGGACCAGGCCTCTTCAGTGTCTGCTGGAGCTGGAACACTGACTCACAGTGGCCTTCCATATCGGCTCCAGAGTGAATAGAAAGTGGGTGTGGCCTGTCCTTTTACACTTCTGGGATTCAGAGTTGATACCTACACAGACGTAAGGATTATCCTCAGGTCTGTCTTTGTGCCAATACCAAGATATTTTTGTTATTATGGCTCTGTAGTAACATTTGAAATCTGGAATTGCGATACTTCCAGCTTTGCATTTTGGGTTTTTGTTGTTGTTGTTGTTGTTTTGCCTATTTGGGGCCCTTTGTAAGCCCTCCTCCCCCAAATGGATGGCTATACATTGTGTACATACATGAAATTATCATACCACATTTGAAGGAGAATCAAAAGAAATTGGAAGGGGTAACACTGACCTCACATTGTATGGGGGTTTGGGTCTAAGGATTTCTGGCCTCTTGCACCTGCTTTCTGCTTTTAGCTTGTGACTTCCTGCCATCTTATAGTGACTGCAATCTCAGTCATTCTCTTGGGAAGTGTTCCGTTTCCTCTGTGTGAGCGGGCGGGGGGTTTTAAGTGCTTCTGTCCCAAGCAAGTACTTGAATGCAAAGGGGGAAATACAGCAGCCTCAGGGGTTGCTTGGGTGAGTGTGAGGGGTGGGAGCTACCCTGAGCAACTTGACTCATTGAGGGCAGACCCTGTGGAGAAGGCTGTTGACTTGCTGGAAGATGCCTGTGCTTGTGCTTGACTTCAGGAACCGGGTGGTGGCAAGGACTGCTAGTGCTGGTGATGCTTCTCAAGGCTGTAGGCTGATTGGCCAGGGTGTGGCTGGCCCTTCCTCTGCCAGTTCAGAAAGTAGTGCTGGTTGTCTGAGTTGTCCTAGTTAGTTACAGCTCTCCTTCCACAGAACAGCAGGCTTTTCCTGTCCCTCTGTAAGGCAGCAAGATGGTCCTTAATGAAGAGGAGGACGGTGAGTCCCACCCCAGGCTAGAACAGCACAAAACATTTGGCATGGAGGCCGAGGGTGTCTTGATCCATTTGTGAACTCTTGAGAGAACAGCCCATTTAGGAAGAGCAAGGACCAACCCATACTGGTGGTACCTTGCTCCTTTAAAGGGAAAAGACTGTAGAGCCTGAATGGAGAGACAGCTTTCATAGTGTGTGTGTGTGTGTGTGTGTGTGTGTGTGTGTGTGTCTGTATGTTCGGGGAGGGATGGGTAAGGAAAGAACGAGATGACTCATGTATGTATAACCCAAGGCCCCCTTCCCCCTTTGCCTTCTCAGATGTTTCTTGGTATGAAAAGCCTCCTGCTTGATAATCATCTTTCTTCCTGTGTCTGGGGGCATCTAGGCAGAGCTCTAGGTCCTCACATTCAGAGTGACCCTGAGCTAAAAAGTAAAGACATTGGGTTGAAAGCACCTGTGAGATTTGGGATGGGTGGCACTCATTTTCTGAAGGCAGCATGGCTGAGGGAGAAGACAGTTGGGTCACTCCTTCTGGTGTTAGGTGAAGACTGACTGTAGGATTCCCTCGTCACCTCACACCAACACCGAAACTGTGGTGCTGTGAGTCAGATGACAGCCCGGCCTCTAAATCCCAGAAGATTACTGAAGACATCTCAAGGTCCCTGCCCAGAACTCCTGCCTCTGTGGGCCTGCTGCCCATGGCAGTGTGTCAGTGCTGTGGACAAGACAGCCAGCCATAAGTTAGAAACAAAGATTGAGGCCGGTAGTTTGGCCTAGTGGTAGAGTGTTTACCTGCATGCACGAAGACCTGGGTTCAATTCCTAGGTACCACATACATAGAAAAAAAATTGGAAGTGGTACTCATGCTCAAGTGGTACAGCTCTAACCTTGAGAAAGTCCAAGGACAGTGCTCAGGCCCTGAGCTCAAGCCCAGGACTGGCAAAAAAAAAAAAAAAAAAGAAATGAAGATTGAGCTCCTAGAGCCAATGTTGTATATGTTAGGCCTTTTCTGTCACAGTGACAAAGACCTGTTTAACCCAGTGAGGAAGTGGTGTGCAAAATACAGTGTGCTCTCCTGTCACGGGGACATTTCAAAGTGGTCTCAAAGCAGGTGTCATGACACTTGCAGCCCAACATGAGGGTCCTCTTTATGGTTTTCTTCCTCTTGCTGAAAACACATATTTTACTCTCAGTCTGAGTGCATTTTCACTAGACAATGCTGTACAAAGAAGGTTGCAAGCAGGTGTGTGCGGTAATGCCTTTGCATTTGAAAAGGGTGACATAATGAGGAATGGTGCTAGGTGAGCAGGAACACAGCCAAGGCTGTGCTGAGGTTAGCAGCTCCCTTTCTTGCTTGTGCCAGGCTAGTAGGTACAAGCCCACCAGGCCAGGCCACAGTGACCAAGGCTCACCATACGTACTTGCTGCTGGTCCTCCAATGAGCCTGGCTTCAGACCCACCCAGAGGTACCAAGCTCTAAAGTCACATATCAGTGGCTGTGACGACCTTGGAGACTCTCCTGTGTGTGCTTGAGCCTGAGGCCCTAGCAACAGGGCTGGGCACAGCCTTAGGGGTCAGGATTGTTGATGGAGTAATTGTTGCTTGAGTGAACAATCTAACAGCCCACTGGTTCTCTCCCCTAGATCTCAATCAAGGTTTTACTCCAGCTCTTTGGGACAAGAGGAGGGAGCACTGGCTTTTAATCCATTGCTCAAATAGATGTGCTGAGCAAGGTGCCGGTGGCTACTCAGGAGGCAGAGACCTGAGGCTTGCAGTTCAAAGCCAGCCCATATAAGAAAGCTTGTGAGATGATGATCTCCAATATAGCTACCAAAAAAGCCCAAAAGTGGACCTGTAGCTCTAGTTGATAGAATACTAGCAAAAAAATCTGTCATATCACTCAGGTCCTAAGTTCTAACCCTAGGACTAGCACAAAAGAAAAAAAAATGATGCCCCAAGAAGGGAATAAGTAGAGTTTTCTCCAGCAGAACCCCAAGAGCCAGTGGATGGGGAGAAGCTGAACACCAGCATTGTACTGCTCACAGCTGCTTCCACTCTGTTACTCAGAGTGCAAGTCTGTGATGGTGAGAATTGTTGAAAATGTTCTAGGGAAGTTAGACCTCCCCCCAGGCTGCCTTCTGCCACACGCTTACCTGGCATTGGCAGTGTTAACATTTCACTCCAGCCCTGTCTGCATATGTGTTTGCATAAGTGGGAATGAACCAGTGTGATTAACTGAGCCGTAAGTTAACTGCCGTTAGTTCATTTGTTATTTAATCTCCTTTTTAATGTTGAGTCCCCCTTGGTTTGCCAGTGAACCCTCCCTTCAGGACTGAATCCAAACTCCCTGGTATGGGTCCCAAAGCAGTTTACTCTCAGACATAGCTAATCTCTTTCTAGTCCAGCTGGTCCACTGTTCCCTGTACTCTGACCCACTGTGTCCACTGTCCCCAGTTTCCATACCTTGTTTGAGATTTGCCATCCCAATGCTTCTCCACTCGGAAATCCAGTAGATCTTGTAGTCCTGGCTCAGCCGCTGGCCCCTTTGCAGCCTCTGTGTATGTGCTGGTGTTTTCCGCTTTCTTGCTATTCATGGCCACTGCCCGCAGGCTGTGCACCTCTCCTTGCTGGCAGGGCAGTGACAGCAGCTCTTTACCTCGCAGCTCCAGGCATAGACTGAGCCTGGGGCAGATACTGAGGAAATGCTGAACGAGTGTGGACTGCAGTAGAAATAAAGAACAAAGCTTAGCCAGGGACCAGCAATGGGAATAGCTTAGGTGATTACACACACACACACACACACACACACACACACACACACACCTTATCTGTAAGCATTGTCGGGAACTGTGCAGTCTATAACTGAGCTGTATTGAAAGAAGTGGTTGAGGGGCCGGGAGTTTGGCCTAGTGGTTAAATTGCTTGCCTAGCATGCAGGAAGACCCGGGTTCGATTCCTCGGTACCACATACATAGAAAAAAGCCAGAAGTGGTGCTGAGGCTCAAGTGGTAGAGCTCTAGCCTTGAGAATGTCCAAGGACAGTGCTCAGGCCCTGAGCTCACACCCAGGACTGGCAAAAAAAAAAAAAAAAAGAAAGAAGTGGTTGAAAAAGTGAGCATGAGCAAACACTGGAAGCCATGTGATAATGCCATGCGAGTGGCTGGGGGATAGGAGACATTGGGCCCTCAGGCCATATTACCATGGCCCTCCACTCATCTGCCTGTACTGGTAACTGTGTGCAGCCTACAAATAGTGCAACTCTCCAAATGGTCCTTCCCAGCTCTGGGAAGTAATGTTATTTTAGGGAACTGTGTCCCTCCAATATGACATTAGGCTTTCAGTTGCATTTAAAATGTTTACCTTTATGCTCACTTAGCTTACTGCAGAATTTGCTCTCTGAGTTCCTGGTGGCCCTGAGCCTGGCTTCAGACAAGCTGCTTGGGTTTAGGTCTATCAGGAAGATGGAAGGTACTGCAGGTATGCTGAGACCATAAAGATACTTCTCCATCCTTCCCTTAGGGATTGAGTTCAATTTTCAGAATCAAAAGTGATTGCATTTTTATTTTTAAGCAGGAACATGGCTGGCATTGTATAAAGCACATATCAGAGCAAGAAACCTGTGTCACCATCTGCTATGACAGTTTTGAGGGGCCTCGCTGTGGTTTGAGTTTTACAGCCAATGTTCATGATGTTGTAAGGAAGACTGGAGATGCCCCTCTTCCCATGAAGAATAACTGGACAGAAACAGGGCTTAGATTTATCTCTGAAGACAGTTGATCTTTGTCCAGGGTCTCTCTAGTGTTCTCTTTCATTATAGAATATAAAAGCACTTAAGGTGGTCAGGTACCCCTGTTCCCTTAGACCCAGAGGCTTATGAGAGGCCATAAGTAGGATTTCCTAAGAGGGCTATACTGGTGGAAGGAAAAGCAGGTGTTGTAGTGTTTTGAAGGCTGAGGTCTAGGGTGTTAAGAACCCTCCTACAGAGTAGTCAGCTGAGGTGAGGACAAACCCAGAAACTGCAGGTTCAGGTGGGGTCAGGGAATGGTTTTCTGGGAGCAGGCCACTCCAGTTTTCAGGCCACCCTGCTTGTGGTTCAGAAAGGTTTATTGGGATGGCAGAACTTGCATGCAGTTTGTTGCCGACTGTGTCAAGGAAAAGTCTGGGAGGATCCATTTCATTTTCCCTGTGAAGTCTGACAGTTCTCCCAAAGTAACCTCACTGAGTGTACCCTGTTCTGGTGTCTGTGGTCCCCTCAGCTGAGATTTCCCTGTAGAAAGCGTGACTTCATCACTGTGGTACAGGAGGTCTCCTGTGTCCATACTGGGAGACAGGGGCTCACCTGTGTCTAAAGCATGAGTGCAGAGTGGTGCCCCTTTCCACACCTGCACGAATGAGAGCCTGTTCCTGTCTGTACTGCTGGAGTGCAGGGACTGCCCGTGCGCCTGCCCTTGGCACTTGACAATGTTTGCATGACAGGCATTTGATTTCTGCTAGGCTCACAGGAAATGCTGTGCTGGTCATGCTTCATTTTGCACACATTTTCAATATTGAGTGAATCTGAACATATCTTCCTGTTTTTACACTGGGTTTCTTCCTGCAATTTGTGTGTGTGTGTGTGTGTGTGTGTGTGTGTGTGTGTGTGTGTGTACATGCATGCATGTGTATGCTTGTAGTAAGACTTGAACTCAGGCCTCATACTTCGTCCACTCATAGCTAGTACACTACCACTTTGGCTTTGGCTATTTTATTGGTTAATTAGCGATAAGAATCTCTCAGCTTTGTCTGCCTGGGCTAACTTTGAACCACAATAATCAGATGTTAGCCTCCTTAATATCTAGTGCTATCTGATGTTGGGAACCAGAAACACCCGACTATAACCTGTCTTTTACAATTATGTCTGGATCTCAAAGGCACAGGCTTGCCAGATATGGTGGCTCACACCTGTCATCCTAGCTACTCGGGAGGTTGAGATTTGAGGATCACAGTTCAGAGTCAGCCTGGGTACTAAAGACCGTGAGACTCTTATCTCCAATTTACCACCAGAAAACCCAAAGTGGCGCTGTGGCTCAAGAAGTAGGCAGTAGTAACCTTGAGCTGAAGAGCTCAGGGACAGTACCCAGGCCCGGAGTTCAAGCCCTACAACCAACCAAAAAAAAAAAAAAAAAAAAAGGCACAGACCTCGCTTGCCCTCCACCTTTTCCTCACTGGCTATTCTGAGTCTCCCCCTGATATAATAACAGCTCCTGCTCAGTAGTCCTGAAGGTCTCAGGAGGAAAGTTGTTCCCATCCTTACCTTAAAGCAGAAAAAAACTAGCACCCAGAGCTGGACACAAACCATTAGCACAGCTGCCATGGGTCTAGGTATGGTGTTCAAGTTTGAGAGGGTAGGAGAGGTTCTGGAGGGACTGAGTAGAGTCCCAGCCCAAGACTGAGATGGGCTGAGGCAGTCCTATGTTGTGTGGCTAGCTACTATTGCTGCTGTTGCTGCTGCTGCTGCTTCATCTTCCTTCTTTCTTTGTCTTCCTTCTTTCTTCATCTTCCTTCCTCCTCCTCCTCCTCCTCTTCCTCTTCCTCCGCCTCCTCTTCCTCCTTCTTCTTCTTCCTCTGCCTCTGCCTCTGCTTCTGCTTCTGCTTCTTTTGTGGGCCATGGGGCTTGAACTTGGCCTGGGCACTGTCCCTGAGCTCTTCAGATCAAGGCTACCGCCCTACCCCTGGAGCCAAGCCCCACTTCCTGTTTACTAGAGGTTAATCGGAGATAAGAGTCTCAGGTCCTTTTGTGCCCAGGCTGGTTTTGAACCTTGATCCTCAGATCTCAGCCTCCTGAGTAGTTAGGGTTACAGGCGTGAGCCACCATGGCCAGCTGCAATAGCTTCCCCCCCCCAAAAAAACAAAACAAAACATTGTTGAACATTAAATCTGAGAAAGTAATTTTTAGCTTTGATGTTCTATGTTGGAATTCCCTTTCTGGGGAGAGTTTTTCTCTGATTTTCTGTAAACATGGTGATTTCATATATTTAATTATGCAGTACTTTATTTTTGGCATCTCTCTTCTTTAGCTATGATGAAGGCCACACTGCAAACCTGTTAGCAGCTATTTCCTCTGCCTTGTCTCCTGCTCCCTTGTATCTTACTGTTTGTGCCAATAATTAAGTCCAGGCAGGGTTTTGTTATCAACTACAGTGGCCTCAGTTCAGGCAGAAGCCACTGCCCAGGTTCATGTACTGTAAGGAAATGTGGCTATGGATCTGTTCTGTGTAGATCTAGAGGCAGAGCCAGGGCAGGCTTCACACATTATAGCTGGTTTGTGAGTAGGAAGGGCTAGGCCGGTGTTTACTGCTGGGGTCTTCCAGCCTCTGGAGTGTGGGTATCTTTGTGTTTTGGTATAAAGTTAGGGATATCAACTCAAAAGAAGGAGCATATGACTAAGTACTGGTGGCTCACCCCTGTAATCCTAACCACTTGGGAAGATGAGTCCTAGAGGATTGCAGTTTGAAGCCAGTCTGGGCAGGAAAGTCTAGAAGACTATATTTCCAGTTAACTAGCAAAAAAAAGCTAAATTAGAGGTGTGGCTAAGTGGTAGAGTAAAAGGGAAGCACACCAAGCACAAGTACAAGTACTGATTTCAAACCCCAGAACTGGCAAAAAAAAGAAAGAAAGAAAGAAAAAAAGAAAGAAAGGAAGAAAGAAAGGAAGACAGACAGACATACATGACCCGTGGGACTGTGTAAAGTGCTGCAAGAATATTCAGTGTAAGATATCACTAGAATACAAGAACTTAATTTATTTTTATTTATTTATTTTTGTTTTTGCCAGTCATGGGCTTGAGCTCAGGGCCTGAGCACTGTCCTTGGACTTTCTCAAGGCTAGAGCTCTACCACTTGAGCCTCAACACCACTTCAGGCTTTTTTCTATGTATGTGGTACCGAGGAATCGAACCCGGGTCTTCATGCATGCTAGGCAAGCACTTTAACCACTAGGCCAAACTCCCGGCCCCACAAGAACTTAATTTAATGTACATATGTGATCCCTGTGGAGCAGGGGTAACACATGATAGAAACAGTTTCAAACAAGGTGGTGTGAGTAGAGATGGCCTTCAGGTGACAGCAAATCCATGTAAGCTCAGCCAGCAGAGGAGCCAAGGAATGCTCTGGTCCCTTGAGAGAGTCCCCAAGTAGGAAAGGAGAGACTGTTCTGCCTTGGTGGGAGGAGGTACAGGATTGCTCTCCAGAGAGAGGGAAGAAGGCAGGGCTCTCCTGATAGAACTCTGAGCCCACATTTTTATTGCAAACTAGTACTTTTTTGCAGCTTTATGGCAAAAAAAAATCCGTGAATGATATTAGGGTTTTTTTTTTAATAGACTTTGAATTATTTTTTAAGCAAGTGCTACTGTTTAGACACTAAATTATTCATGTTATGGCTGCCTCCTGAAAAATCTATCCTTGAACACAAAAGCTAGTCCCTAAATTCAAGCCCCAGGACCTGCACCAAAAAGAAAGAAAGAAAGGAAGGAAGGGAGGAAGGGAGGAAGGGAGGGAGGGAAGGAAAAGAAAGAAAAAGAGAGAGAGAGAAAAGATTGGAATGCAGACCCCAGAGTATTTAGGTTGACATTACCCACATTCCCCAGCTGTGTTGAACCCCAGAGAGATCATGGAGGGCCTGGCAGCTTGTAACCAAAGCAGGATTGACCCCAGGGGACATTCAGCTGTGTCTAGAAGCCTTTGGGATAGTCACACCTAGAGAGGTGTTGCTGGTTCTAGTAGTCAGGCCACGTGGGCTGCTCTGCATCTTATAGTAGAGGAAGGAAACTTCCCTCCGGCCCCCAGGGGCCTTCCTGATGCCACAGGGCTGAAGAGACTGAAGAACCTGGTGTAACTCAGCATTCGTTTTCTGTATTCTCTCCTGGCTGTTTGGTGTCTCAGGCAGAGCCTCTCTGTGTCTGCAGTCACCAACATCTCTTTCATCTTGGGCTGGGCCTGTGGAAGGCCTGTCTTTGGAGCTGGGGACTCCAGTCCCTGTGTTTGACAGGTATCCTTGCTGACTCTCAAACCCTCTAAAGTGCAAGTGCTACTGCTGGAGGGCGTGGGACTGTCACCCTGTTTCTTGTCCCTAACCATCTTACATTGTCTTATCAAGATCCATCTGCCAGGTCTTCTAACCTGGAGTGCCTAGCACTGAGCTCTGGCATGGTTGTCAGCCCTTTAGATAAAGGACAGGAGCACCCCACATGTAGCAGAAGGCTTGGACCCCTGGAGCCCACTGAAGCAATAGTCTGGTCGGTGCTGCTCTACCTGATTGCCAGTAGCCATCCTCATATCTGTTCCCTGTTAGAGGTGTCTTAAGTAAGGGTTAACATCCTCCCTGAGAGCAGCGTCAGGCTCTGCTTGGGCAGGGGAGAGGAAAGCTAGCGCAGCCTATGAGCAAAGCTGGCGGTGCCTCCCCTCCCCCAGGAGGCCGGGAAGAGGGTAGTAGGAGGGGCTGGGCTGTGTGATTGCATTCATGGAAATGAGCCTGGAGGAGCACCGCGGCGCACGCTGAGTGTCAGCCAGGCTGCAGCTCCAGCTCCCATCCCAGGCCTGCACCAGCCTTCCCCGCCAGCTCTGCTCACACCTGCGCAGCCTGCCTGTGTGGCTCGGCCACTCGGCTTTTGTCTCCTCTGGACGCCTCTTCCCCTGCCCTTGTGTGCTGGCACACACACGTGCTGTCCTTGCTCCAGCTCTCTGTGCACCCAGGGCTAGGAGAGCTCGGGGAGCCTAGGCCTGTGGGATCGCGGTGCCGAGCCACCATGGCCTCTGAGGTGGAAAGCTGCGAGCGGCAGAGGCTTTGATGTTGCTGCCCAGGGCTGGCCAGGACACTGGGGCTGCAGGACAGGGAACTCACCACTGGTAAGCGTGGAGGGCACATGGAGTGGGTCTGCTGCTCCCTGTTAGGTGTTTCTGTGGCCTCTCCCACCCTACCACTGCAGCCAGAGCTGATGTGTGCAGCCGCCGGCTCCATCCCTGGCTCTCCCCTCCTAGGGATTTTCCACAGTGCCTTTGACAGATGCCCAGCGCTCCATGTAGTTTCTCCTTGGCCTGAGTTCAGAACAAGCCAGTAGCCGCTTCCTGGGGCCCAGACTTGGTGAGGTTAGAAACAGGGTAGACTGGAAGCGGAGGAACAAACTCAGGGTGAGTCTCCCCCCTACCCCAGGCCTGCCCATCACCCAGGGGTTCCCTTCACCCACTGAGTTCCGTGGAGCCTTTCCCGAGCCCAGGCCAGCCATGCACACACAGGGGACTGGAGTTGTCCACCTGATTTGGTCCTAGAAATCCATCCAGTTGTGAGACAGGTATCATTTAAATTACAGAAAAAATCCAGAGTTGTTTAAAGGGCTAACACATAAGCAGATTTTAGGATGGTGGTCGGGGGACGGTGGGGAATCTCTGTTTTGGATGCAGAAAGGCTGTGGTGGCTCTGCTGTCCCTTGTGACTGCGTGGAGTGGGCAAACACCAGGGCAGTGCTTTCACTCAGGACACAGAGCTTCCCCAGATGAGGGAGCAGGGTGTTTGGGTTTCTAGAGGGACAGGGAACTCCAGGTGCCCAGATAGCTAAGGACCACGTACCTCTGGCTCCTACCCCAGCTTGTCCCAGCACCCTTCCCACCCTGGGAAGCAGCAGGAGAGGCAGGCTAGAAATCTAGTACTAGAGAGAAGCTGGGAACCATGTGCCTGCAAGCTTTTAGGACAGGGGAAGATCTAGATTATCTTCTGGCTTTTAGTGGTCACTAAAAACAGATGATAAATTTTGTTTTCATAAGCTACACTTTTAGGGTAAAATGAAGTGACTTTGTTACTACCTTGAAATTTGACCTCATTTCTCTTTGATTAGATGATTAAATCAGAACATGTAAATTCAATTTTGAATTCCAGGATTTATTAGATAAATTATGTTGATTCTCTTCTCTATAAAAAATCCATTTGTGGAACTTTTAAAAATACATACTCGCTCTTTAAGAAGGGCTGGGATGGTAGTATCTTGTTCTGTGGGAAGAAACTAGGGAGGGAAGAAATCGAGTTTTGCCCAAGGTCACAGAGGAGGTCATTGAGATTCTGTATTGGTACCTGGTTTCTTCCCTTCTCCTTACTTGGCAGTGCTAGAGGATGGGTCTCAGGACAGTTTTCCTTAAAAGGACAGAATGTCAGATAAATTCTTTAATAGACTTATTCTATATTGGAGTCTGGGTGGATATTGCCTGGAAAGAATTTAAATGAGAATTGTCTTAATGTCTGTACTGACAATGGAATAGAAGATGCCTCTTAATATTGAATATCATTTATGCTAGCTGCATAATTTAACTCTTTTTGGTTCTTGTATATGTAAATCCTTTTTTAAAACAATGTTTTAGGCTACAAGTTGGTGGTGAGAAGAGCTCTTCACAAAAGTCAGGTCAGAGTTTCTTTGAAAAGGGTATAAAGTAAGCAGAATTTGGAAGTTAAAATGCTGCTATTAAATTGTTGCCTTATTTTTAATTGAGGTAAATAAAACCATATTCCATAATATTTGCCATTCTGGTGCTTAACCTCAGGGCCGGGGCGCTGTCCCGAAGCTCCTTTTGCTCAAGGCTAGCACTCTTAACACTTGCCACATCTCCACTTTTTAAAAAATTATTTCATTAGTTTATTGGTGATAAAGAGCCTCATAGACTTTCCTGCTGGGATGGCTTTGCACCTTGATCCTCTGATCTGAGCCTGCTGAGTAGCTGAGATTACAGACACAGACACCTGCACCTGGCTTCATCCTGACCATTTTAAGTGTTCCGTTCCCTGCTGAGTGCATTTCCATTGTTGTACATCCACCCCTAGAACTGCTTAACCCTACAGCTCTCTTCCCACTTCAGCACCTGCGACTCTTAACTCTGTCTCCGTGAATGTGACTTCTGTGTACACAACTGTGCCACTGAAGTTCATCGAGGCTGTAGCACGTGTCAAAATTTCCCTCCGACTCCTCCTTCCTCTCTCTTTCCCGTTTCTTTCCATTTTGAGACAAGGGTGGCCTTGAACTTGCTATGTTACCAGGTCCTTCTATCTCAACCTCTGGAGTACTGGGATTATTGGTGTGCAACCCTACATCTACTCCTTCCTTTTTCAAGGACCAGGTGATGTGATGTTAGACTTTGAAAGGGTTGCTAAGGTTTTAACTCAGAAGGAAACACAGCCAGGTCGCCAAAGCTGACAGAGCTATATAAAGGTGTGATGCGAGCTCAGCACATCTGACAGTGAGCCTCTGACTTTGATCACACGTTCCTGGATCTACCTTCTCTTATCTTCTGATCTCAAGGACTCTAAATTTAAGGCTTTCCATGAAGTCCTGAGCCATCGCAGCTTTTTGTTTCACGTCTCTCTTGTGTTGCTTTCTAACTGGCAGATGCTAGGAGTTTAGGTTGCATTCCTCCCCATCTTAGAGCCATGACCCAGGACTTTTGCCATGTCAGCATGGGAAATTGGAAAACACTGTTCTCAGTGAGGGAAAAGATTCTCCCAAGCCAACCCACTCCCCATTCGAAACTGTGGCCCTTGAGAATTTGTCATCTCTTCAGTGTGCCTCTCACCTGCTGTTGGGGTGGGGGTTTGCAGCGCTGTCCCCTATTCTTTCATTTTTGGGTCACCAGATATCTGTCACAGACAGATATCTCAGAGCTGTTGGTGTGTGTAAAAGCCACGCACAGGCCATTTGTGCCTTCCAGGAAGCATCCTGTTGTCCTCCTGTTCACTGAGAAGCCCATTGGGTCCAGGTGAGTCCCATAGGTTGTTGTGGCCCTTGTCATCACACACACTCCTGAAATTGCCCATGTGCCTGTAGGCATTGTCATTCCTGTAGGAGGGGACAGGGCTGCCCTCCAGCTGTGAAGCAAAAGATAGGTTGGGTGAGCAGCAGGGGCCTAAAGGGAGCAGTAAGAGGAAGGCGAAGCTGATTGCAGATAGAAAAGACTTTCTCCCACTGAGACTCCTCTTGTGCCAGCTCTGTGTCTCCTTGGCTTGCACTTGGCCATCACACCAGTGCCAGCAGTGAGCAGCAGTGGTTTCACTTACAGATAGGCCCCACTGAGGCCTGGGGGGAGGAAGAGCTATTGATCCATGGTCTGGCTTCAAAGCCCGGTTCTTTCTAGAACCCAGAAATTTTCCAATGGCAGATTAAGGAATTGTCTGGGAGATGAGGTGACTTGGGTCCTGGCTTCTGTTGCTGGCAGGGTACATAGGAGTGGGTACGCTGAGGCCTTTGGTAGGGACTGCCGGCCTTGGGGTTCCTCACTCAGCCCTAGGGTGGTACATCCTGGGAGACAGGAGACCTACCACCTTTCTTCTTTCATACTTACCTGTATCTGCCTCTTGGACAGAACCCAACTTGTGAATAGCCTCTTGTCCTCTAGAATGGAACCAATATTCTGCTGAGGGTATAAGAAGCTGGAGCTTTATCCTTTTCTTCCCCACCACTGCTGATATTTTAGGCAAGGTCAGCGTAGGTTTCTAGAGGTGCAAGCATACATGCATGTGTGTGTGTGTGTGCGTGTGTGCGTGTGTGCATGTGTGCGTGCGCACACGTGCATATGTGTGCATGTGGGCACTCACACTCAGGGTTTAGGGAATTCCAGGTCTGTGAAAGGAAAGGAAGCTTTCCTGGAAGACTCCATGAGAGCAGGCTGTCAGAGGACTCCTCAGCCCAAATGGTTACCTTTTGTAACCAGCAGGTGGCCCTGCTGCTTAATTCTCTCTTGAATGGTGCCATGCTGAGCTGGTTCTAGTCTGGACCCTTTGTATCCACTGAGAGGGGGACTATCAGGATGCTGGTTAATACTATGATGGATAAAAATAAGGCACATGGTGCATGCTCAAGCCAAGCAAGGGGATGACCTCAAGAAGGGAGCTCTTGGTCCCAAAGCAAGCCTGGGACCCCAGGATTTCCCATCCCCAGTGGGCTTAGGGCAGCACTCTCACGTGAGCGGAGACTGCCAGTCTCTACTGAGCACGTCCTGCTGTCTGTCACAACTGTGCCTGCAATTAGACCTCATTTGATACTGCTGGGCAGCTGTGGTGGGCAAGGGTTGCAGATTTCAGACCGGTGCCTTCCTGGTGCTCTCTTTCCTCTCTTGGCTTAGAAAGGGAGTACGGCCTCTTTAAGACAGGCCTCCTTTGTATGCGTTGGCTGGAGCCTGGTTATGCTCTGGGTTTCTGCAGACAGTTAAAATCTGCGCAGCAACATTTAAATAAATAAACAAATGAAAGCTTCCCTTGTGTGGCATTTCTATTCACAGCCTGGCACAATAGCTGCTTGTTGTTTGGTCACTTTGATCCCCTTTATTAAATCAGAACCTTGGAAGGGAATGCTAGGGGCCAGGATGAACAAGATGAACCTTCGCCCTGCCTGCCAGCCAGCCAGGCACCTCGCAGATTCACCTTAGGACAGGGTAAGCAGGGAGGGGTGATAGGTTGCGAAGGCTTCCTCTTTGACCTCCTCCATTGTGATGGTGGAAACAACCTGCTGCCATTCTTCTAGAGAAAAGGGCTTAGTCTCCTCCCTGGCATAGAAGCATGGTTGCAGCACGTGGCAGTTGGGGGAGGGAGGAGTTGTTTGTCGCTTGCCATCTGGCCTATCCCAGCTAGCTCACTGTTGTGCAGTTTAACCCTCACGGTCTGTAGGGCACAGGCACTGAGAGCTTTCCAGGTGTGTGGCCCTAGAATACCTGCTTCCTCCCCGCCTCAATCTCTAATTCATTAGCATGGGACCTAGTAGCCCAGACACCTGAAGCAGCCTCAGCAGGACTGCTGGTTCTTAAATGAAATGTTTTGTCCTTCGTTTTTGCTTTTTTTTTTTTTTCCTCTCATGGGCAGCATAAAATGAAGGCTTAAATTCAAGATTTCATGTTGTAGTGATAAGTTTATCCACGCAAAAGAAAATACCTGTTAGACTTTACCTCATCTCAGAAAAATCTCGCTACAGAAGGAACTTGACTTTTTTTTCTTTCAAGTCTAGATGATAAGTTTACTAACTATTAGATGAAGAGTAATGCAAGAGAGCACGTGAGCTTATTGTGAGGAGACTAGATCAGAATAAGTGAGAGTAAGCGTCCTGTGTATTCTACTGCACACAGCCTTCAAGGACAGCAAGACCTGTATTTCTAGTGCGCCTAGATTGATGTAAAGACATCACCTCAAGCTGCCACAGGCCTGGCGTGTATTTATTTTATAACGGGCATTCTGGAGCTCAGATGCCCCATCGTTTCATTCCCAGACTTGCACTACTTCCCAAAACAACCACAGAAAATGAACGTTTCCTTGTTTCACATCTCCTACCTGATGTGGCAGATGATTTTGTCAAGAATCTCCCGGCTTCCTCCTGCAGTGGATGGGGATACCGCTCATGTCCTTGTTTACGTTCGTGTTCAGTGAGGGAGTTATCTCTTGTTGGAAGTGACCATGAGCAGCACATATGTACCCTACACTTCCCTCTCCATTGTCTTCCCAGGCTTCCTCCTCCTGTCTGTGCCCAGCTGTGTAAGAGGAAGCTGTGGAGACTCTGCTTTCTCCCAGAACCTTCTGTTATCGCCACCAACCTTTTAACCAGGTGGATTCTGAAGTTAGCACCCAGCAAACCGCACTGTGACCAGAATGCCACATGTGTTGTCCTTCATAGCCCTGTTGCCATGTGCCCTGCTTCATTCTTCCCATGATTACCTTTGTTTTGTTTTTCTTGTTTCCAATACTCTTCATTTTGTTTAGAGAAGACTAATTGACTCTTGCTCACTTTGCCTAGCTGCTTTCTCCTGTTTGCTTTGTCATGATCTTTGTGATGATCTTGGGTTTCTCTTCTGGCCTGGTCTGATGTCTCTGGCCCTCTGGCCATTCTAGGTAAGCAGTTTGGTACCATCCTTCATACCATATTTTCCTCTTCCTTGCTGTCTGAAATGGCTTCTCTCTGCCCTCCTTGATGGAGAACCTAAGGGTGATACATCCATTTAAAATTCTAAAGGCTCACCCTCTCTTTCTTCCTGTCGGGCTTGTCCTTCATGGATGGCCTGATGAACCGCCTGCCCAGCCCCTTTGAGATTTAAGCCCAATTTTTTTATTGTAAATATTTCTGTGTGCCACTTTAAGGTATCTGTGTGTGTCCGTCCATGTGTCCATGTGTCTGTGTCCTGGGGCTTGAACTCAGGGCTTACATATGGGTTTGTGAACCTTTTTGCTCAAGGCTATTGCTGTGCCACTTGAGCCTTAGCTTTACTTCTGACTTTTTGGTGGTTGATTGGAGATACTCAGATCTCAGCCTCCTGATTAGCTAGGATTACAGGCATGAGCCACCAGCGCTCACCTTGGTGCTGTTTTTGTTTTGTTTTGTTGGTCGTAGGGCCTGGTTGCTCTCCCTGAGCTTTTCAGCTCAAGGCTAGAGCTCTACCACTTTGAACCAAAGCGCCACTTCCAGTTTTCCGGTGGTTAATTGGAGACAAGAGTCTCATGGCCTTTCATGCCCAGGCTGGCTTTGAACCTCAGTCCTCAGATTTCAGACCCTGAGTAGTTAGGATGACAAACGTTAACTAGGATTACAAGTGTTAGCTCAGTACACTGCTTGGTGCTTCTGCTGTTGTTGTTGTCATTTTAAGGTGTTTTCTCTTTAAGCTAGAGCTAACTTACAGTTAACTAGCTTCCCTCTGAAGTAATCATTGAGGTAAATGGCCCTTGACTTCCCAAGGATGCCACAGGGTTTGGGTGGTCTACTGGAAGCTTCAGAGGAGCCGAAGCAGAAGAACCTATTCAAACCCCAGTGCCTGGTGCTTTCACAGGATGAGGTGTTGCTTTAGTATGTTTGTGTGTGCTGAGATGAAGCCACAGTACAAAAAACATTTCTCCTGGTAGATCATGAGAGTTGAGAAGAGGAAGAGGAGCAGTGGGTGAATGCAGTTGCTTTTCTAGGCTTCCCTATCTCCTGTCCCTGTCTGTTGTTCTAAGTGGTCTTTATGGGATATCCGGGGAGGACTTGCGCTCCCAACATGGCAGATGAGGCCCCCACCCAGTCAGAGTGTGAGTCTAGCCATGTGCCCCATGTTCCAGAGGTGAGGTCTCCTTCTAACTCTGTGCTGTCCTGCAGAGACGTGACATCAGCACAAATGCAGTTTGTCATAAAATAACAGCTTCCAGCACTTGATGCCTACTAAGCCCCAGCAGCACCCAAGCACTTCATACTGCTGTCCCCCTTGTCTGCAGCCCAAGTGTTAAATAGAAAGTTGAGAAACATGCAGTGTGTTGTTCTGAGCAACATAATCTTGTACCCTCTGTTCCATTCCATCTGTCTTTCATTCTTTTGTGATATTATGGGGAAAGAAAAAGGAAGCTCATGTTGGTTTTGCCACCACTCTCTGAACTGCAAAATGTAGGTCCATGGTGTGTGGTAGTGCTTAGCAGGGATGGAAAGACATTGACGATATATATGTATATCGTGTGCGCACGCGCGTGCTCGCGCTGCCTGAAACCTCAAGCATCTGCTACAAGTCGTGGAACCTTCCCTCTGTGGGCAAAGGTCATTTCTGTGCTGTGTTTACTCCATCTTAAATGAGTGCTGTAGAGTGAGTGCTTTATTAGTGACAAAATGTGGCCCAAATAGATACATGGCTTGTCCAGAGTGGTAAGGGTCACTGCTTGGCTCTGGCTTGCTCCTCCATGTGGCCACCTGGCTCCACAGCACACCTGAAGGCTCACTTTAGGGGCATCTGTCACAGCAGACTGCAGAAATGCTGCACTGTGAGAACTGAGCAATTGCTCTAGTGATGGGAGCTATGTCGCTCAGGCTGTGCAGACAGGTATGAAGCCCGAAGAGAAAGTCCCCTCGCCCCAGCCTCCAGAGTTTAGTGCCGTTTTCAGTTTGGGGGGTAGCTCCCTAGATTTCTCCCTGTGTAACACAGGACTCTTTGCCTACCCTTCCCCCAAACAGCACAAAGCCATTGATATTGCTTTATGGCTGGCCTCCAGCTTCCTCCTGAGGGTGAAAAAGAGCTTTGCAATTCCACTCTTGACCACAGGGGAGCTGAGGCTTGGACAGACTGACAGACTGACAGCGTGCCAGGGCCTCCCGCAGTAGGGGCAAGAATGGCCCGGCCCCTGGTTTACATCCACACCTACCTTCGTGGTCCACGGCCACGAATGCTCACCGCTCTTCTTGCCGTGCAGACCTTCCTTGCTTAATAAACCCGCCAGGAATCGCAGTAGTCAATTGTCTCTTAAACTTGCTTCTGGCATCTTTGCGTGTCTTTGAGTGAGGTGCATTTCTTTCCTTGCTGCAGTCCCCAGTGACCTGACCACAGAGGAGCGGCAAGAGCTGGAGAACATCCGGCGGAGGAAGCGGGAGCTGCTAGCTGACATTCAGGTAGGGACCGGCTGCGATGCTGTCCCTGTGCGCCAGTGTAGGGACGGTGATTGCTTTGGGGTTACACTCCTCTGCACTTGTGAGTTGGGGTAGCTCCAGGACAGAGTCTTGCTGCCGCCCTTTTCCCAGCTTAGCAGCGAGGCTGAAACAGGGGAGCAAAACTCAGGTCCCACTGTTTGGGATTTCTTTTTCCTTTATTTCATTCTGCTGTTGTGTAGTGTTTGAGTGGAGGATGTTACTAGAAGCTTTGGAAGTGACACTGACATAAGTCTCTCCTCCTGGTGACTCCCTATCCCTTTGCAGAGGCTGAAGGACGAGATAGCAGAGGTTGCTAATGAAATTGAAAGCCTGGGATCCACAGAGGAGAGGTGAGTCTTCCTGTCCCGCCCCTGTGGGCCTGCTTTGTAAAGCACTTCTCAGTGATCCCGGACTCCAGCCTTTATCCCAAAGATCCCCAGCCGAGGAGACTAAGCTAGGAAAGCTATCAGCTCAGACTTTGTGTGTATTTGAATCACTATGTATCTTCCTGGTGGTGTCGGCGGTGGTTTTGGTGCTTTAAAATTTCTGCTTTTTACTAATATAATTTCAAAACCTAGTGTGTCCAGGTTTTTTTTTATACTTTCAAGCTTATTTGCACATCCTTAGTGCTTAAAGGATAAGAAAAAGAACATAGAGGTGAAATTGCAGCATAAAATGACAAGGACTTCTGTTTTGTTTTTTACCTTTTTATTAAAGAATTTATTAACATTGATTTTTACATCGTATTTCAAATGACATGTTTAACAAACGAGTTTTAGCTTTTTTTAATTTTATTTTTTATTGTCATGGTAATATATAAAGGGGTTACAGTTACATTCACCAGGTAGTAGATGCATTACTTTTCACATACTGATGCCCCTTCTCATGTTTTTGTCCCCATTTCCTTCCCCCCACCTCCTCCCAGTCATCTTGAGAATTTAATTTTGAATAGTCTCCAGTCCATTTTCTAACTGCTTAATGCAATAAACAGGCTGTTTCCAGCTCACCCCTTGTCTGTGTTATTCTAAGCCTGAACCTAAGCCTGCCAGTCTGGTTTCCAAAGGCCAGTTGATTTGTTATTTTAATTCCATGTGGGTGGGGCCCTTAGACATGGGTGAAACTGAAGCTGCCACAGTAAGCAGCCAGCTCGTCACTTTCAGCCCCTGGATTGTCTCCATGCTTTGGTTGTATATTCCTATTTTCCACTTAAAAATGGAGCTCACGCAAGCCAGGTGCCATTGGCTCACACCTGTAATCCTAGCTACTTAGGACGTTGAGATCTGAGGATCACAATTTGAAGCCAGCCGGGGGAAGGAAAGTCAGTGAGACTTACCTCTGATAAACTATCAGAAAAGCAAGAAGTGTCACTGTGGTTCAAGTGGTAGAGCACTAACCTTGGGCAAAGATGCTTCGGGACAACACCCGAAGCCTGAGTTCAAGCTCTAGGACTGGCACAAAAACAAAATCAAAATCCTACAGCATTTGTATATAAATGGATGCATCAGAACATACACCATTAAGTAAAAAAAAACAAAACCCATAGAAAAGGTGGACAGGTGTGTGGTAATGGATACATGAAAATGTTCTCATTGTTAGTCCTGAGCGAGTGAAGCATACAGCCCCCATGAGGGCAGCTTCATGCCCACTCTGATGGCTAAAGTTGAAAGGACAGCTGGTACCTGGTGCTGGCTAGTGTCAGCCAGAGTTTAATTGTATGACCATTTGGGAAACAGCTTGTCAGTCTCTTATGAGCATACACCCAAGCTGAGACCCGGCAGTTCACTCCCAGATGTTTACAAAGAAACCTGGAAAGGATATTCATTAAATTCTTACTTAAAATAGCCCACACTGGTAATACCCCTAAAGTCTACCTGCAGGTGACTGGATAAACAGGCTGAAATAATACAGTACCTGGTGATACAAAGGAGGGAACTGCAAGTGTTTAGCACTGTGGATGAATTCACCCTGTGCTTGGCCACAGAAGCCATGTGTTAGGCCTCTGTCCACAAGGTCCCGGGGCAGGCAGAAGGAAGTAAGCTGGGCTGCCAGAAGTCACTGTGGGGGCTGTCTTGAAGGGGCAACGGAACCTCTGACTGGCATATAGGAGGGTTCAGTTCCTGGCACAGCAGAAAGAAAACATCGTGCTAAGTGACAAAAGCCAGATGCACAAGTCCAGGCATTATGATTCTCTTCATAAGAAATGTCCACCATTGGCAAATCTGTGGAGACAGAAATCAAACTGATAGCTGCATGGAGACTGAAATAGGAATAAAGATTAACTGGAAATGGGCATGAGGAATTTTATTGGGTTCATGAACATGTGCTAAAGCTGGATTATAATAATGAATGCACAATTTAGCAAGCCTGCTTGAAACCACTCAAGCATACACTTAAAATGAGTATGTTTTATGAAAAGTAAATTATACCTTGATAAAGTTTTAAAATAGATTGGAAAAGAATAGAATGGATCTAAGGTAGAAGGAGCCAATGCACTTGAGTTGCAAGCTGGCCTATGCCAGTTTCTTAGTCAGACTTTTTCTGTCAGCTGCTTTTCTATGGCTGTCTTTGAGAAATACCTGCGTGTTGGTAGCTGCACGTCGGACAGCATTAGCCTCCCAGAACTTCCTGTGGCCTGAGCACTAATGGCTCTGGTGGTTGTCTTTCAGGAAAAATATGCAGAGGAACAAACAGGTAGCCATGGGCAGGAAGAAATTTAACATGGACCCTAAAAAGGTGAGTGAACAGGAACCACTGAAACCCATTATCTTTAAGGTGTCTGTAAGACGGCGATTTTCTGAGTGGCCACAGAGAATCACTCAGAGCACAAATCACCTGGTAAGCCATGGTTTTAGACAGAGACCCTGACTCCCAGGTCTGTATTTATTAGTTATTATGCCAGTGCCAGCCCCCGTTGCTTCCTCTGCCCTTTCCAGCTGTTCCAGAACAGCATCATTGCTCTTTGTGGTCTCTCTCCAGGGGATCCAGTTCTTGATAGAGAACGACCTGCTCAAGAACACTTGTGAAGACATCGCCCAGTTCTTGTACAAAGGAGAGGGCCTCAACAAAACAGCCATAGGCGACTACCTGGGGGAAAGGTAAGACCCCAAAGACACATGCCTGCTCGAAGATGGCTGGGAACCACCTGAAGACACGAGCATCCAGTGCCCCACGTTCCCAGAGATGGTGACCCTGAGGGACTGGCGAGCTGGCAGCAGTGTCTGACTTCGCTTCCTCCCTGTCTCTTGTCTGTTCCTGACAGAGATGAGTTTAACCTCCAGGTCCTGCATGCGTTTGTGGAGCTGCATGAGTTCACCGACCTGAACCTTGTCCAGGCCTTGAGGTGCGTGGTCACAGCAGTGAGGCTGGTTTCTGACCCTGTGTCCATCCTGTGGCCATTTGGCTGAAGCTGTGTCTCCAGGATAGTCTGCCAGCCTGTGACTGGTCAGGAGTCATGGGGAGATGGCCCTGCACAGATGCAGGGGAGCTCGTCCTCACCCGGAGGAGCTGATGAATACGAGAGGTTGAAACCTTTCCTACTCCACTCTTCAGCTCCTAAAACCTGTCGTTTGCTTTCTTGCCCTAAAATAGCTGTATATTTTAGTTCCTTTTATAAGGAAAAAATAAGGTAAACTTCAGTATTTTACTATATTGTTTTGTGTTTTGATAATTGTCCTGTATCTTGACAGCTATAGGTATAGCTAAAGGTATATAGAGTGCTTATCTAGCATGCACAAAGCCCCAGGTTCAATTCCTCGGTACCACATACATAGATAAAGCCTGAAGGGGGGCTATGGCTCAAGTAGTAGAGCTCTAACCTTAAGAAAGCCGAAGGACAGTGCTCAGGCCCTGAGTTCAAGCCCCAGGACTGACAAAAAAAAAAAAAAGAAAAAAGAAAGTCATGGGCATATTTTAACAGCTCACAGGCACATGCACCATCTCCACAAGTCCTGAATCCAGGCCCTCTCTTCCCCTCAGGCAGTTCCTGTGGAGCTTCCGGCTCCCTGGAGAGGCCCAGAAGATAGATCGGATGATGGAGGCCTTCGCTCAACGGTACTGTCAGTGCAACAATGGGGTCTTCCAGTCCACGGGTGAGTGCGGAGGCACTACACACACACTGGTTGGGAATAATTTCTAGAACAAGAATGCTGAGATTTCAGCTTACAGCATTATTGTTGTTATTGTTGTTTTGGTGGTTTGGCTGGCACTGTCCCTGAGCTCTTCAGCTCAATGCTAATTTTCTGATGGCTAATTGGAAATAAGAGTCTCATGGGGACTTTTTGGACTTTTCAGCCTGGGTCTAGCTTTGAAATGTGGTCCTCAGATTTCAGCCACTGAAGCAGGGCTTTGCATACAACATTTATTTAATGTTCTTTGTCATAGTAACAGGTTGAAAGTAATCCACAAACCAACATTAAGGCCCGGGGAAAGATTAGGAATGTGGCTCAGTGGCAGAGCACTTGCCTAGCAAAGCCCTGAGTCCTATCCCCAGCACAATTAAAAAAAAAAAAAAAAGTTCTAGAAATATAAATTTTACTGTACCTTTAAACTATGACATATATAACTATTAAAAATCATTTTCTGGCTGGTGGGTCATGCCTGTAACCCCAGCTAGTCCGAAAGCTGAGATCTGAGGGTCACAGTTCAAAGCCAGCCCAGGCACTAAAGTCTGTGGGACTCTTTATCTCCAATTAACCACCAGAAAACCGGAAGTGGTGCTGTGGCTCAAGGGGTAGGGCAGTAGCCTTGAGCTGAAAAGCTCAGACAGTGTCCAGGCCCAGAGTTCAAGTCCCACATCTGAACAACAACAACAAAAAAAACATTTTCTGGGCTTGAGCATAGCTCAAACTTGACTAGCTGGCCAGAGGCCCTAGGTTCATCCCCAGTACTATAAAAAAAATAGTCATGGAATTGGGCACATTGATATGTGTCTTATAATTCCAGTTATTATTGAGGAGGGAAGGCTGAAACAGAGGAATCTCAAGTTTAAGGCCAGGCCAGTATGAGCTACATAGTGAGACTCTGCCTCAAAAAAAAAAAAATTCAGAAACAGACACAGAAAATAGACTACTGACTCTCTCTACCCCTTTTAAGATCAAAAGGGACCAAATGTTTAAAAAAAAAAAGGTAAAATGACACGAGAGATAGGGGAATTAAAATTAATAATTATTAAAAGGGCCACACTCAGACATTAAAACTAGGAAGTAAAAACTGAAAAAAAAGAAACAGCTAACTTCCCTCCCACCGCACCCAGTTATAGACCAACAAGAGACAAAGGAACTGTGTGCTACCTTCTCCTGGAGGCTACCAGGCTGCACACTTGTCACTATAGGATAAAGAAACAGAACGGGAAGATATGCCCAACCAAGGCAAGTTCCAAAATCATGTCTCTGTGTTTTGAGTGGGCCTATATGCCAACCTCATTTTCTAGAACAGTAAATAGTCCCATTTTTGACAGCCAAAGCTCTGGGTAGGGTTAGGGTACATCCCCCAGCTCACAAAGGACAAGGAATCTTTCCTCCCATTTCTGCATGAGGGGAATGAAATGTTTCTCCTGTTTTTCCTCTCCATTTCTCCCTTTTGTATCCTGTTATAGTAAAAAAAATTGTTGCTAGAACTTCAAAAACGTTAGGTTTTTAACAAGGGAAAATGATCAGGTTAGAAAAATATGCTTGAAAAACTTGTTCGTGAGATGCATTTGTGGTGTATTACAGGTGGGCACCTTTTTGTAGAAGAAATAAAGTAAAATTAGTTATTGCTGATAGAGGTGTGGGTACTGAGTATCGTTTTTTGTTAATCTTCTGGATTGTTTCTCAGGTTTTCCTGTGGCACACATGCACACAGTTCTCTTCAGTCTAAACAGATAGAGACCCTGAGTACTTGTGTCCTTTGTGTGCCTTCTCCTCTGGGTTGGGGAGCACATCCAGTGCAAGGTCATCTTGCCCTCTGGGAACATAACTTCCGTTCCTGGTCTCACGAGTGTGTGCCTCTTCCCCTGCTGGCAGGCTGTTTCTCACCACCTCCACTTTCCTCATTTCTAGACACTTGCTACGTCCTCTCCTTTGCCATTATAATGTTGAACACCAGCCTGCACAACCCCAATGTGAAAGACAAGCCCACTGTGGAGAGGTTCATTGCCATGAATCGCGGCATCAACGATGGAGGAGACCTTCCCGAAGAGCTGCTCCGGGTGAGCGTGGCTGGGGGGCCGGGGTGGCTTCATTGCTGTGGAGAAAGGGTTCCCGTGCAACAAGGTCATTGTAGTAGAAGAGAAAGACACGTATCAAGTACCTGCTCTATCCATTCATTTAATTATGCAAGTTGTGCTAAGAAATGGGTAAGGAGACCCAGCCAAGTCAGGAAAGAAAAGTGGTTTGTATCTCTGAAACCCAAGGCATCTTACCTGTTTTGTTCCTGTAAGCTGCTGGAGTACCGAGACAGCCATGTCTTCCTCTAGTCTCAGCTCCATGCAGGCACTCAGTGGTTGCTTCTGGAATGAGTGGGGGAGAATGGGAGGAAGAAAAAATAACTGCAGACTCAGACATGCAGTGTCATCTTTTATCCCAGAATCTGTATGAGAGCATAAAAAATGAGCCCTTTAAGATCCCAGAAGATGATGGAAACGACCTCACCCACACTTTCTTCAACCCAGACCGTGAGGGCTGGCTGCTGAAGCTCGGTACGTCACAACCCTGGGCTGGGGACTCAGGTAGAAAGCCATTGTGTGTGTGTAGGATGGGGGCACACTCATCTCATGGTGTGGGGGAGAGGAAGGCTCACAGATGCCTCGGTTCTGCACTAATGAAGGTCCACTTCCAGAAAGGAAATAACTCACACCACTAGTGCCCCACGAAGACTCCAGGACAGACTTTGCCCTCTGAACTTTGTCCTCATGTGTCAGGACCTGATGTGTCCACTCTTAAGTCAGTGGCCGGGTTCTTCTAGGCATCCCCTAAGGAGCTCTGCCCTCTTTCCCTGGGGGGAGTGACCAGCCACGTCCATCTTTCTACTTCCCATCCTAGGTTTGTCCCTGGCACTCCTGCCCCAGTGCATCATCACCTCCTCCTTTGCATCTGGCTCCCACGGGCAGTGTGCATGGCAACCCTAGAGCCTTTGGCTGCAGCACGACCCACAGCACTCTCACTCATCCCTGGCACCGGCCACACCCTTTCCAAACCCAATCAGCCACATTTATGGCTTTGTCATTCAGAAAAGCTAAACATGCATCCTCTTCCCTCTGCCGAAAGTGAGCTTACATTGCTGAGATGTACTGTCATGCCTCACTGTTCAGGTGTTGGAGCAATCAACGGGGAAAAATGGTGGGATTTTCATGCACATTCATGTCCACGTGTGATGATTTTCTAATTGTTCCCATACACTGAAGGATCTCGAGACTGGATGTAATGCTGGCCATTTTGGAGCCCACTAGGGTGTATGCTCCTGTTCTCCTCTGCCTTGGCCTGTGATGAATTGGGTTCCACATTAGCAGGGGGTTCCTTACAGCCCCCCTCTAATCTTGTAATGTGCTCCACTGATGAGCAGCCATTGCTGACACCTTCGGGAAGGCCAACCTGTCATCTTTGATTGCTCACTAGTCCAGATGACATGGGTTTAGATTTCCTGAGGACTTAGGACTTAATTCATAATTTCCCGTACAGCATTAATTCATTGAGCCTTATCTTTTAAATTGGCCACCATTTTATAGATCTTTAAACCAGTAGAATCTTTGAAGTTAAAGTTCTAAAAGTATTGGCCTCATAGGCTGATGTAGTTAAAAGGAATATACTAGAAAATGTTAGAGTGTATCCAAGTTTCAATTTACTTCCCCCTCCAGGGAAATTTGTTTAAATGAGAATGCTAAGTGTTAGCTTTGACAGCTCAGATACTAAAATTAGAACAAAGATTATCTTGGTTCTCGCACCAGGATGACATGCAAATTCATGAACATTCTGTATTTTTAAAAACAAAAAATTCAAACCAGGCATAGGGTGTGCTCCTGTGGTCCCGGCTACTCAGGATGCTGAGGCAGGAAGATCCCTTCTCCTGGAAGCCTCAGGCCAGCCTGGGCGACCCAGTGAGGCCAGCCCCACGTCAGGAGACTTTTGAACTGAAGATGAGACTCATTTTTGGTCATCACATTACTTTTCCTAAACCTCAGCGAGGCCTTCTGAACCCTTAGAAGGTTTTCACCGTGGTGCACACCCACGTGTGTGCAATGGAAGACAGGACTCCCAGCCGTCTGTGGTTGTGTGTATATGTTCCTGTATGCATAAACTCATGAGTGTGTATTCCTGTGCACACACACATCACATGTGTATTCATAGTATACATGTGTGCTTTCTTGCACACACTTTAAACATGACAGGTGCCACATGCTGGTAGCTCATGCCTCTAATCCTAGCTACTCAGGAGGCTGAGATCTGAGGATCAGGGTTCAAAGCCAGCCCAGGCACTAAAGTCTGTGAAACTTTTATCTCCAATTAACCACCAGAAAACCGGAAGTGGCGCTCTGGCTCAAGTGGTAGAGCACTGGCCTTGAGCTGAAGAGCTCAGGGACAGCTCCCAGGCCCAGAGTTCAAACCCCACAACCAAAAAAAAAAAAATGTGACAGCCAAGAAACATTTAATTTTCCCCGAAGTCCTTTTGATAGGCTAATAAACACTGGCATCGTAGGAATTAGGTTTAGGTGGTGTCTCGAATCTTGCCTGTGCCCGCTGGGATGTGGCCTGTAGAGCAGTGGGCTGTGGCTTGCTTTCAGGCTCAGCGCCCTCCCCAGGCAGACATGAATGTGACTGATACATGCACTTTAAGATGAAAGGAACCGGGTTTAATTTCTTTGTTTTAATTTTCTTTTCTCCCTCATTTGTATGTTTCCATGATTTTGGCTCTCCTTTTCCTTACCCCAAACTCCAGGAGGTATGTAACCCCGCAACCTGCTCGCTCGCCCTGCCTAGGCCACTGTCATTGCTGCAGTGTTTTCTTTCTTTCTTTTTCTTTATTTTTATTTTGGTTTTTTAAAAATGGCTGGTGGTAGTGTTAATGCTGCTTCTAACTTACCGTACAGTCCCTAGGGAACTAGCTAGGAGGGGGGTTTGGAGCAGCGTTGGTGTTGCCCGCTGGTAGAAAAGACACAGAATGACCAGACCAGAATGACCAGTGCCTCCTCCGGGGGCACTGTAACTGCAGAGAAGCAGTCACTGCATGCTCCCGTGTCGGCCAGGCAGGCACATGTACTTCATTCCAATTGACACCCACCCGTCAGCCTTTGTGAATCAACACCCGTGAGTTATGTCTGGTGAGGAAAAGGGGAAGGCGAGACCTCCATCTCCGCTGCCCTAAGCCATGTGCTCAGCACCAGGACTGATAGAAGAAATGAGATGACTTTGCCTGGTAAAGGGAAACAGCAGCAACCCCAGGCCATGCTGAGTGGAGGGGACAAACCCCTGCAAAGCTGGAAATGCCACCTGCAGGCTTTGGCTTCCATTTCCTGGGCTTCAGGGAAGGAAGGGCTGTGCAGCCCCATGTTTTGTTTGTTTGGGAGTTTTTGTTGTTGTTGTTGCTGGGTTTTTTTTTTAGCTTCTCACCCTCTCCTTTGTCATAGACTCACTCCTAAATCCCAAATTTGCCCTCTTAGTCATATGGCTGGGGCCTCCTCTCCATTTTCAACTTTGAGGAGAGATTTAGGGTAGTCAGAGAACTCCCCAGGGTTCACCTGACAGGACCTGAGCAGAGTGCCACATGTGGCCCCACTGTAGGGGCCAGTCAGGCTTCCACTGTTAGGGAGGCCCACCTCTCTGCAGGGGTGCCAGGGGTGGAGGAGCCTTCAGGGAGAGCGTCCTGTGAGTTCCATAGGGACTGTAGGCGCACATCGATCTGTCTGCTTGTTCCATGTCTGCTTTTCTTTCCACGTGGAAGTGTTCCCCGTGGGGCTGCAGCCATGCTTCATGGGATTGGGCTGGTGACTCAGCTGATTGTGCAGGGGAAACAGTCTCCTAATCAGACAGAAAGCTTTCTCCTCCAGCTTTGCTTTTGTTCTCCTTGATTTCCTACCATCTTGTTCCTTTCAGCATCTGACCTGCTTTGTTCATCACATCCTAAACCCCCATGTCAGCCAGGGTGACGTCCTGTGACGGTGTGCATGGGAGGTCCGCATGGGTTGCTCGCCCTCGGGTGCCCAGCCCTGGTGAGGTGGTGCCCACTAGAGAGGCTGGAAGACCTGAGCTTTCACTCTGAAACAGAGTCGGGGCTCCAATTCTGAGAGAGTCTTGTCTTCTTTCTCCTCCTCCTTTATTTCAATTCTTCCCTGCCTTTCCTGTTGACAAATGGATGACATATTATCTATTTGTGGGTTTTCTTATTCATGCCGCGATACCCTTTGGGGTGGCTGCAGAAACTTGACAAGTCGTGGCAAGGAGAGAGCCTCGTTAAGAGCTTGTGGCCCCTCCCACTGGCAACCTAGGTCCCCGTCCTTTAGAATCTTGCAATTAATGATTGTTACTTAAACTCCACTGCTGGACTTCAGGCACCCAACCAGAGTTACAAAGGGGTCCTTAGAGCCGGGTCCATACACTCCTCCGCTGGCCTACCCTCCCTCCCTCCTTGTACCCACATCTCCTCTTAGGTTTAGCGGGGTACCCTGCAGGCAGGCCCAGGCAGTAAAAAGCAGTCCCTGAGAAGTTGTCCTACTTGGCTCACCTGTAGTGAGGAGGACAAGGCAGCAGGAATGATGGGACCTCATGAGACCTGTCTTCCACGGAGCCTAGAGAAGCCATGTTCTCTGTAGGCCGGGTTCTAGCAAATGCTAAGGAGCAGGATGGGGTATGTTTGTGGAATGCCATAAACATCTCAACATGGGAAGGCCCAGGGCTACCCTTGGATGGTTCTTTCCTTGACCCGAGGTAAGTGAGGGGAAGTAGGCCCAGGCTGTGGCGGGAGGGTGAGTTGTAGCTCCATTGAGGTTGGGCACAGTTAAGCACATCCTTCCTTAGTATCTGACTCAGTGTAAGTTCACAGCCCGTATATTTGGCTTATTAAATCAAACTCAGGGAGGCCGTCGGCACTCCTCTCCCAGCTCCTATGGCTGCCTACTCAACTCCTGCCACGAAATGTGTCAGGAGGAGTCTGGAAACAAACTCCCAAGCTGGCTTCCCAGACAAAAAAATCCTACTTTGACTCCTGTCCAGCCAGGACTTCAGAGGTTTTATTTCCAGGATACCAGCTTAGAGGACTCCAGTCCATGTAGAAATTGCCTGAAGTCGGGATGGGGGGAGTAGAGAGAAGTATAGGCATCTGCTCCCCAGTTCCCAAGGCAATGGGTGGGAAGGGACCAATGCCTTCTCCCGAGTCCTCCCTCCTGGCACTTCCTGCAACTGTCTGCGGCTCTTGGCTGACAGTGAGCAGCTGCACAGCCTGCACCTCGCACCCGCATCCCCCACCCCCCCACCCGCTGCTGCCTCTCCCCCTTCTCTTCTTGCCTGTTTCCACTGCGTAGACTTTGGCTGGCTTCTCTGTCCTGAGGCTCCCTTGCACCGCGTGTTGCCGTGGCCCTGGGATTCCCTCCCCACCCATGCTATCATCCTGTGTCAGATGTCATCTCAGGTCACCTAGACACGCTCGCTCTGCTCATACCGCAGACCTTCACTCTGTGAAAGGTGCTTCTGTCTCGGCTGTGTCTTGTCACCGATGTAAATTTTGCCATGGTCTGAGTGGCTCCTGAGAAGAGAGCTCTGTGTGCTGCACCTACGCTGGCCCAGTGGCTCTCGTCCAAGTGCATCTCCTTCTGCTCTGCAGGTGGCAGGGTGAAGACCTGGAAGAGACGCTGGTTCATCCTGACTGACAACTGCCTGTACTACTTTGAGTACACCACGGTGAGCACCTGGCTCCATCCTCTGGCAGGACAGGCCGGGTGGTCTTGTTTCTAAAACAGCCACTCTAACCAAGCCTAATTTGGAAAGGTCCTGGGGAGACAGATTTGTCCATCTGTTTTCTGAGGGATTGGGAAAATAAAGCCAAATGGAAGAACTGAGGGGAATTTCAGAAAGAGGAGTCCTAATCAAGGTTAGGGCACTGGCTCAAACCGATGAGACAAGAAATAAAAGACCAGAGAAGAGAGGAAAGAGAACACAGTGTTCCAGAGTGGGTTTGAAGCTAGACTAGGGAGAGTGAGCTTAGATCAGTTGTCAAGAGTTGTGGTCCTTGTGATGAGAATAAGAGACAAGGAAAGCATCCTGATTCAGAGAATCTGGGTCTTCTGGGGCAGCAGAGATGCAGAAGAAACAGACCAGGGGTGAAATAGAAAATGAAGGAAATGGAACAGTTACCTGGAGATTGTCCAGAATTCAAGAAATAGATTTCCTTACATGAGGGTTGTCCTTTGGTTAGTTTTTATTCAGTGAGAAGGGACTTAAGAGCTACATGTGCCACACACATGACCCTTCTGTAGCAGTAGCTGGTGAGAGTGGATGTAGCCTACCTCTGCAGTGCCCCAGTACTAACATTTAAATTAAAGACCCACCAAAAACCTTGAATTATCAAAAAAAAAGGCCCATTCATTCCTGAGTAAGGTAGGCAACTGTGATCCCATCGTTCGTGAGACTAAGGCAGGAAGATGCGCAGGAAGCCCCCCCCCCCCCTCCTGTCAGCTCCCTAAGATCTGCCTGGAGCCTGAGTTCAAGCCTAGAAAAGCGCCATTCCTGCCCCACCTCGACCTCCCAGGCACTGCCCATCAGTACAGCCCTTGCTGTGCAGTGAGTGGCATGCAGGGCAGGGAGAGTGATCATGTGCAGTGAGTGCAGTAGGCTCCCAGCACTGGTATGGAGCAGGCTTTCCTGGCGTTGCCGAGGCTGAGATAGGAGAAAGGTACTCTCGCCATCCCCACTAGGGACTCCCATGTGTTGTTGTCAGGTGTGCTTTCACAGTACCTGCAAAGCCCTTCCAGTTCTGGTGGCCTGAAGCCTAGGAGAGGGTGGCGAGGTGGGATGGGTAGGGAGGATCTCAGCGGAATGTCCTTAGCTGAGTGTGCACTTGTCCCAGGACAAGGAGCCTCGTGGGATCATCCCCCTGGAGAATCTGAGTATTCGGGAGGTGGAGGACTCCAAGAAGCCAGTGAGTACTACAGCAGACACTGGGCAGGGGGGAAGAGGGGGGAGCATAGAAATGTTGTACGAAAAGAATGAGTCTTTCCAAGGACTGCATAAAACCTCACAAGGTCCTCTTGTTACATTGTTAATACACAAGCTAAGCTGAGACACCAGGGGCCTTGAATCCATCTTCTTGGCGGTCACTGGCTGGCCTACAAGGTCTACCAGTTGTCCCTCTTACATGGCAGCAGCAGATACTAGGACTGGCTGCTTATTCTGTAACCTGGCTCCCTCTTCTTTGCTCTGTCTGGAATGGCCTGAGGTGGCTGGGTTGGCTTCAGGAAGCCTCATAGCCTACCCCTCTGCATGGAGTAGAGCTGCCATACACCAGCCAGCATTGGTGCCAAGAGGCCTCGGTGTGCACAGCTGACAGCCTCTGGCTTTCTGTTCTGTTCTGTTCTGTTCCTCTAAACCAAGAATAAACAGCCTTTCAGGACATGAATTAGATGTTCCTTGGTGAGCAGCTTTTTGAGATCTTCCCTCCCCCCTTCCAGAACTGCTTTGAGCTTTATATCCCTGACAATAAAGACCAAGTCATTAAAGCCTGTAAGACTGAAGCAGACGGGCGAGTGGTGGAAGGAAACCACACCGTGTACCGGATTTCTGCCCCCACACCGGAGGAGAAGGAGGAATGGATCAAATGCATCAAGTAAGTCGCTCCCGCCAACAGGAGGGCTGGGTCCTCCTGTTCCTGCCCTGCGTCCCCGGTGCTCCTCACACAGGTTTTCAGGGAGGATCGCCAGACTGCTTCCTAGGAGGCCTTTGGGCCCCTGCCCATCACGTTTCTAGGACTGTTCCTGCAGTCTGGGCAGGATGGGAACACACCACAGACAGGAGTGACCTAGGCGTTTCCTGTCAGGGGACACTGCATGCTAGGTGCCTGCACAGTAGACAGTGCTCGTGCACTGTAGCTTTTCCTCCAGAGAGACACCAGAGATGAGGAAACAGAGGCCCCTGTAGATGTGAGGGTTGCTGGAGGACACAGCAGCAACACAAGGTCAAGAAGCACAGCCACCCACCCTCAGGGTCTGGCACTGGGAATTTGACTTTGCTTGGCAGGCCTCTCTTCCAGGAGTGTGTCCTCGGTCCTCCCCGGGTTTTTTACCCCTCCAGAGCTACACGGGTGTTGTCCTTGAAGCACTTTTCCTGTTACCTGGACTTTGGTGACTTTCCCAGGAAAATAAAGGCTGTGCTGGCCAGGCAACCCAGGTCCCCAGAGTCCTCCTGAATACCAGCCTTCTCCCGCCCAAGTCCCAGAGTCCTCCTGAGTACCAGCCTTCTCCCACCCAAGTCCCAGAGTCCTCCCGAACACCAGCCTTCTCCCACCCAAGTTTCAGAGTCCTCCCGAACACCAGCCTTCTCCCACCCAAGTCTCAGAGTCCACCCGGGCACCAGCCTTCTCCTGCCCAAGTCCCAGAGTCCTCCCGAACACCAGCCTTCTCCTGTCCAAGTCCCAGAGTCCCGGCCTTCTCCCACCCAGCACAGCCTTTGGTCTGTGCTGCTTTGTTGGGAGGCATTTCTGCTTCCATCTGTACAGTGTTGGGCCAGGGTTCAATTCTGAGGAAGTAGCTGAAGATGGTGGAGATGTGGTGAGCACGAGGAAGGGTCTGGAGGGAGCCCAGGGTGAGTCTGATGCTGGGCTGGTGCCGTCACTATCTCCTAGGCTGCCTAGGAACACACAAGCTAAAGTAGAGTCACCAACTCCCTAAAAATGCAAGAGTGTTTTGTTGGCGGTGGTGGTAGTGATTGTGGGGCTTAACCTAGGAGCCTGGGCGCTTCCCTGAGCCTCTTTGTGCACAAGACTGCTGTTCTCCTACTTGAGCCACAGCGCCACTTATGGTTTTGAGTGGTCACAGGGAGTTTTTTACCTGGCTGCCTTTGAACCGCGATCCTCAGATCTCAGTCTCCTGAGTACCTAAGATTACAGATAGAGCCACTGGCACCTGGCTCTTGTTTAGAGACATTGCAAAGCCTGGGCTGGCCCAGAGCTTACTGTGTAGGTCAGCTGGCCTCAAATCCATGCTCCTGCCTCAGCTTTTCTAGTACTGGGACCCACGTGTGAGGCCACCATGCCTGGCAAAGCCTGTGGTAACTCACGTCCAGTGTTTCTTGCATCCCCTGCGGTGGGAAGGCCCCTCGAGGTCATGGTCCAGATGCCCCCCAGGGACAGTGGACACAGGGGCTCTGGTGACCGCTCCTGTCAGTCACCTGCCCACTGCTGCCATGCCAGTGTCCGGCTCCCTTCCCGTCCCAGTATTGGTGTGGCTGGTGAACAGCTCAGAACTAATGAAGCCACTACCGGCACTGTGGGCCTGCCCTCCCGTGCCACCGCCTTGCTTCCCCCTTGCTAGCCCCGCAGCAGCGCTGGGACACCACCCATGGCAGTTTCTTGAGGCATATGGAGTGCATGGCATGCACAGCCACGAAGGACCATGCAGTGTCACCATGGGAACGGAAACCGGCCCAGGTTTTCTCTGAGATTGAATCTAGCTGGGAGCGCGTGCAATGGTGCCACTCCTGAATGGCAGTTACCAGGATGGAACAGGAACGCTACCCGCCCCACCCCCTGTTATCTTCATACCTGGCCTTCCAAAATGTGTCACCAGGGAGGGGTGGCGTGGCCACACTGACCATAGAGCAGCACAAGGCTCCTCCCGCCCCGCCCCTCACGCCTGTCCTTTCCCTTCTCTGTACTCAGAGCAGCCATCAGCAGGGACCCTTTCTATGAAATGCTTGCAGCGCGGAAGAAGAAAGTCTCCTCCACGAAGAGGCACTGAGACGCGCCCGGACCTCTGCCAGCCCCACCTGTTCGTAGAGACTGGATTCTGCTTTGGTGATCCGGCTAGCAGGGAGAGGGGCCATTTTCTCTGGGGCGAGTAACATGCCTGTCCCCACGGGCTCTGGCCCTCTTGCTGAGAACAGAGCTGCTGGCAGCAGTGTCCGTCCCACCTCTGCCCTCTGGCTCCTCAGCAGTGCCAGAGCCTGCTGTTTACCTCGTGGTCGCCAGCAAAGAGCCTTTGCGCTACACAAGAAATACCTGTGTGGACACAGTATAGCAAGATGGTGGTGGAAGAGAAGCCACATACTATAAAGATTTATTTTTGTTTTCTAAAGAGAAAAAGAGCCCAGTGCCACCCTTTACCCTGCCTGTGGGGCCTCCTCTTGCCTGGACAGGATTCTCCAGGCTGCTGGGCACCCCCCTAGCAGGGCCACTGGGGGCCTCTGCTAGTGGCCTGGCAAGGTGGCAGGCAGGGGCTCAGCAGGCACAGGAAGGCCTCAGTGGCCAGCAAGCTCCAGGACCTCAGGCCTTGGTGCCAGGAGAGGAGCGAACAGGCTGGATGTCTCCCTCGGTTTGTCTCAGCACAGAGGCCACTGGGCTTTAACGTAGAAAGTCAGCATCTTCCTTGAGCTAAGTACCTAATAACCAAACTGTGAGGAGGCTATCCCACAGATCCTGGGATAGCCCGCCATTTCACACGAGTTTCCTTTCCTCCCCTGCAGCTCCGCTCCTCGTTCTAGAGGATGGAGCAGGGTTTTTCCCCCATCCCCCGGGGCATCAGCCTCTCCTGCCTCCAAACCAGCCCTCACTGGATGTTCTGGTGCCTCTGTGGTGGCTTCCAGAGGGCAGGGCCTTTGCTCAGCAGGTGCCATGTGTGGGAGTGTCGCCCCTGTATCTCCTTCCCCCAGGCCAGGGTATGTGGCAGCTCTGCCCACCCAGCGCCCACCCAGTGGTGCGAAGGGAGCCACGAAGCTTGGCGTTCTCCCGCCTTCTCTCAGGGACTCTCAGGGCAGCTCTCCACTGCGCCTGGGCTGGCAGGTCAGGCCAGGTAGAGCAGGCGGGGTCATGTTCCTGCCCACCCCCCATGCCCAGGCCCCGTGGCAGGTGCTGCCTTCGACAGGCAGACAAGCCAGCGGTCTCCACAGGGCCATGTGGCTTCGGCTTTGGCTCCTCTGACCCCGTGAGGTAGATGAGCATCTCTGGAAATAGCTTTGTGGAGGGGGGGCTCCTCCCGCAGATCCCGCCTGGAGTGGCTTCAGGCATGGGGGGTGGGGGGTGTTGAAGGTGACAGTGATAGAGGGGTCCCCGCTGGAAAGCTGAGCTTCCTGGCACAGGAACAGGCAGTGTAGGCCCAAGTGCCAGCAGAAGGGCTGGCGCCAGAGCCCGGCAGGCCCCACTTCACCTGGGTCTCACAAGGGTTCCTGGATCAGTATTCGTTTATTTATCAGAGGTGTAAATAACCCATGTATAGCTTTTCTCCTTTTAGATTATTTTGTATTTGTTTAAAAGAGGATTTGTCAAAATATAAAGAAATGACTGAAAATTGTTGACAGGGTTTTTAAAAAAATTATAATTATTATTCCAATTGTTTTGTTTGGTTGGTTTTGCCTTGTAAACTAGCGCCAAGGAACTGCAGCAAATAAACTCCAAACCTGCCAGAACTACTTGGGCTGTCTATGGGTGTGTGTGTGTGTGTGTGTGTGTGTGTGTGTGTGTGTGTGTGTGTGTGTGTGTGTGTGTGTGTGTGTGTGTGTGTGTGTGTGTGTGTGTGTGTGTGTGTGTGTGTGTGTGTGTGTGTGTGTGTGTGTGTGTGTGTGTGTGTGTGTGCGCGCGCGCGTGTCCGGCCAGGGCAGAAGCACTGCAGGCTGGCTGGAGTAGAAGGGGCAGCGCTCTCCTTGCTCAGTGCCTGGGCCTTTCACCACCATGGAAAGACGCTGTCTTCCCCTCAGGAGCACAGAAAAAAAAGAGAGAGAATGGGTCTGCCCTGCTTTTTTCTTTCAGCAGCAGTTGGGCTGGACCTCGGGGCCTCGGCCGGTTCTCTGCCTCTTGAGCTACACCCGGGGTTACGTTGTTTGGGGTAATGCCTCATGTTCATGCCCAGGCAGGCCTGATTTCCATCCTCCATCTTGCCCACAGTTTCTGTGGGGATGTTCTCTAAGTTGGTGTGAAGGTTTAGTTGTGAAGTGTCCCCCGTCCCCCCACAACCCACAGGACTGGCATGCTGAGGGCTGGTCCTCCCCACATGGTGGTTCTAGAGACTTGGGGTGGGGTCCAGCTAAAGGAAAGGCGGTCACTGCGGGGTGGGTCTTTGGGGACACGTCCCAGGTGCTTCTCTCTTTTTTTTTCCTGTAACCACAAGGAGAGGGTGTGGCCTCTGCCTCATCACCCACCCGGAATCCACTGAGCCAAAGCCTGCACTGAAGCCACAAGCTTCCCTTCTAGGTTGTCTTTGCAGGTATTTGGTCCGCCTGGATAACTGCTCAGCCAGTGGCCCACTGACTTGCCCATGGCCGACTGCAAGGAGAGTGTGACAACCTCATGTCTGTTAATGCAAGGAAGGTCGTGTGCAGTGGGTATGAGAACACCCCGTGTCCTGACGAGAATGGAAGCAGACATAGTCCCAGCTGCCATTGGTGTGGCCAACCTTAATCCAGGCCTCTCCACATCCCACCCCATGACATTTCATGACGTTTGCTTATTTCCTCTGTCCAGACCTTATACATATTCTCTCC
The DNA here is from genome assembly GCF_031878675.1 of Megascapheus bottae. NCBI lineage: Eukaryota > Metazoa > Chordata > Mammalia > Rodentia > Geomyidae > Megascapheus > Megascapheus bottae. The sequence goes on along the minus strand of NC_143525.1, from coordinate 49,103,449 downwards.
ACACAGTCTGCTGACATTTCCCACAGGCTCACAGTTCTGTGTACCCCTTCTTAGGATTACTGTCACGTGATGACAGTAAGCATGGAGCCTGATCGTTATGCCCAGTGTCCTCCTTTATAATGGAAAGCAAGACATAATTTATTGAGATCCTGTGTTCAGGGTCTTCTTTCCTCATGTTTAACTCTCAACATCCCAGGGAACTGGCTGCTCACTCCATGAGCTGCGATACGATGGGGCTAGAAGCCAGAGTGAGGCTTGACTCGAGCTCCTGTGTTAGGAAACTCAGTCCACATCTAACTTCAAGGGAAGTTACATTTTCCCCTCTAGCAGACCTGAGAACAGCCTCTGTGGCCTCTCGGCCAGCTTGCTCTCCCATGCCTTCCCAGAACCACCTGACCAGAGATGCAGCCTCTCCTAAACCCATGTGACACTGCCCTTCTCTGGTCGTCCAGGGTTTCTTAGAGCTGCACACACCTGGCACCTTTCTAGTGGTGGAACCAACTCCCCTGGGACCTCATGATCCTTTGGGCAACTCTAAAGACTTTGAACTTAGTCACTCAGATGGGCTACGAGCTCCAGTACGGTGGCTGGATGATAAGGGGTCCTTCAGAACTAAGTCACTTTGTAGGCTTGCCTGGCTTCATCACACCCTGGCTGCACATGCACCAGCAGCATGGGCCCTTCTGGGAACAGAGTGGGAGCAGTTGACAGTTCCTTGAGGACAGGGCTGTGTCTGTCACCTCTGGTCCCATTTTCTTCCTTGTTTGGAAGACATGCTTTGACTTTTCTTTTACTTTAAAGGATCCCTGGTGAACTCACCCAACAACCTGTGTGTCTGCTACAGAGCCCCAGGACATGGTGCCTCTGTCCTGTTCTGTATAGAAAATGGAAAGGGTTAGAGGTGCCTGCCAAGCAAGCCCTAGGCCGTGAGTTCAGATTCCAGTATGAGAGAGACTAGAAAACCCAAGATCCACTTCCATCCATTCTCATCCATCACTCAAATGGCCTGGAAACCCTAGACCTGAGAGCTGAGACCGAGGAGGAGAGCACAACAGGTAATAAGGAGAGGTAGCTCTCCCAGCACACATTTAACGACATAATTCTTGTTCTCTCTAGCCCCGCTCTTTCCCTACCTCTCCCTGACTCCATGCTGGTTCCTTCTTCTCCTCCCCCACCTCTTTCCCAAACCCATTCACACACATGTACTTGCATTGTTTCTTTGTTTGTTTTTGAGAATTTCAAAACTATAATAAGGTTGCAAAACATACACATAGTGAACATCTGTGTGCCCAGATTTACCTTTCCCACCGCTTACGTTCTCTTTCCCCCTAAATCATTTGGAGAGCTACTTACACACACCAAGTGGAAAGCCCTGAGTTCAAGTCCCCCAAAAAGCAAGGAGAATCAACATATCCCAGATCGTAAACATTTCAGTGCATGTTTCCTAGAAACAGGGGCCTTCTGTTATTTAGAATCTATGGAAATAAATTTCACATGGTATCACAAGGTTGTTTATCTGCTTTTTGAATTCAAAACTTCTCAGTTGACCCAATGACTCCTGTTAAGATTTGGGGCACAAACCATCTCTTGTCATATAAGAATCATCTGAGAAATGTGTATTTATGGAACTCAAGGAACTTTAAAGTGAAAAACGCTTCTAAAGATTGCCATTTTCTGGCTCTGACTTGTCTGCTGAGGAGCTCTGTCCCCCGAAGCCCCGCTCCAGGTTCGCCCAGTGGTTAGCTGGGGAGCCCATTCTCCCCCCGGCTTGGGTGTTAGAAGGGAGAGGTTTGCACATGTAAGGATCTGTCTGCGGTGGTGCAAATGCATGGTGATGTCAGTGTTATATTTTACCAACTTAATTTATGCAGACATAAGCGGGATAGTTCTGTGGCTAGACGCCTTACTTTTAACAATAAATATGTCATTCCCGTCCAGTGACTCATGTGGTTTCTCACTGAGGTGCTCTTCAGCTGAGATCAGTGGAAGACGAACACTGGAGGATCTTGCCATCTTTATGTGTGTGTCTGTGTCTATGTCTGTGTGTCTGTTCTTGGGCTTGAACTCGGCCTGAGCACTGTCTCTGAGCTTGTCATGTTCTACCACATGAGCCACAGTGCCACTCCATCTTTTTCTGGATAATTTATTGGAGATCAGAATCTCATGGATTGAGGTAGCCCACGTCTGTATCCTAGCTACTCAAGAGACTAAGATCTGAGGATCGCGATTCAAGGCCAGCCAGGACACTAAACACTGTGAGACTCATCTCCAGTTAACCACTAGAAATATGGGAAGTGGTTCTGTGACTCCAAGGGTAGGACAGTAGCCTTGAGGTGAAGAGCTCAGGGACAGTGCCCAGCCCCAGAGTTCAAGCCCCATGACCCTCCTACCCCCCAAAAAAATAATCTCATGGACTTTCCTGCCTGAGCTGACTTTAAACCATGATCCTCAGATCTCAGCCTCCTGAGTAGCTAGGATGACAGGTGTGAGCCACCGGGGCCCAGCCCCTCCATCTTCAGAGGTGCACTCTGGCCCACGGAACGGTCCTCCTTTCCTGGACTTGCCCCTGCGTTGGGCCTGGCGAGTCTGCAGCTGATGTTCCTGTGTCACCTGCTTGCTGCCTTCCTAGCTGCACTTAGGGAAGCAGGAGAGGACCAGGTTCCATGGGAATCGTGGTGGTAAGCCACAGGGCTCACAGTGACAGGCTCTCAGTTCCTTGTACACAGAAGGCCTGGGGAGGGTGACCAAGCCATCGTGTGGGGGCAGGAAGCTCCCCAGAGTAAGCCTGTATGGTCAGGTATAGAGTGAGTCTCGTGTAAAATTGGGAGGGGGGTGCTGGAGTTGTGATACACCCACAAATAAGGGGTTTCCCTGTCACTCTCCCCAGGGTAGTAGCAGGTTCAGTCTGGGATCCATTTCCATGTCACAAAGGAGATGGACTTCCTTATCTAGAGTCTGCACAGTGCAGGACTCCTTGGTTCGGTGCAGGCGTTGGCTTCTTTGGGACGTCCGTTGTGGACCACTCGTATCAGTTGTGTAGGCAAGTTTCTGAAAGGAATATATCTCAGTCTGAACCTGCTGACAGAGCACAGAGTCCTTGGCCAGGAGATTTATGAACAACTGAAATGTGTCACTCGTGGCTCTGGAGTCTGTGAGGTACAAGATCTGAGAGCCAGAGGAGGTGTCTGGTGAGAGTTCAGTCTCTGCTTCCAAAATGGTGCCTGTGGACATGGCCTCACATGGTGAAAGGACTGAATACCTTCCTTGAACCTCTCTTTATAGGAGTTCTGATCTCAGAGGAGAGCCTACCCTCATGACCTAATCACCTCAGAAGGCCCTTCTTACATAGCACTGTGCAAAATGGCTCTAACACATACACTTTACTGGATACAATCATTGTTTGTTGTGTGCCTTGTGTGGGCCGGAAGACATCACAAAGGACTGAAATGGCCAGGAATGACTAACTAGGAAGGGCTGAATCTCTCCCCCTTGCCGCTGGCACTGGCCCTGTGGGCACAGAGTTGAGAGCTGGGACCTGCTTTAGGAGCCAGGCCTGGTGGGCTCAGAAGCTTCACAAACTGGTTTTCGTGTTCCCGAAATCTCGGGAGATCTCAGGATGGAATTTCCATGTGGAAAACTCAGAGCAGTGTGAATTGTCCTTTGAATCTTGAAAGAGAAGGGGCTGTTTTTTTGTTGTTGTTGTTGATGTTTGTGGGTCATGGGGCCTGGGTCTTGGGTCGCTGAGCTCTTCCACTCAGGGCTACCACCCTACCCCTGGAGCCACAGCCCCACTTCCATTTTCTAGTGATTAATTGGAGATAAGAGTCTCACGTTCTTTAGTGCCTTAGTGCCCGGGCTGGCTTTGAACCTCGATCCTCATATCTCAGCTTCCTGAGTATCTGGGATTTACAGGAATGAGCCACTGCACCCAGCTGAAGGGGCTGTTTTTAAAAAGGAAATTGACCAAATGGAATTGAAAATCGGTCTTTCTCTATTCTTTTTCATTGAGGCCTGGCTTCGTACTTGGTTTCTTGGGCTTCTCAACAGAGGAGACAGCTGGGCTCTGAGCCACTGTGGATAATGGAGTCATTGCTTTGGCTTTAAAATCATGACAATCAAACCATATGGAAGTGAAGGTTGAAACTAAGCTTAACCAAGCTCCTCTTGCTCCATGACCTGGAAGCGGCCTGTTCAGGTCCTCTTTCGCTTTAAGTTATTTTTACGATAGGGTTCTAATTTTTATCTGGGTCCAACTTCAGATTACTTCCCCTACACTAGCTGGGATCACATTGCTTTCGGTGGAGATGATGGCCTCAATAGCTTTTTGCCCAGACTGGTCTCAAGCCTCTATCCTCCTGACCTCTGCCTCCTGAGCTATAGACAGGAGCGTCATACTTAGCCCAGATCTCAAATAAAAAGAAAAGATGGCCAGGAGTTTGGCCTAGTGGTAGACTGCTTGCCTAGCATGCACGAAGACCCAGGTTCAATTCCCAGTACCACATACATAACAAAAAGCCGGAAGTGGTGCTGAGGCTCAAGTGGTAGAGCTCTAGCCTTGAGAAAGTCCAAGGACAGTGCTCAGGCCCTGAGCCCAAGCCCAGAACTGGCAAAAAAAAAAAAAGACATTTTATTTTTTGTTGGTCATGGGGCTTGAAGTCAGGGCCTGAGAACTGTCTTTGAGTTCATTTTTCTTAAGGCTAGGGCTCTACCGATTGTTGTTGTTATTGTTGTTTGTCAATTGTGGGACTTGAACTCTGGGCCTGGGTGTTGTCCCTGAGCTCTTCAGCTCAACGCTACTGCCCTGCCCTTTGAGCCACGGGCACCACTTCTAGTTTTCTGGTGGTTACTTGGAGGTAAGAGTCTCACACTGTCCTGCCCTGTCTGCTTTGACCAGTGATCCTGATCTGGCAGCCTCCTGAGTAGTCAGGATTACAGTTGTGAGCCACCAGCACCCAGCCGATGTCAACATTTTAATCTTCCTATTTGTGAATAAATCCACATTCTCTCTCTCTCTCTCTCTCTCTCTCTCTCTCTCTCTCTCTCTCTCTCTCTCTCTCTCTCTCTCTCTGTATATATATATATGTATATGTATATGTATATGTATATGTATATATATATAGTTTCCTTCTTGTAGACATTTGCTCCCTTTTGGTTTTGTTGTTGTTTTGCCTTTGTCTTTTGGAAGGCAGAGTCTCATGATGCAGCTCAGGCTGGCTTGGAAATCATCTTCCATCCTCAGTCTCCAAGTTCTGGGCGTCCAGGTGTGTATTCCATCACGCCCTGCTGGCTGATCTGTTTTAATTGCAGGTCTGGGCTGCGTTTTGCCTTGGGGCCCAGCGACTGCTTCCCATTTTTACCCCTTCCTTAACACTGGTTCTTTTCTCTATTGGGGGGAGGGGTGGCTGTCACGTTGTAACCTTGAAACCTAGCTGGGGTGCTGTTCACCTCCCTGTCTGAGGGTAGGTGTGAACCCACCATTATCAATCAGCTGTGTGCCAAAGTGAAATTCTATTTCTGTAATAACTCAAATGTTCCTTTGACGGCGTCTCGTTCCTGCTTGGCAACAAGAGAAATAAATTTAACTTAATTTCACCGGTAAACAGTTGGGTCAGGCATTTTTCGCTAACACCATCTGGTGTTAGCATATTCAAGTGATAGGTCCACGGGCCTGGGGCCCCCACCAGCCCAGGTCCTCCTGCAGACCTGGACAATTGGGCCATCTGAGTCTGCCCAGACCCAGGGGCCCATTCCTTACCAGTTGCTGAGAACACAAGAGGCAGGGGTCACGGAAGGGTTTACGTCCATGCCAACTACAGGTTGAGGAGTTTGTGAACACTTCTCTGGTGGCCAGATTTTTCTGGTGGCCTCTGTCTATGGCCCCTTCAGTGCTGGGGTAGCAAAGAAACATGCTGTTCACCTTCAACAGGCCTGGCTACCTCTGTGGCCTCTCTGTACCTAGAGGAAGCTGAAGCATTGTTGCCTGTCTGCCCAACTGGCTGTCCCCTGTCTGCATGTCCTCACAGGAAGCTCAGTGGGCCCAGACCCTGCCCTGGGCTGCCTCGGGGGAGACTGGATGCTGCTTCCAAACAAGCAGGTAGCTGACTTGAGGAATGGGACCTTAGGTAACATTTTAATGACAGCTATTGTCAAAGGCCTTCTGTGTCTTTTCTTGGTGGGGGCCATGATGAGAACCAGGAGAGGCTCCGAGAGCTCTGCTCTGCCCACAGGGAAAGGCATGTAAGGTCAGAAACAGCCAGTTTGCAATGTGCCCGAGTGGGACAGTTTGAATGCTGAGGCTGGGCTTGTTGGGACATGCAGAGGTGAGGCGACAGCTGGTGTTGGGACAGGGCCACGTGTGGCTTCCCAGGCTAGTCTCCGCCCTCCACCCACAGTTGGCCAGGTGCTTCCAGGAAAGGGGAAGGAAGGAAAGGCAAAATCAATTCTGAATTCCAGTCTGGGACCGGTAAACTTGAACTTGGTTTTACTTCACACTGGGCCCCCCTCCCACAGGTCCAGTTAGCAAGACGAGGGAAGAGAGATGGGGCCCAAGGACGACAAGCTGTCCTTTCCTTCCCACTTCTGTCTCCTCTCTTTCACTTGCTGGCCCACTGCTATGTGCCTCTGTCACCTAAGCACCCAGCTGCCTGATGCTGGCTCTGTGTGGGATAGAAGCCACCATCTTGCCAGGTACCCTGTGCAAATCACATACGCAACTTTGTGAATGGCCTGGGTTTCTTGTGGCTCAGCGGTCTTCTCTTATCATTTCTGGCCCGTGTCCAGGCATGTCCACTCCTCCTAGTCTAGACGTTGTTCATGGTTTCTGGTTTCTGCCATTACTTGGTTCTAGAAGGGTGTCTGAAACTACGGACACTACTTCTGGGTGCTGTGGGGTTCCATGGGGCTCCATGTCCCCCCCCTGCCCCCCATGCTGAAATAGAGGCGAAGGAAACAGTGGGAAGGAGACAGCCAGGGATCTCTCTGTGCTCTGGGCTGAAAGGCCAGGAAGTTTCCCAACTCACCGAGCCTGATGTGATGATACAGAATCTTCCAGAAGTTACTTAGCAAATCATGCCTTTGTACCAATGCCACAGGCACAAGGAAAAGCAAGTTCGAAACATGAGGCCAGTTGGATGGGGCAACCATTCCCAGCACCTGCTTCCAACAGGATGGTAGTGTTTGAGATGTCAGGCGCCACAGGCGGAGAAGCCTCTTACTAATGACGTGGGAGGACAGGTATTTGCATGTTGTCATTTACTGACCATGGAACAGACTCCAAAGCACTCCAATGGAGTCTTGAGACCACACAGAGTGTGTCTGACACAAACACCTCTTCCCCTGTTTCAGGAAGGAAAGACACTGGCCATGTGTCCTCCCACCCAAGCCTGGCCAGGAAAGGCTCTGAGACTATTTTTTTTTCTCAGTGGTAGGTCTTGAACTCTGAGTCTGGGTGCTGTCCCTGAGCTCTTCAGCTCAAGATTAAGCATTCTACCCCTTCAGCCATAGCACCACCTCTGGTTTTCTGGTGGTTAATTGGAGATAAGAGTCTCGTGGTCTTGAGTGCCCAGGCTGGCTTTGAGATATGATCCTCAGATCTCAGCCTCCTGCGTAGATAGGATTACAGGTGTGAGCCACATGCACCCAGCTCCATGAGATTCTTTTTGTTTTTTTTTGTTTTTGTTTTTTTGTTTTTGCCAGTCTTGGGGCTTGTACTCAGGGCCTGAGCACCGTCCTTGGGTTTTCTCAAGGCTAGAGCTCTACCACATGAGCCACAGCACCACTTCTGGCATTTTGTCTATGTATGTGGTACCAAGGAATCGAACCTGGGCCTACGTGCATGCTAGGAAGTCCTCTCCCACTAGGCCAAACTCCCAGCCCTCAGTCTCTTTAAAAAAAAAAAAAATTATTTCCTTATTTATTTGGGGGCCAGTACTGGGGCTTGAACTGAGAGCTTAGGCACTGTGACTTAGCATTTTTGCTCAAAGTTGGTACTCTATCATATGAGCCACAACTCCACTTCCAGCTTTTTGGTGCTTAATTGAAGATAAGAGTCTCAGAGACTTTTTTGAGGACAAAGCCTGGGGTTGGCTTTTATTTTTATTCTTTAGCCAGTCTTGGGGCTTGAGGTCAGGGCCTGAGCACTGTCCTTGGGCTTTCTCAAGGCTAGAGCTCTACCACTTGAGCCACAGCACTACTTCTTGCTTTTTCTATGTATGTAGTACCGAGGAATCGAACCAGGCTCTTTGTGCATGCTAGACAAGCACTCTTAACACTAGGCCAAACTCCCAGCTTTGAATTCCGTTCTCAGCCTCTTAAATAGCTTGGATCACAGGTGTGAACCATCAGTGCCTGGCTCAGTCTCTATTCTGAGTAATTCTGTTGACAGAATCTGATGAGCTCTCCAGATATTTCTGCCTGGTGCAATGCCCCCTCACGTTTTCCTAATGTCTCACTTAGTTTAGCAGGACAGAGAGGAGAGCTGTTTGGCTGGAGACATGGCAGCACCAGCCAGACTCCAGCTGCAAGGTCTCCTGGCACCAGTCACTTCCTCTCCATCCTGTCATCAAGGCAAGTCACAGGGCCGGGCCACCTCAGGCCAGGGACTGGAGACACGGACTCCATTTCCTATGGGAGCCACATTACGGAGGGCCTGAATCTTAATTATATTGGTTCATTTGCTGCTTCCTGCTCCCTGGTTAGAAACAGCACATTACTTCTGATCCTCAAACATGCTAAAGTTCAAAGCCCTGGTCCTTGACACCCCGCCTGCCTCTGGGGCCTGTTCTTCCCCAACCCCTTCTCTCCCTCCCCAACCGTAGCATCTGCCAGCTTGTGTCCAAGCCTGGTTCTCTAAGGTTTGCCTGTGTCATTACCCGCCCCCCTGACAAATCCTGGTTGATTGTCTTCCTCTCCCGCCCCCTGCCCTCCCACTTCTCAGAAGACCCCAGCTGTTATCCTCCCTACTCCCTTTGGCACTTGATCCTCTCCTATTTACACCAGCCTCCAATCTGATTCTTGTTGGAATTGAAACTTAGCCAGGCTTCCCAACTTGACTTCCTGGAAGATTCTTTGTCAACCCCTCCCCCGCCCGGGCGCTTAGCCTGATGGACTGCCACTGCTGAGAAGAGGGCAGTTACCACATGAAGCTGGAGCTGTGGCCTCCAGATTGGACCACACATAGCCTGGCTTAGAACCCAGCTCAGTGGAATGGAGGTGTAGCCCCTTGACGAGTGACTGTATAAGCCAGGATGAAACAGGAAAGCACTTTAGATACTTGTCAGCAAAGACTTAGGGTCCATTGCAGCAGAAGGGAACTCAGCCAGACTCACATGGACTCTGAGAGCCGCCATGTAGAAGCCATGCTCCATCCTATGTCACCGGTCATAGGATAGGGGTGGCCTGTTTGTGAAGGAGAACGTGCTGGCTTCGAGCCTTTTCTGGAGCACACATTCATGGACCCAACATTTCCTGGGGCGGGGGGGGGACCACAAATGTCCTGAAATCCCACGGCATGGAAATGGGAGAATTCCCAGGCTGTGGTATTGCCTCAAATGATCTGAAGATAGGTGATGGGCTAGGTGTTAAGCCTGTGTCATGTTGGGGGGAGCGGGAGACAAGAGAAGGCATGTATGGGACCACACAGGGCCAGGCCTGGCTGGCATTGCCCCAATTGCCAAATTGCAACCCTGATCTCTTCAGTGTTTCAGTGATAGGAAGCCATTTGTCTTTTGAGAAAGGTTGGCCTGGGCCTTTTCACTTTACTTGCAACTGGTGTCTTTTCCCCAAACTGCAAGAAATGGCCCAGGGTCTCCAGCCACACTGCATCTTAACATGGCTCCTGCTGGGCCCAGGGCCGTCTTATGGCCAGCTGTATGGACTAGTAAATGTGTCCTGGGAACAAGTCTAAGCTTGTACTGAGCTGCCAGGGGCCGAGAAAATAGAGAATGCAGCTACCTCTTCACTGTGTGCTTCTGCAAGCAGTTATCTTCAGGTCAAGAAGAGTTTGAGGCTCTGGTGGTTTCCTGATATTCTGAGCAGGCCAGCTAATACAGTCCCCATCCGTCAGAATTTTACCGGGAAGCTGAAACAGCCACTGATGACAGAGTCTGCAAGTAGATGGGCTGTGAGGATGGAGGACTGGACTTCCATTAAGGGGCATGCTGGACCAGAGAAATCACCAGGAAGGCAGCTAGATGCCTTGTGCTCCACATCTAGCCAGCACACAGGTCAAGGCACAGTCGTGACCACCCCACACTCCCCCAGGCAGGCGATGCCAGGGTGGATGCCCTGCCCCTATCCTGCGGGATGCCCTCCCCCCTCCACAGCTGCATCCTGCAGTCTCTTGACTTAGAAATGACCTTTTCCTGCGCCTCAGAGCTTTCCAGTGTTCTTTGCGTCTCCATCTATCCATGTTAAGCACCTTGTTTTCCATTTTAAGTCTACCGTGGATCCAGTGCTTTTTAAAAGAATGCTATTTCTTATAGGGGTGGTTTCCTGTGACTTTCCACACATGTTCACTAGATAATCCCATCACCCTCCACGCGCCCTCCCCATCACTCTCCCCTACCTCCTTCTCCTCTTCTGAAAACAATCCCAACAGGTTTCGTGCCAAAATCAACTTCAACCTTATCTGTTCTCATTCTCCTTCCTTGCCAGCCCCCACCCAGCAGGACCCCCCCCAACACCTGCCTGCCCCTCCCCTACATTTGCAGACTAGGACAAAGAAGAACTACCAGAGAATGGCTGGACACCTAGACAGCATGCTGAGTCAGGTTCTCCGAGCTCAGCTGTTTGTTCTTGGCTTAGAGGCCCAGCGAGGCCAGTCCTGAGACGATGAGTTCAGGGGTGTGAGCTGATTAATTCCTGATTACTCCTGATTGCTGTGTGCCAGGCGCTCTTGGCTTATGGGGATAACAGACAAAAAATAAATAAATATAAGAAATAAGCAACCTGGTAGGTAGAGATGCATACTCTGAGAACTGAAGCGGAGAAGGGGGTAAGGCAGCCAGTCTTTGCCCCTTAGGTGTGGGGTTGAATCTTTAAATAGAGGGTTGCAGAGGAAGGCAGGGAATTAATCTGTCTTGCACCCCTCCCCCCTTCCTCCTCCTCCCCCTCCTTTTCTTTCCCCTCCCCTCCTCCTCCTCTTTCTTGTGTTGTTACTATGGCTTGAACTCAGGGCTTCCCTTATCTTTATGGCTTCTAAGTGGAGCTGTATACTTGAACCACAGCTCCACTTCTGGCCTTTTGGTGCTTTATTGAAGCCAAGACTCCATGGACTTTGGCCGTGATCCTCAGATCTCAGCTTCCGGAGTAGCTAGGATTACAGGTGTACAAGTGTGGGTCACCTGTGCCTCGGACATTCTTTAACAGGATTTTTTTTTTCTTATTCAATGAACAAACAAGAAGGTCCGCAAAAGAGCGTTTTTGACCAGCTGGTGACATGCACAGAGAGTTCTTTTGGGCAGGGGTGCAGTTGGGGGCCAGGAAAACAGCTCTGCTTTGTCGTAGGGGACTGACGGGTGATAGCCAAGAAGAAACTCAGAGGACATGGGAGGAAGAGCCAGATATACATGGAAAGACTGACTGGAGAGCGCTGCCCATAGCCCATGAAACCTAACTGGGGGATGGAGGGAGGCTCTCAGGTGCCTCGTTCTCCGTTAACGCAGTAGGAGCTGCTGAGCGAGGCCCTGGAGTCCTGTGAACTCAGCACAAGGCGGGCAGATGAGAAATCATCCATCTTGCTACAATTAGAAGTCTCCAGCAACAAAAGTGTACTCTTTGGCATACACCCAGTGGAAGGACAGAACGTAAAGAGGCTGGATTCACAGGGCTGGCGGGCCACAGGGTCCTCTGAAGAGCGCGGTAAAACCAGAGGAGCTCGTTGGCTTTTAGGGCGAAAATGTCATAAAATCCCATGAACTCACAAAGTGGACAGGGTCATCGCTGGCTAGGGGCAAATGGAGAACTGCCTTCCACAGCTACCAGGATTTCTGCGCCCTGGTGGACAGTTGAGCCCTCAGTTCAGGAAGGACTATCCTGCACCCTTGAAAATGACCGTGGGTCCAAGGTTCCGGAAGGCTCTGCATCTCTCCATCACAGTCACTTGCTGGTGAGTTCAGATAAGACCTGCATAGTCTTCTCCACGGGACCACATGGTTCCCCAGGGGCCCTTTGAGGGGTTAGGAAGATTCTCCTGTTACCATCTCGTATTGAGCGTGTGCGTGTGTGTGTGTGTGTGTGTGTGTGTGTGTGTGTGTGTGTGTGTGTGCATGCGTGCCAGTCCTGAGTTTTGAACTCAGGGCCTGCACACTGTCCCTGGCTTTTGTGCTCAAGGCTAGTGTTCTACCACTTGAGTCACAGCGCTGCTTCTGCTTTTTTGGTGATTAATTGAGATAAAAGTCTCGTGGATAGCCCTGCTCAGGTTGGCTTCACACCATAATCCTTAAACCTCAGCTCCTGAGTAGCTAGGATTACAGGATGCTGAGCTCGCTTTTCCTCTCTGCCTGACAGGGCCTTTTCTCCAGCAGAGCTAGAGTGAGGTGGGGTTTTTCTGGCAGGAAACGGTAGGGTGTGGGGATCAGAATCTCCGATTAGATTCTTCTTTTGGCCCTGGTCCCAGCTGGCTCACCAGAGCAGGCAGCATGGCTGGCCTAGTGTAAAACCTGGGTAGTTTAGATGCGAATTCTTGGCATTCACCTTGATTTGCCTCCAATGTTACATTAAAATGTGGCTTACTTTGGTCACAGAGCTTGAGGATCATCTTTTAGTTCTTCCCGAGATGTAGGGCTTCAGGAAAGTCTATGAGACGCTTATCTCCAAGAAACCGGCTCAAGTGGTAGAACACTGGCCTTGAGCATAAAAAGCTCAGGCCCTGCGTTCAAGCCCCTGGACTGCCATAGAAATGGTGTGGGGGGGTGTCTGCTCCAGTCCTGTCTGCTGGTAACAGGGCAGCTCCGCCCCCACCCCCCAGCCCCAGGGTATGGGTGATCACAGACTCTCCCTCCATGTTTGGGGGGGGCGGTGTCCATCTCTGGACAGACAAGGCTCAGCATAGCGCCCCTTAAGCCCCCTTCCCAAGGAGCTTGTCCTCTTCATTTACAGACTTGTGTGATGGAAAGCAGACTCTTTGGGCCATCTTGAAGGGTCTCTCAGGAGTATCTGGGGTGCAGCCTTTGCCAATGTCAGCTCTTCCTCATCTCCAAGGGAACTCATGAAACAGTCCTCTCCCCTCTCCTCCTCTCTCTCCCTCCTCTTCCCTTCCCTCCCCTCATCTCTCTCCCTCCCCTTCCCTCTTCTCCCCTCCTTGCTCTCCCTCCCCTTCCCTCTACTTCCCGGTCTCTCTCCTCCCACCTTGCCTCCTTTCTCTTCTCCCACCCCTCCCCTCCCTTCCCCTAACAACCACCAGTCTCTCCATGCCTTCGCCTATTCATGATATTTTATATAAATGGCTGTAACCGTTTAAAAATATATTTTAAAAGATGCCTTCACGTAGGAAATAACTGATTTGTTCCCCCAGTTTTATTTGAAGACACAGGTAACTGTGTTATGTAACGCTCACCCCACTTGGAATTCTACTTGGAGCTGGGCAGGTACCTGTCATTTCCTTGTGGCTTTTCCTCAACTCACTCATGACTCCATCCAACCCCAGGCCTCTCCCTCCCCAGCCCCATCCCTGCTCACCTGCCACTCCCCCCACCTCCCTCCCCAGCCAGCTGTGCAACCAGCGTGCACAGGACTCTGCCACCCCATCCAGGTCAGGGCAGACTCTGCCTCCCAGACTGCCTGGCCCTGGGCCCCATGTCAAGGAAGCTCTGGGGATTTTAGAGGAAGTCTTGTCTGCGGAAGTTCCCCTCCTGCCCTCTCTAAGCACTTGCAGGAGTTTGTTTTCCTGGCAGGCCCCAGAAAGCAGCCACCCATCCCATTCCTGGCCTCTTTCCACTGAGCACTGCCCCCCCCACCCCGCAACAGCTTTAGGGCCCCTGACTAAACTTGTCCCAGTTTGTCTGAGACATCCTTGGTTTTAACCTGAGCATTCCAAATCCTGGGACCCCTCAATCCTGGTTGGTTGCCCCCACTTAATCTGCCCTGCAGCCAGCAAAGAAAGATACCAAAGGTAGGAGAAATTTGCGCCTCTGCAGTGCATTTCTAAGCCCAGGCCTGGAGGAAAGAGGCCTCGGTGGGCAGACTGGTGCCTTGAACTAATTGCCAGCCTGGATCACACCATTCCTGTGGCGCTGAGGGGAAAGTGGGAGGCTGCAGTGCCCTCAGTCTGCAGGGGGCCCCACAGTGGCAGTGTCCAGACGCCATCACACTGTCATGAGTGTCTTCAGGGTGGAGTGAGAGACAGACAGGCCTGCGGCAGACCACAGCAGGAAATCTCATCTCCTGACTCAGTTCAAATTTGTCTTCCCTGACTCATTACCTTCAAAGCTCATTTAATGTTGCAAACAAAGCTAAGAAGCCCTCAGGCCACCTGAACCCCCTCCTTCTCTCCTTCCCTTCCTCCCTCCCTCCTTCCCTCACCCTTTCACTCCCTTCCCCTCTTCCTCCCTCTGTCCCTTTCTCCCCACCCCCTCCCCTCCATGCATGGACTTGACTTGAAGCCCTAGGTTTTCAGCTGAGATACCTCTCCAGCCAGCTTGAGATATTATAGACATTATTTTAAAAATAAAGAGAGGGATTATTTTTTATGTACTGGTACAGACACTTGAACTCAGGCTTAGTGTTTGCTCAAGGCTGGCAATTTACTACTTGAGTCCCATCCTTACATCCAGGGTTTTGCTGGGTAACTGGAGATAACTGTCTCATGGTCTTTCCTCCCCCGCTGGCTTTGAGCTGAGATCCTCAGATCTCAGCCTCCCAAGTGACTAGAATTATAAGCATGGGACATAGGTGCCTAGAAACACTGGTTTCTTAATAGCCCAGCCTTATCCCGAGGTGTGAGGTGTGCAAGGACTCGTCATGTCAATGGCAGATATGGCGGGGTGCGGGGGCAGCAGAAGGAGGGGGAGGAAGGGGAAGAGGAGGAGAACTGGCCACATGGGTCAGGCCACAGGAGCAGGACCAGGCCTTTCCTGGGAGGATTCAGAGCGTGCCAAGGCCTGGCTCTCTGGGGAGATCCACCATGAAGGAGCCCATTCAACACCTTTGGTGACAACTGCGCCACACTCTACGGGTCCCTCAGCAGTCTGTGGTGTGCACCCAGCTGGGCGCTGGAGGGATTTGTCAGAGTCAAGTCCTACTTGTCTTCATAGTGATTTCCCAGCATGTGGTGCCTCTCACCCACTCCCGGGCTGTCCACCTCTGGCCAGCCAGGCTCTTCCCCTCTCTCTGCCTTTTGTCAATATGTCTATTTCTCCTCAGCACCTGTCACAGCCACACACAGCCCCTTCGGAAGTCCTTCTAGTGAATGGCTGTCTTCTCACCCCGTGGCCAGGACTATAGCATTTCTCTGAGTTCACATGCAGAGACCCCCCCCTCTCCCCCCCTCTCCCCCCCCCCCGCAAAGGAGGAAAGGTCCCAGGTGGCTGCTGGGCTCTGACTTGGGACAGTGGAGGCTCCTCCTGCCCACAGTGCCCTGCTCACAGAGGTGCTGGGCTGGCCTGGCCGCTCAGGGCTCGGGCTGCTCTGGGCTCAGCCCATTTCCTTCTGCCCAAACCTCTGCTTTGGCTCCTTGGCATGGGGCCGATGCAGGGACCCGAGAGCCCCAGATGGCCTCGCTGCCGCTGGCTGAAAGGCTCCTCAGTGGGGAAAATTGCCCTGCGATCTCATTTAATGACAGGCAATGTCGTCCATGGGACTAGCCTTCCACGAAAGGGATTCTGCAGGGAGGGAGAGCATGGCGCAGATGGAGGGGCCCTGGCAGCTGTCCTGCCTGTCATGTGTCTGTGACCAGTAGGAGCAGAGAAAATAGGCCAATGAGTTCTTTTTCTTTTTTTTTTTTTGTCGGTTGTGGGGTTTGAACTCTGGGCCTGGGCAATGTCTCTGAGCTCGTCAGCTCAAGGCTTCCACCCTACCCCTGCGCCATGGCTCCACTTCCAGTTTTCTAGTGATTCATTAGAGATAAGAGTCTCAAGGTCTTTAGTGCCCTGGCTGGCTTTGAACCACAATCCTCAGATCTCAGCCCCCTGAGTAGCTAGGGTGACAGGCGTGAGCCACCGTGCCTGGCTGCGAATGGTTTCTTGCTGCTGTTACTCCTGGCTCCGGCTAGGAGCTGCCCACCCGCTGCCCCTTCCTTCCCCATTCTGCCCATGCTGCTCCAGCCTCTTCCTCACGTTGGGCGTTGCTTCAGGGTTGGTGTGGAAAGTGGGAAGCCCTGGGAAATGGGTCATGTCCACCTTCTCCACCTGCGGGCAGGGTGCGGTGACATCTTCCACAGCACAGTCCGTGCCCAGCTGCCTCCTTAGAGCAAGACCTTGGAGCCAGGCTCTGAGAGCAGAGCCTTTGACAGTTCAGTGACATTGGTCGGGAGCCCGCGGTGGGGGAGGCATGGTGCCAGGTCCTAGATTGTCCACGCGTGTAGGGGAGGGGCATCCACAGGAGGCAGGCAAGCAACTGGGGCCAGTTGTGGGCCTGGCTGGTTGCAGCTGCAGTGGTGTTAGCAGGCACACGACAGCAAGAGGGCTAAGAGGGGGCGGCGGGGGAGCCACGCGCAGCTGCTTGTCCTGTGTGTGTGTGTGTGTGTGTGTGTGTGTGTGTGTGTGTGTGTGTGTGTGTGTATACGCGCAGGATTCTAGGCCTGATGGCAAGGCTCTATCATGGAGTTGGAAGAAGGCCGATGTGGCCAGAGCACAGGGCAGAGTAATACGGGGCAGGCCCCACGGGGTCCACTGAGAGTAAATGTGATTTATCTTGAGACAGTAAGCTACAGGCTGGACACGTGAGCCGCTGGAGGGTCGATAAATGAACCTGGGAGCCCTGGAGGAAAGCCAAGAATGGTGGCTGGGAAGGGAGGGAGACATTGGGTCTGAAAATAACAGGCTTAGGGGACCCACGGGAGCTTCAAGTGGATCCAGGCCGTGTGATAGAAATGACAACGTTCCACAGAATCATAGATAAGCAACCACGTGTAGGTCATGTAGAAATTACATTTCCCAGCTTCCTGTGCGGCCAGCTGTTACCATGTCCCCAGGCATAGGCCAGTGGAGTGTGCATAGAAGTGTCAAGCAATCAGGAAAGCTACATTTCCTTCCAAGGTCTTTTCCCTCCTTCTCTACAGCTAGTTTTCTACTGCTTGAGCACAGCTTCACTTCCAGCTTTTTGTGTGTGATTAACTGGAGATAAGAGCCTCATAAACTTTCCTACCTCCTCTTTAATCAGTGGTATAAAGGTGTTTCAATTCAACCTGTCAGTTTATGAGTACAATGCATCTGGATCAATGCCACTCTTTTTATCATTCTTCCCCATCTGTCCCAACTCCACCTGTACCCTCAAGTAACCTGGTTCCATTTTCATATATTATGACTGTATTTACCCTTCCCTGCCCCCTTCCCTGAAAAAACATGTTCCATTTCTCCTCCTAGGAAATGATCCTTGGACAAAGAGGAAACCAGAGGGGGACTGCTTTCTGAATCCAGAAAGGTGTTTATTGCTGGTGTAGAGAAATATAGTTGATGAGTGTGTGGGGGGAGGGGGGTGTATGTGTCGCTCAGGGGGCTTGAACTTGGCCTGGGCACTGTCCCTGAGCTCTTCAGCTCAAGGCTACCACCCTATCCCTTGAGCCACAGCCCGGTTTCCGTTTTTCTGGAGGTTAATTAGAGCTAAGTGTCTCATGGACTTTAGGGCCCGGGCTGGCTTTGAACAGTGGTCCTCAGATCTCAGCCTCCTGATAGCTAGGATTACAAGCGTGAGCCACCATGCGCAGATTCAGTTGGTTTTTTAAAGACTGATCTTGTATCCTGGCTGGGCATGGTGGCACAAACCTGTAGTTTCTGCTACTTGGGAAACTAATGCAGAAAGACTACTTGAACACGGGAGTTTGAGCACAACCTAGGCAAGCTTTTATAACCTGTAAACTTGCTGAACTTTTTCCTTAGGTATATCACAAGAACTTTGTATTCTTAGGATTTTCTATGCACCAGATCATGTCATCATGAGTACAGTTATACTTCATTTTATTTTATTGTTGATCTTGGTCCTTGAACTCTGGGCTTAGGCATTGTCCCTAAAGTCCTTTTGCTCAAGGCTAGCACTCTACCCCTTGAGCCACCACACCACTTCTGGCTTTTTCCAGTAGTAATGGAGATAAGAGTCTCTTGGACTTAGCTATCCTGGCTGGCTTGGAACTGTAATCCTCAGATCTCGGCCTCTGGAGTAGCTAGAATTACAGTCGATGGAGCTCTACTTCGTTTCCAATTTATATTCTCCTTATTGTCCTTTCTTTGGCCATTTTCTCAGCTAGAAACTCTAGCACAAGGATGAAGAGCAGTGGAGACAACACACGTCCTTGCCTGGCTCTAGATGACAGAGGAGAACCAGTAAGACTGGTACAAAACAGCTGAGTCTGGTGGAACTCCAGTGCAGACAGAGAAGGAAGAGGGGCGGTGGGGGCAGGGCTCGTGAAAGTCAGCGTGACGGCCAGCTGCTGGGCCATGTCGCTGACAACAATTCTCTACGGCTGAAATTTATAGACAGAAGTGGCATTTCAATATGATACAATGTACACGGAAACCAGAGTGTTCTGTTGTTCTCTCCTGGTCCAGGAAGAGCTGAAGCAATTACTGTCTCAGCTGTGGTGAGCCAGGACCGATGTGGAGCATAAAAATAACAGTGCATTAAAGCCACGCTAATTAATTCTTGGAATATGAGACAAAAATGGTTTAAATGAGGTGTTGGTAGCTCATATCTTTAATCAGCTACTCAGGAGACTGAGACCTGAGAATCATAGTTTGAAGTCAGCCTCGGCAGAAAAGTCCATGAGACTCTATTCTAGAAGTTACCCAGGAAAGCTGATCTGGAGGCCTGGCACACGTGGTAGAGCACCGGCAAGCCATACCCTGAGTTTAAATCCCAATGCCACAAAAAAAAATCCATCTACTCCAGAAGAAGGCAAAGAAGGAAAGGACACGTGGATGAGGCCACACAGAGGCACTTGTTAAGACAATAGCTGCGACACCCCACACATCTCTCATCCCACGGGATACAGGGGGACGAAAAGCTCCCGTTATGAGACGACGTGAGTTCAGCTCAGCTTGAACAATGGGGCCTCACAGTCCCCCTGCTGTGGACCTTGGGTGGATCATGCACATTCACCACTGGCTACTTGGGTCCCGAGGAGAAAGTTCTAGGAGTCTCAGAACCCTTCCAGAGTTCTGTGGCAGTTGGAGCTCTCGAGGCTTGGCAGCCATTTTCTTCTCTGCCTTGGGAGAGAGCTCACCCCACTCGTGACCAGACCAGGAATTGGTGTGGTGCTGGTGAGCGCCTGTAAGTGGTGTGGTGGGCCGGAGAGACAAGGGGGCCTGGGAGTGGAGTGGGAGCTGCCCCGGTGCCCAGCTGACCGCACTGCTGGGCGTGGACCCTCGGAGCTGGTCAGCCTGGGCCCGGCTGGTGGCCGAGCCCTCGTTCAGCTGCCAGTGCCCCACTGCAGCTACGCCTGAGCAAGCCCTGCCTCCGCC
This sequence comes from Megascapheus bottae, assembly GCF_031878675.1. Taxonomy (NCBI): domain Eukaryota; kingdom Metazoa; phylum Chordata; class Mammalia; order Rodentia; family Geomyidae; genus Megascapheus; species Megascapheus bottae. The sequence continues at coordinate 49,083,839 of NC_143525.1, read as the reverse complement.
ATTGGCTTCCTCTGTGTGCCCCCCCTATCTGCGGACTGGGTTCAGGGACCCCCCACCTTCAGAGACCCTCCTCAGCTCCCACTAGAGACATGCAGGGGACACCATATCACTGACAGCCGGTTCTTAGCTGGTGCCCAGTACATGGCAGAGCAGGAAGTGGAGATGAGAAGAAGAGATGCAGGGGGGCGGGGGCCGGGGCCTTCAGATACCCACAAAACAAGGCTTAGGAAGGAAGTTTCAGATGCCATTCTTGCTTTTCACTTTGGTTATTTAGACCTCTGGCTTAGGCTCAGGCAGCCGGAACTACAGTCCTCCTATTTACTGTTTCTGTGTAGCTTGGATGTCAGGCTTGGGTGACCTTGCTCACGTTTTTCTTGGTTGGGGTGAGGTCTCGTGGACTTTTTGCTCAGGCTGGCTTTGAAGTACAGTCTGATCCTCCTGCTCTCTGCCTCCCAAGTAGCGAGGACGGCAGACCTGACCCACCATGCCTGGCATCTTCTATTACCTGAACCCTTCCACGTGCTCCTCTGTCCCCTCCTTTTGCCTCCTCCCAGCCCAGGTCTCCACAGGGCCTGGCAGGGCTTACCAGCTCTTTGGATCCCTGGCATCCCGTTAGTTTATGTTAGTTTATGGTCCCAAGGACCACAAGCACACAGCTCAGCTCAGTGTGGACCCACAGCCGGGCAGGCGGACAGGTCCAGCCCAGGCGCATGCCTGGCCCCTCACCTCCCTTCCGTGCCCAGCCCACCGGCAGCCAAGCACAACCCTCACCCCCTTGCTTGCTTGGGACAGATTCCCGAGGGGCGTCGGGATGGCGTTCATGAACGACGTCCGAATCCAGTACTTGGAGAACATCGCGTCCATGCTCCTCAAGTTCAAGCCAGACAAATGGGCCAAACTGGTTGGGGCCGAGGAGAACGTGGCTATGTTCATGGAATTCTTCGACAAGGCGGACATCCCCCTGCTGCTGCTGACACTCAACCCCGCCGGCATGATTGTGCCCAGCCTCGGCTTCCCCGAGACCCTCAAGTCCAAGGGCAGCTACTTCCTCAAGACCGTGCGGGAGAACGTCAACAAGGAGAACTACAAGACCAACCTCCTGTACGGAGACCTCAGCCCCGCGCCGGTGGACCAGCTCATCGCAGTGGTGGAGGAGGTGCGTGCTGAGCCCTGCCCGCCAGGCCCAGAGCTCTGGGGGCTGTTGAGGTTCTGGGCCCAGGGCCTCCGTCTCCTGCTGGAAAGGCTGCAGCCCAGCCTCCCGGGACCCTCTGGGGCTGGGGCCCGGCCAGGCAGAGGGCAAACAGGTGGCCTTTCCCCTCTGCTGCTGTCCTGCCCCCTCTGAAGTGGAGCAGGGGCACTTGGAGCTCCCCGCGTGTGCCGTGGGCTGTTTCCTCTGAAGTCTCTCTCCTTGCTTGACGTGTGTGTGTGTGTACACATGTGTAACTCACATCCTCACCCAGCTTTTAGCTCATGGCTGGAGCTCTGTCACCTGAGCCATGCCTCCACTTCCAGCTTTTTGCTGATTGTTTTGGAGAGGAAGTCTCATGGATGTTTCTGCTCAGGCTGGCTTTGAACCCCTATCCTCTGGATCTCGGACACAGGGGAGGCAGTCACCCAGCCCCCGGCGTACCCTCCTCTTCTTTGGAGGACATACGGCCAGCTGGGTGAGGACCGGCCTGCTGACGTGGGCCTGGGTTTGTCATCACAGCTGTGGGCAGCTCACAGCCCATGCATTCAGCTCCATACAGGCATTGCCATTCAAGATGGAGGATCTTCCTTTCTGCAGACCAACCTGGCATGGAAAGACGGGGACCTGTGATCCAAACACCTCGGTGTCTGGGGACACCGAGACCTTCTGGCTCCCTGGAGAGGCCCGGAGCCACGGGCATGGAGAAGGCCCTGCCCTGCTGCAACTGTGTGTCCCTTTACAGGTCCTCTATGCTCTGCTAAACCAGAAAGAGAACATGGAAGGCTGGCCCCAGGTGGTCTCGGAGGACATCGTGAAGCAGGTGCACAAGCTGAAGAATGAGATGTTTGTGATGAGCGGGAAGATCAAGGGGAAAACCCTGCTTCCCACCCCGGAGCACCTGGAGAGCCTGGACGGCACGCTGGACTCCATGGAGAGGTGGGAAGGGGAGGCCACAGCTCCCTGCAGTCCCTGGTCCTGTGTGCTAGAGCTAATAAAGTGCTTGCGTGCACAGCATGTTGCTGGGCTGCTGGGACTGGAGTAGATGGATAAGGGGAGGAAAAGAGGGGTACAGCACCCCCTAGAATCCTAGCTCTGCATGAAGAGAGGGAACACACATTGGCGCAGCCCAGAAATGGCACGCACATGTGGTGCAGGCGGAGGCTGTGGCCCTCGTGGGGTCTTAAGCCGCCCTGCGGTGCCTGCCTAGGTACACGAGGCCCTGGGGTCTGTTGTCCTAGGGCGTGGCCTGGGGCGTGGCCTGCATCCCTGCAGACAGGCCCCTCCCTGGAGCTGGAGGCCCACCATGCTTGCACATGGCAGCCCTGGTGAGAATGGGCAGGGGGAGCCGTTGTAGGGCTTCTTCTGGACTCCTGGTCCTCCCTCCCTCCTCCCCATGTGCCTTCTCACTTGCTGGGGACTTCGGAAGTCCTGCCTTCCCCCAGGCCCACTGGAACAAGCCTGGGCCCGCTGCTGATGCTTGGGCATTGGCACCAGGCTGCTGGGGGAAGGGACAGGGAACCCCCCCGCCCCCTCGGGACACCCACGAGCATCTGACCAAGACAGCCTGGTCCCGACCTTGTCCATGGCAGGATCCCCTCGACCCTGGACAACTCGCTCCTGCACGCCATCGAAACCATCATCATTGACTGGTCCCACCAGATCCGGGACATCATGAGCAAGGACTCGGCCCAGGCCCTGCTGGACGGGCTGCACCCCCTGCCCCGGGTGGAGTTCGACTTCTGGGATGCCCGCCTGATGAACCTGCAGTGCATCCACGAGCAGGTGGTTGGGGGAAGGGGAGGAGGGGAGGGGATGGGGCGGAGGGGGAACGGGGGGCTCAGTTGGCCACACGACCTTAGAGGAAGCCTTGAGAGTTATGCAGACAAGCCAGCCTTCTCCTCTCCTCAGCTAAACAGACCCAAAGTGAACAAGATCGTTGAGATCCTGGAAAAAGCCAAAAGCTGCTACTGGCCGGCACTGCAAAATGTCTACCTGAACGTCACCGAGGGTGAGCTCGGGAGCTCCAGGAGCCGCAGTGAGGCTGCGGGGGACGGGGTGGGGGGAGTGGCTCTCTGACGGGACGGGTGCGTCTCCCGTGCAGGGCTGAAGGAGGCCAATGACATCGTCCTCTATCTGAAGCCCCTGCGCATCTCTCTGGAGGAGATGGAGCAGGCCGACTTCAGCTTGGTGCGTGGGGGACACCACGCGGTGGGGGGAGCTGGTGGCGAGGGCCTGGGGACCCTGGACAAAGCCCCGCCCGTCCTCTCCGCAGCTCCCCACCCACATCGCCAAGGTGCTGAACACCATCGGCTTCATCTGGGCCACCTCGGAGCACTACAACACGCCCTCCAGGGTCATCGTCATCCTGCAGGAGTTCTGCAACCAGCTCATCGAGATGGTGACTGGGCCCGCCCCTCCCCGCCCCTCCACATCCCACCCCCAGGGCCCCACCCCAGCCCTCCACACCCTCCATCCCTGGGGGGAGGGGCAGAGCACGGTCCAGTCCAGTCCTCCTGGTGGCTGGTCCTTATAAGCCTGCCCAATCTGCCTCGATGGAGGGAGGAGGAAAGGAAAGGGAAGACAGTGGAGGAAATTCTCTGGGAGCCCCAGTACCCCAGGACTTAGTCAAGCACCTTGTGGGGTGCGGCTGGTGCGGCAGCGAGCCACCCTCCTGCAGCTTATTTCACAGCATAGCCCCCATCTTGTGACACAAAAGCCGAGCTTGTATCGGTGCTGGCGGCTCACGCCTGGAACCCTAGCTCCTCAGGAGGCTGAGATCTGAGAATCACGGTTCAAAGCCCTGGGCGAAAAGTCCGTAAGACTGTTATCTCTAATGAAACAGACGTGGAGCTGTGACTCAAGCCTTGAGCAGAAAAGCTCAGAGACAGCACCCAGGCCTACAGGCAACAAAAAAACAAAAATAGGAAAAAACGCAAATATGCTTCTGGCCACCAGCAGGGCAGAGGGCACTGTGCGTTCTGCTCCCACCAAGGCAGGGTGAGGGGCTGGGGATACGCTGCTGAGCTCCCACATAGCATAGCATTGGGATCCAGGCTGGCCATGGGCTCGGGGACGGGTCCTGTGTGCCAGGATGCAGAGCCTGGGTGCCCCAGGCCAGGCCTCTTCTCACACCCCCCCCAGCGAGGCGTCTGGGAACAGCTCAGGATGGCCCCTGGCTTCTCCTGTGTCCAGACAAGGAACTTCCTGAGCCCCGATGAGGTGCTGAAAGGCCTGCAGGGGGAGATCGAGGAGGTGATGGTCGGCATCACGCTGTCGGTGAACGTGCTAAGGGAGCTCTTCCGCTCCTACGACTTCTGCTGCAATAACATGAAGCTCTTCTTCAAGGTACTCGAGCCACAGGGCCCCGCAGAGCCCCCCCAGAGCCCTGGTGGAAAGGACAACGCCTGGATAGACAGGTGGGGCTGTCCAAAGCATGCATAATCCAATCTCTCTTCCTCTCTGTCTCTCCTCCACTCCCCCCAAAAGAACAAACCGCCTGTGCTGTGGGAATTCCCTTCTTCACTTGCATTTGCCAGAATGAATTCCTTCTTCCACCGCGTCCAGACCATTGAGGTAAAACCCAATCTTGTGCATCTTCACCACCTTTCCAGACTGCCTCTCTAGAACCTCCCAGGAGCTGGGTGCAGCGCCTCATGCTGTCATCCTTGTCGGGAGGCTGAGATGGGGAGGATGGTGGGGGCTCAAGGTCACCCCTTCCCCAACGAGAAAAAGGCCAGGTGTGGTGGTGTGCATCTGTCTCAGCTACAGTGGGACATGGAAATAGGATTGTCATCCAGGCTGGCCCAAGAAAAAACAAAATCCCAATCTCAAAAATAACCAGAGCAGCCAAGTGCCCTCGCTTCTCAGGAGGCTGAGATCTAAGGATCTCCAATTACCCAGCAAAAAGCTGCAAGTGGAGCTGTGATTCAAAGTGGCAGAGCCTTGGCTTTGAGCAAGAGCTCAGGGACAACACTCAGTCTGGGCCTTGCCACACCTTGTGGGCTGCTCAGAGCTCCTGGATTTAAACCAGCTGTGTTAGCCCAGGAAAGCAGAAGGTCATGGCTAAGAAGCTATGGACTCCTAGATTAGAGACTCTGAATCAGGTTGACATTTCTGGAAAGCAGAGACTTGGCTGTCCAGCTCTGACTGTAGAGTGTGTGGCGTGACTTCTTTGCTTGTTCCTGGTCAGCCTTGATCCTGGGGCTGACCTGACCCCATCCCAGCCTCGGAGTGGAAACCCAGGGACCCAGGGAGCCCCGCCAGCTCCACAGGGACAGCTGGCTGTCGGCACAGCCCGGCTCCCTGCTCAGCACGTTGAGTGTTTGGGACCTTGCTGAGAAACGGGAGTGCATCGCACACATCCCCAGCTAAGAGGCAGGGACTGAACATAAGGAAAGGCATCAGTGACAGCACAGCACAGTGGTGAGCTGTCCTGAGTGGGACAGCACCACTTCTGGCTTTTTTTTTCTATGTGTGTGGTACCAAGGAGTCGAACCCAGGTCTTCGTGCATGCTAGGCAAGCACTCTACCACTAAGCCACACTCCTAGCCCCTATTGTTTGTTTTTGTTTAACCTCCTCTCCCCGTCCCTCTAGGAACTTTATAAAACTGCCATTGAGTTTCTGAAGCTGGAGAAGATCGAACTGGGTGGCGTTCGGGGCAACATCTTGGGAAACCTGGTGACCCAGATTTACGATGAAGTCTTTGAGCTCGTGAAGGTTTTTGCTGAGTGCAAATACGATCCCCTGGATCCCGGAGACTCGGTGAGGCCCCGGGCACGGGTGGGTGGACCTGGGCCAGGAGATATCCAATCTGTGGGGTACACCCGCTCCAAACTCCTTCACGGGACTTCATAAGGACTGCCCAAAGTCGGAGCCCTGCCAGAGCAATGCCAGCGTTCTCTTAGCAGTTTCTGCACTTTGCTTTGCCTGGCATGGGGGGCAGGCAATCCACTGCCGAGCTACTTCACAGCCATAGCGTTGACTGAGCTGCCAGCCCTGCCCAGCAGAGCCTTTCTGGGGACCATAGCCCTGCTTGGCAGGCTGACTGACACTCCACTTCCTTTTTTTTTTTTTTTAAGAGTTTTGATGATGATTACGCTGATTTTGAGACCAAAATTCAAGATCTGGACAGGAGGTTGGCCACAATCTTCTGCCAAGGCTTTGATGACTGCAACTCCATCGAATCTTCTGCCAAGGTACGCTAATGCTGAGCCCTGCTTAGGCTGATGGTCTACCCTTGAGCCACACTTCCAGCCTTGCTTTTTGCTGGTTTACTGTGGAGATATGGAGCCTAGCAAATTTTTCTGCATAGGCTGATCTCAGAGCACAGACCTCCAGCTTTCCGCTTTCTGAGCAGTGGATGGGACTCCTCGGCCATCGAGGCACCTAGGGTGACCTGGGCACCCCAGGAGGGAAGTGACCCCTCTGGGCTGGGCATTCTGGGGCTGAGCTGAGGACCCAGAAATCTCCCTGCTCCTCAGCAAATGCCAGGGACTTCTTTTGCTTTTGAGGAATTCTTAAAACACACACACACACACACACACACACACACACACACACACACACACAAGCATTTGTGCACATATAATGATCAGTTAAGTCTTGGGTCAATCTGTGCTCCAGGCACAGATACACACAAATGAACACAGCGCCTCCTGCTGGGGTTAAGGAGCAATTGTTTGACCATGCTTGTTAGAGCACAGTGAAGCAGGCTTTCCTGGGGCCGTGGGGTGGGGTGGGGTGGGGGGTCTGAGGTCACTCAGGAGGGTCTTGTAGGGGAGCAGAGGCTGGGGTCCACCTCTACCACCGTCTAGAAGAGTGAGGTCACAGGCCAAGGAGCCTGCAGGGGTACTGGATGGAATCCAGCCCTGCAGGATTCTTGTGGAACCAATCGGACCAGTGGCCGCTTGAGCAGGTGCAGGGCCTGGAACCCAGTCAGCTGTCCAGGCGGAGCCTCCTGCTCAGCTGACCTGGCAGGCTCTTTGCGAATACAAGGATTTTACAAGGACGCACACAGATGGCCTTGGCGGGTCAGGAGCCTCACTCAGGTTGACTAAGCCCAGAACCGTTGTCACCATTCTCTGGGGACTCTCTCCCAGGGATGTCCACATGTCTTCCCTGGGACTCACACGTCACCTGGCCACAGAGGCCTCCCTCCGCCTCTCCACCTCTTCCTCTTCTACCTCCTTCTCTTCTTCCTTGTCCTCTTCCTTGCATAGATGTTATTCCCTCCCCTTTCCTCCCTCCCCATGCCAGCTGATTTTTTTCTTTTTTTTTTTGCCAGTCCTGGGCTTGAACTCAGGGCCTGAGCACTGTCCTTGGATTTTTCTCAAGGCTAGAGCTCTACCACTTGAGCCACAGCACCAAGTGGCTTTTCTTTGTATGTGGTACCAAGGAATCGAACCTGGGTCTTCATGCATGCGAGGCCAGCACTCTACCACCAGGCCACATCCTGGCCCCATTTTTTCCTTTCTGTTTTCTTTCTTGGCTGATCCTCCCTAGTCTTCTATTGAGCACTGGTGTCCTTGTGGGACCCGGCCTCCCTAGCCAGGAAACGTGTGTGTTCACAGACCCAGCCCGGCTCATGGCAGCAGCCTTTGAGCTGTACCTGGGCACTGAAGTGGTGCTAGCAGATAAAGTGGGTTCCTCAGAGACATTGGCACGCAGCCCCCTTGGGCTATGAACAAAGCCTCAGGGGTGCAGAGGGCCTAAGTCAGCTCAGTCCTTTAATGTGGAAGCCCCGGACCAGTGGCTCACACCCGGAATCCTAGCTACTCAGGAGGCTGAGATCCGAGGATCACAGCTCCAAGCCAGTCCAGGCATGAAAGTCCCTGAGACTCTTATCTCCGATTAATCACCCAAAGAGCCAGATGTGTAGCTGTGGCTCAAGTGGAAGAGTCTTAGACTTGAGCAAGAGAAACTTAAGGATCCTAGCCAGGCCCAGGTTCAAGCCCCAGACCCAGCACAAATGAATTGGGGCAAAGAGGAGTGGGAAGAGGATAATGGGTTTGGCCTGATTGTGGCCACAGCTGGCAGATCTCCATGGCAGCCAACCCCTTCGTTGTGCCTGGCCAGTTTTTCCCACCACTCTGCTACACACCCAAGAGACAGACTCATTCACCTCCAGGTTTTAAGTGCCTGGTCTCTGTTGGTCTGCCCTGCGGCTGTGGCAGAATTTCATGGCAGGAAGACGTAGTGTGGAGTGGAGGGTCTGCTCATCTCATGGTAGACAGGAAGCAGGCAGAGGAAGGCTGCTCTAGCAGCCTTGGGGGCAGGGGGTGAGGCAAGTGTGCAGAGTTACAACCGTCTCCAGTCACAGGTACGTCTTGGTTGACCTTGCCCCCAGCCTTTGTCCTTGGAGGAGGTGAGGAGGTTCAGGAGGACTGGGGCTGTTTCCTGCAGAATGACAAGAAGGAGGCCTATGTGAGGGGCAGTTTGCCTTCCGCACTTGAGGCTTATCTGAAATGTTCCTCCTGTGCAAAGGGACTGTGGCAGAGTTGGGGACATTGAGTGAATTTGTCGGAGTGGTAGGCACCTCCCTTAGGATTCCTTCTCAGCCAGGACTCCATTCTCATGGACCTGCGTCCTAGCGGGTCCTACTGGCAGGGGACGAGGGCCTTGGGTGTCACAGGGGGCCATTCCACCACCCACCATGCAGGGAGAGGTTCTCCAGGACTCCTTGTCTCCTTGGCTCTGGTGCTCAGCAGTGCTTGCTCTGTGGGTGGCCTGGGGGCGGGGCAGGCAGGGGCCTCTCATCCCATTTCCTCCACGTCTCCAGCTCCTGTACATGTGCGGGGGCCTCCTGGAGCGGCCCCTGATCCTCGCCGACGTGGTGCCCAGATACTCCACCATGCTGGAAATGTTCGACGGGGAACTGGACAACGCCAAGCTCATGTACGATGCCCAGATGGCAGCGTCCGCAGACAACAAAATCCCCCCAATCCACAAAAACATGCCTCCCGTGGCCGGGCAGCTCAAGTGGAGCCTGGAGCTGCAGGAGAGGCTGGAGGTGGCCATGAAGCACCTGAAGCACATTGATCACCCGTGAGTCCCGGCCAGGCCCCCCGGCCACCGAGGAGGGCGGAGGGCGGAGGGGAGGAGGGGCGGCCCGGGGCTGGGTGACACAGAATAAGGAATGGGGGCTGCGTTCCCATATTCAGCCCCTCGACTTGGAAGAAACAGGGCAGCCTGCCCACCCGGTCTGCACTCCCCGCCCCCGGCAGGCCAGCAGCAGTCAGGGGCACTCAGCGGGAGGACAGGGCTCAGCCTGGGTCCCCCGTGGGTCCTGTCCAGGGTCATGTCCAGCGTGGAGGCCAAGCTGACCTACAAGAAGTACGATGAGATGATGGAGTTGCTGAGAAGCTACCGGGAGAAGATCTACCAGCGGTGGGTGCAGGGGGTGGACCAGGACTGCCACTTCAACCTGGGCCAGCCGCTGATCCAGCGGGACGCCGCCACAGGCCTCATCCAAGTCAACTTCAGCAAGGCGGTGGGTCCTCGTCCACCCGGGGGGTTCCTGGCTCCTGGGGAGGTAGAAGCCCCAGGCCCACCAAGGCTACCGTAGGCAAACATGCCCTGCCCGCAGTGTGCCTGCTGTCTTAGGTACACCAGGAAATCCTCAACCGCAGCCTCGAAAACAGTGCCAGGGCTGGCGCGTAGCTTGGTGATAGAGTGACTGCATGCCAGGTTCAAGGCCCCCACTCCCAAACTAGCGCAGCAAGAAAGGAAAAGAGGGAAATAGGGAAGGAAAGAAGGAGGGATGGAAGGAGGGAAAAGGGCAGGAGGGGCAGGAAAGGAGGAGGGAAGGAGGCAAGGAAGCAAGGCAGGCAGGCAGGCAGGCAGGCTGGCAGGCAGGCAGGCAGGCAGGCAGGCAGGCAGGCAGGCAGGCAGGCAGGCAGGCTGGCAGGCAGGCAGGCAGGCAGGCTGGCAGGCAGGCAGGCAGGCAGGCAGGCAGGCAGGCAGGCAGGCCTCTACAGGACCTGGAGAGATGGGCTTGTCACTTGAGTTCTAGTCCAGACACCGGAGCCCAGGGCCCCGTAGGGCAGGCCGAGCCACCCGCTGCCGTCCACTCCACGAGGAGGTGGGCACTGAGCACTTCAGCTCATCTTCGGGTACAGACAGGAGCTTGGGTTCAAGCAGAGATAGAATTGGGGGACAAGGTGAGAAGTAAGCCGGCAGCGGCGTGGACTGTTGGTTCATCGTGGGTGGCTGGGTGGGATCTGGTTGTGCTACGAATGTTGTCTTTGGCTCTGTGGCAAGATGGGGTCCACATCCTGTCCTTCGCAATTCTCAGAGGCTTCAGAGGAAGGTTCCGGGCCATGGCATAACCAGGGGCAGCATGCCACGTCCTGTGTCTCGTTCCCCTTTGGGGGTCTTAGGGTCCAAGCGAAGGGTCCTCTAAGTCCCTGGTATTCTCTGGTTGGCCACGGTGGGCAAGCCGGAAATGAGGAGTGGGTGGTGGGTGGTGTGCACACAGCTGGACCCCAGTGTGTAAGGAAGGCAGAAGGCAGAGCAAGTGAGGGGCCAAGCCACACACACCCGGGCAGGAAGGGGTTCCAGGAAGGCAGGGGAGCCAAAGGCCTGGCTTTCCCCTAGAAGCTTTCCTTCCAACTCCCATGCAGCAAGTATTTACCGAGCACTTCCCGTGTGCCTTGGAGGGGCCCTGTGCCCAGGAGGTGGGTGTGGCCTGTGGGACAGTCCCGTGATGTGACGGAGGTTACTGAGACCTTGACAGGAATGGGAAATAGAGGAAGGGACAGAAGCAATATGTGATCACATGTCAGGCAGGAGGAGAGGGACAGGGAAGACCAGATCCTGGAGGACCCAGACGCGGGTTCAGAGGAGTGGACGGAGAGAAGCAGCGACGATGACCGCATCCCAGGGTGATAGCCACGTCTGTGATTCTGTTCTGGATAGATGGGCGGAGTGAGGAGAGTGACCCTGTGGCCACACGGCCTGGGAAAGGCCTCAGGCCAGCGTCCTGCCCCTCCCCGCTGCCCCCCTGCCTCCCAACATCGTCTCTGATCTTCATTTCCCCTTTAGTTGGTGGCTGTCCTGAGAGAAGTCAAGTACTTGAACTTCCAGCAGCAGAAAGACATCCCGGTGAGCGCCGAGAGTCTGTTCTCAGACAATGAAACCTTCCGGAAGTTTGTGGGCAACCTGGAGCTCATTGTGGGCTGGTACAACGAGGTGAGTGTGGCTAGCGGCCAGGGGAGCTCAGTGCCCACGGGAGCTTCCAGCCGCTCTCTGGCAGGACACAGCAGGGCCGGAACCACGAAGGACATTGCTGCTGGCCTTCGACGTGGCCACACAGTCTGTGTGGATGGGTGGCCGTCCTGAGTGTATTACCCTCCTGATGGCAGAGTGAAGCCATTCCATGGAGGGAATCCAGGCATAGATCACCAATGCCCTGCAGCCCCGGCGGGGAGGCGGCCGGTGGACTGCCTGGAGGTAGCCGTGCGTCCTCAGCTTCTGTGGCTCAAGAACTCCTTGCCTAGAGGACTTGATGGAAATGAAGACCTGGTAGAAATGAGCCGCTGCAGTGGACAGCTTGGGGGACAGTCCCTTCTAGAGTTCCCCCTTCCTGGCAAGGAAAACCCAGATGCCACCGTAATCCAGAGTCGGGTGGTTACTTAGTGTGCCCAGCCTCTGCTCAGAACTTAGCCTGTGGGACAATAGCAGGGTCACAGTTGACACCTTCAACTGCTATAGGGTGGAATCGTTAGGGGGTGTGGCTTAGCAAAAGGAAATTAGGCACTTGGGGTGTGTTCTTGGGGGTGGCATCCTGACCCTGACCCCTTCCTTCTTCTCCCTGAGCAGCTTTCTGTCACCATGAGGCTCTACCTCACCCCAGATCCCTAAGCAGCTGGGCCAGCCTGGGACTAAATGCTCCAAACTGGGAGCTAAATAAACCTCTCTAGCCAGGCGCAGTGGCTCTCGCCTGTCATCCTAGCCACTCAGAAGGCTGAGATCTGAGGGTCAAGGTTCAAAGCCAGCCAGGGCACAAAAGGACCTGAGACTCTTATCTCCAATTCACCTCTAGAAAACGGAAACTGGGGCTTGGCTCAAGGGTAGGGTGGTAGCCTTGAGCTGAAGAGCTCAGGGACAGTGCCCAGGCCATGTTCAAACCCCACGACCCATAAAAAACAAAGTAAAATAAAAAATAAACCTCTCCTTCTTGAAGCTGATCTCCCAGAGTGTTTGGTCACAGTCATGGAAAGCCAAGCCACCAAGCAACCCTAATACTGTACAAATCTGAACCGGGGACAAAGCCTTCACGCCATGGCCTTTGTTCTGCAGATAAAGACAACAGTGATGAGTGTTGAGTTTCCACTCATAAAGTCAGAACTGGAAGAGATTGATGTGAAATTGTCAAGTGCCGAAACGACCTTGTTCTGGAATGGTGAAGGTATAGAAGGCTCCCTTCATTAAGCCAGGGTGGGGGCCCTGCAGCGTAACCAGTACCCGTCCTCAGATCCCTGGAGGGGCCACTGCTGCCTCCTGCTTGGCCAAAGGACACTGCTTGTCCAGTCTGAAAGGCCTTGTCCTCCATGTCTCAACCAGCACTGGTTCCAAGCAGGTGTCATCGGTGGCCTTCCTTGTTCCCTAACCAAATGTGCACACAGAGTCCACAGAGTCAGTGCTAGACTCGGCCAGCTCTGGCCGGGCACTGGAAAAACAGGAGGAAGCAGAATACAAAAATCCCCCTCCACCCAACGCCAGACCAGAAAAGGGCCCAGACCTCCCCCAAAGCCCCAGGGAACACTCCACTGTGGCTCCTTTCTCTCGGAGGCCTTTGGTGTGTCACTGGCCCCTTTTCAGCCTCGGATGCGGCTGGCCCCTCGGTCTCAAGGAGGTGACCCACCAGGGTCTCTGTGTAAAAGCTCCAGCCTTCCCATGGCACCCATGGCTTTACCTGGCCACCCCAGGCTGCACAGCCCCATGTACAAATCACAGCTTCAGGGCTCACGGGGACGGAGGGGGTTCCTTAGAGGAATGAACAATCCACACATCAGGGGTGGAGGAAGGCCTGCCAGAGGCCCCGTGCATCCTTGTCTCTAGAGCAGGAGTTGTGTTTTCTAGGCCGACCCACAGTCGAGAGCACTCAGCCAGTCCAAGAGGAGTCTCTGCCGGCCGGTTGTCCTTAAGGAAAAGTCCTTCACGTGTCTATTTCAGGTGTGTTCCAGTATATTCAAGATATGCGGGAGATTCTATACAACCTGGAGAACAGGCTGCAAAGGGCCAAGCAAAACGTCGAAGGAATCATCCAGGCCATGAGGGTGAGCATCCAGGACGAGATGGAGCCAGGGAGGAGTCCATGGCCCAGGGTTGCCCCCTGACAAGAGGCCCAGGGAGCCCATCACCAAACACTCTGGGCCAGCACAGCAGGGTCGTGTGGGTCTCGAGACAGAACGGGCCCAGTCACTCTGGAATTCATTCAGCTCTGTTCACCTGAGCCAGGTCTATGCCGGCCCATGCCAGTCTATGCCAGTCTATACCAGTCTGCAGAAGGAGACTGGCTGAGTTTCAGCCCTCTGGGAAAACAGGCTCGTTGCTCAGTACAAAAGCACTCAAGCTCCTCCTAGAACACTGATGGGTGGGGGGTAACCCTTCTCCCAGGGCTGGTCAGAAGCCCTAGTTTGCAAAATCTCTTATAGCTGTGCATCCAGAGGTCTTTCAAAATCCCCCTCGGGCTGGGATAAAGCTCAGTGGCAAAGCGCTTGCCTAGAAAGTGCAACGTCCTGGGTTCCATCCCCACCTACTTAGGAGACTGAGATCTGAGGACCACAGTCCAAAGCCAGCCCTGGCACTAAAGTCCATGAGACTCTTATCTCCAGTTAATCCCTAGAAAACAGGAAGTGGTGCTGTGACTCAAGGGGTAGGGTGAAAGCCTTGAGCTGCAGCTCAGGGACGGAACCCAGGCCCAGAGTTCAAGCCCCACAACTGACTGAAAGCAAAAAATCTCCCCTGTCATTAATTTGCAATGCCTGCCATCTAACTCTGTTAGGTATTGAAAGTGACCGGGATTCAACCAGTTCTCTGTCAGGATATTAAGATTATTAAATCGGGGCTGGGAGTTTGGCCTAGTGGTTAAAGTGCTTGCCTAGCATGCACGAAGACCCGGGTTCAATTCCTTGGTACCACATACATAGAAAAAAGCCGGAAGTGGTGCTGAGGCTCAAGAGCTAGAGCTCTAGCCTTGAGAAAGTCCAAGAACAGTGCTCAGGCCCTGAGCTCAAGCCCAGGACTGGCAAAAAAAAAAAAACAAAAAAAAGATTATTAAATCATTCTGCCTCTTGAATGTGTTGGGAACCTGGATTCTCACCTCCTGAGTGGCTAGGATTGTAGGTTGAGCACTGAGGCCTGGCACCATTTTGGGTTTTGGAGGCAGTTTTCCATGAAGGGGACGGTCATCCCCTCACAAGGTTTCCTCGAGAGGTTAAGCAGGGGTGCTTGGGGCCCGCCCAACTCAGCTCCAATCCGCAATCTGCAAGGCGGGGAGGGGACCCCCACCCAAGAGCAAGACCCAGCATGGTCTCCAAAGCTGCCCCCCTCCTGCCGCGTCCTTCCAGGACTGGTCGGCCAACCCCCTGTTTGAAAGAAAGGACAACAAGAAAGAGGCCCTGCTGGACTTGGATGGAAGGGTTGTCAACCTCAATAAACGCTACACAGCTGTCAAAGAGGCCGGCATCAAAATCCAAGGCATGCTTGCGGTGAGAAGACGCCGGGGTCCTTGGGAGCTGGTCACAGAGGCAGGCTAGGCGGCTGCAGGCGGACACGGTGTACTGATCTGCACTCCTCATGGTCTCCCTGCCCTGGAGTGTGGACAGGAGGTGGTCCCCAAGAAAATGTGGACCCGTGGACTGCACACCACGGCCAACACATTGAAATAGGACCAGAGGGAGGCGCTGGATGCTTTAAAAAAAAAAAACAAAAAACCCAGCCTGAGAGGAATGGGGTGCTTCGGGAGGGCCTGGGCGAGGACGTGTGGCATCTGAGCTGAGACTGAAAGCTTAGCAGCCGGCCTGGGCTGGAAAGCAAAGAGAGCCCAGGCCATGCGCGGCCCACATGCTGGGCACGGACCCGTGGGGAAGATGAGGCTGGGCGGTCCAGAGCATCCTGCCCTGGGCTGAGGAGAGAGGAAACGGGTGGGCGGGTGCCATCCTGGCCAACAATGTGCTTCCGTGTGCAGGAAAACGCAGAGCTGTTCAAAGCAGACACAACGAGCCAGTCCTGGAAAGATTATGTCAACTACGTGGACAACCTGGTTCTAGAAGAGTTTGATTATTTCATCCGCAAATCTCTTAACTACCTGTCGGATAACATGGTGATGGATGTGAGTTGTCCACAGAGGGGTGTGTGTGTGTGTGTGTGTGTGTGTGTGTGTGTGTGTGTGTGTGTACAAGGGAAGGTCTGTGTTGGAATCCACCATGCTTGTGATGCAGGTGCTGTATCGAGATCTGCCCCTCCAGCCCCTTTTTGGCACTGGTTCATTCTGAGCCAGGGTCTTCCCTCCTGCCAGGCACATGGGGGAGCTCCAGTCCACCTATCTTAAGCACCCCATCATATTCTAAGATGAGATGAAGGGCCCATGGCACCAGGCCCAGCACTCGGTTGAGAAGGGGTTCTTGCATATTTTTTCTGCCCAGGCTGGCTTGGAGCTGGGCCTCTCACACCCAGCTAGGGTTCCAGGTGTGAGCACCTGGCTCCGAGCTATGCCTTGGAGCTGGTTGGTGGAGGGGCAGGCTGCCATCATTTTACAGGTAAAGATAGTGTCTATTCTGCCTGGAGTGACCTATATCCTGATTTTGGAACTGGAAGACTGGCTCCCCAGCCAAGGCCGGCAGGACAGCTGGGCCCCAGGTATGGGCTGCAGCACCAACCTAAGCTTGAATCATCTCCCTCCCCATCCACTGCCTGTACCCCGGAGGGTGCCTGGAGAGGACATCTGGAACGGGCAGTCTAGACTGGAGGGTCTGGAGTGAGCAGTGTGGAAAGGATGGTCTAAGAGGACGGTCTGCAGAGGACAGTCTGCAGGGGATGGTCTAGAGAGGATGGTCTGGAGAGGATGGTCTGGAGAGGATGGTCTAGAGAGAATGGTCTGGAGAGGATGGTCTGGAGAGGATGGTCTACAAGGAGGGTCTAGAGAGGATGGTCTGGAGAGGATGGTCTTCAGAGGATGGTCTGGAGAGGATGGTCTAGAGAGGACGGTCTGGAGAGGATGGTCTGGAGAGGATGGTCTAGAGAGAATGGTCTGGAGAGGATGGTCTGGAGAGGATGGTCTAGAGAGGATGGTCTAGAGAGGATGGTCTGGAGAGGATGGTCTGGAGAGGATGGTTTAGAGAGGATGGTCTGGAGAGGATGGTCTTCAGAGGATGGTCTAGAGAGGATAGTCTGGAGAGAATGGTCTAGAGAGGATGGTCTGGAGACGATGGTCAGGAGAGGATGGTCTGGAGAGGATGGTCTGGAGAGGATGGTCTGGAGATGATGGTCTGGAGAGGATGGTCTGGAGAGGATGATCTGGAGAGGATGGTCTGGAGAGGATGATCTGGAGAGGATGGTCTGGAGAGGATGGTCTGGAGAGGATGGTCTAGAGAGGATGGTCTGGAGAGGATGGTCTGGAGAGGATGGTCTGGAGAGCATGGTCTGTAGAGGATGGTCTGGAGAGGATGGTCTTCAGAGGATGGTCTGGAGAGGATGGTCTGGAGAGGATGGTCTAGAGAGGATGGTCTGGAGAGGATAGTCTAGAGAGGATGGTCTGGAGAGGATGGTCGGGAGAGGATGGTCTGGAGAGGATGGTCTTCAGAGGATGGTCTGGAGAGGATGGGCTGGAGAGGATGGTCTGGGGAGGATGGTCTAGAGAGGATGGTCTGGAGAGGATGGGCTGGAGAGGATGGTCTATAGAGGATGGTCTGGAGAAGATGGTCTAGAGAGGATGGTCTGGAGAGGATGGTCTGGAGGGGATAGTCTGGAGAGGATGGTCTGGAGAGGATGGTCTGGAGAGGATGGTCTTCAGAGGATGGTGTGGAGAGGATGGTCTGGAGAGGATGATCTGGAGAGAATGGTCTTCAGAGGATGGGCTGGAGAGGATGGACTGGAGAGGATGGTCTGGAGACGATGGTCTAGAGAGGATGGTAGGTAGAGAATGGTCTGGAGAGGATGGTCTTCAGAGGATGGTCTGCAGAGGATGGTCTGAAGAGGAAGGTCTAGAGAGGATGGTCTGGAGAGGATGGGCTGGAGAGGATGGTGTAGAGAAGATGGTCTGGAGAGGATGGTCTGGAGAGGATAGTCTGGAGAGGATGGTCTGTAGACAATGGTCTGGAGAGGATGTCTTCAGAGGATGGTCTGGAGAGGATGGTCTGGAGAGGATGGTCTGGAGAGGATCTGGAGAGGATGGTCCTCAGAGGATGGTCTGGAGAGGATAGTCTGGAGAGGATGGTCTGGAGAGGATGGTCTGGAGAGGATGGTCTACAGAGGATGGTATGGAGAGGATGGTCTGGAGAGGATGGTCTTCAGAGGATGGTCTGCAGAGGATGGTGGTCACAAGATGGTCTAGAGATAATGGTCTACAGAGGATGGGCTGGAGAGGATGGTCTTCAGAGGATGGTCTGGAGAGGATGGTCTAGAGGGCAGGGTCTGGAGAGGATGGTCTAGAGAGGATGGTCTGGAGAGGATGGTCTGGAGAGGATGGTCTGGAGAGGATGGTCTGTAGAGGATGGTCTGGAGAGGATGGTCTTCAGAGGATGGTCTTCAGAGGATGGTCTGGAGAGGATGGTCTAGAGAGGATGGTCTACAGAGGATGATCTGGAGAGGATGGTCTAGAGAGGATGGTCTGGAGAGGATGGTCTGGAGAGGACGGTCTGGAGAGCATGGTCTGTAGAGGATGGTCTAGAGAGGATGGTCTTCAGAGGATGGTCTGGAGAGGATGGTCTGGAGAGGATGGTCTGGAGAGGATGGTCTGGACACGATGGTCTGGAGAGGATGGTCTTCAGAGAATGGTCTGGCGAGGATGGTGTGGAGAGGATAGTGTGGAGAGGATGATCTGGAGAGGATGGTCTTCAGAGGATGGTCTGGAGAGGATGGACTGGAGAGGATGGTCTAGAGAGCATGGTCTGGAGAGGATGGTGTAGAGGGGATGGTCTGGAGAGGATGGTCTGGAGAGAATGGTCTGTAGAGGATGCTGTGGAGAGGATGGTCTTCAGAGGATGGTCTGGAGAGTATGGTCTGGAGAGGATGGTCTAGAGAGGATGGTCTGTAGAGAATGGTCTGAAGGGGATAGTATTCAGAGGATGATCTGCAGAGGATGTTCTGGAGAGGAAGGTCTAGAGAGGATGGTCTAGGCAGGATGGTCTGGAGAGGATGGTCTAGAGAGGATGGTTTGGAGAGGATGGTCTGGAGAGGATGGTCTGGAGAGGATGTTCAGAGGATGGTCTGGAGAGGATGGTCTGGAGAGGATGGTCTAGAGAGGATGGTCTGGAGAGGATTTGCTGGAGAGGATGGTCTAGAGAGGATGATTTGGAGAGGATGGTCTGGAGAGGATAGTCTGGAGAGGATGGTCTGTAGACAATGGTCTGGAGAGGATGTCTTCAGAGGATGGTCTGGAGAGGATGGTCTTCGGAGGATGGTCTCGAGAGGATGGTCTGGAGAGGATGGTCATCAGAGGATGTTCTGGAGGGGATAGTCTGGAGAGGATGGTCTGGAGAGCATGGTCTGGAGGGGATGGTCTGGAGAGGATGGTCTACATAGGATGGTATGGAGAGGATGGTCTGGAGAGGATGGTATTCAGAGGATGGTCTAGAGCGGATGGTCTGGAGAGGATGGTCTGGAGAGGATGCTCTGGAGAGGATGGTCTTCAGAGGATGGTCCAGAGAGGATGGTCTGGAGAGGATGGTCTGGAGAGGATGGTCTGGAGAGGATAGTCTGGAGAGGATGGTCTGGAGAGGATGGTCTGGAGAGGATGGTCTTCACAGGATGGTCTAGAGAGGATGGTCTGGAGAGGATGGTCTGAAGAGGATGGTCTGGAGAGGATGGTCTAGAGAGGATGGTCTGCAGAGGATGGTCTGGAGAGGATGGTCTGGAAGGATGGTCTAGAGAGGATGGCCTGGAGAGGATGGTGTGGAGAGGATGGTCTTCAGAGGATGGTCTAGAGAGGATGGTCTGGAGAGGATGGTCTGGAGAGGATGGTCTTCAGAGGATGGTCTGGAGAGGCTGGTCTGGAGAGGATGGTCTTCAGAGCATGGTCTTCAGAGGATGGTATGTACAGGATGGTCTAGAGAGGATGGTCTGGAGAAGATGGTCTGGAAAGGATGGTGGTCACAGGATGGTCTAGAGAGGATGGTCTGGAGAGAATGGTCTGGAGGGGATAGTATTCAGAGGATGATCTGCAGAGGATGTTCTGGAGAGGAAGGTCTAGAGAGGATGGTCTAGGCAGGATGGTCTGGAGAGGATGGTCTAGAGAGGATGGTTTGGAGAGGATGGTCTGGAGAGGATGGTCTGGAGAGGATGTTCAGAGGATGGTCTGGAGAGGATGGTCTGGAGAGGATGGTCTAGAGAGGATGGTCTGGAGAGGATGTGCTGGAGAGGATGGTCTAGAGAGGATGATTTGGAGAGGATGGTCTGGAGAGGATAGTCTGGAGAGGATGGTCTGTAGACAATGGTCTGGAGAGGATGTCTTCAGAGGATGGTCTGGAGAGGATGGTCTTCGGAGGATGGTCTCGAGAGGATGGTCTGGAGAGGATGGTCATCAGAGGATGTTCTGGAGGGGATAGTCTGGAGAGGATGGTCTGGAGAGCATGGTCTGGAGAGGATGGTCTGGAGAGGATGGTCTACATAGGATGGTATGGAGAGGATGGTCTGGAGAGGATGGTATTCAGAGGATGGTCTAGAGCGGATGGTCTGGAGAGGATGGTCTGGAGAGGATGCTCTGGAGAGGATGGTCTTCAGAGGATGGTCCAGAGAGGATGGTCTGGAGAGGATGGTCTGGAGAGGATGGTCTGGAGAGGATAGTGTGGAGAGGATGGTCTGGAGAGGATGGTCTGGAGAGGATGGTCTTCACAGGATGGTCTAGAGAGGATGGTCTGGAGAGGATGGTCTGGAGAGGATGGTCTGGAGAGGATGGTCTAGAGAGGATGGTCTGGAGAGGATGGTCTGGAAAGGATGGTCTAGAGAGGATGGCCTGGAGAGGATGGTGTGGAGAGGATGGTCTTCAGAGGATGGTCTAGAGAGGATGGTCTGGAGAGGATGGTCTGGAGAGGATGGTCTTCAGAGGATGGTCTGGAGAGGCTGGTCTGGAGAGGATGGTCTTCAGAGGATGGTCTTCAGAGGATGGTATGTACAGGATGGTCTAGAGAGGATGGTCTGGAGAAGATGGTCTGGAAAGGATGGTGGTCACAGGATGGTCTAGAGAGGATGGTCTGGAGAGGATGGTCTTCAGAGGATGGTCTGGAGAGGATGGTCTAGAGAGCATGGTCTGGAGAGGATGGTCTGGAGAGGATAGTCTGGAGAGGATGGTGTGGAGAGAATGGTCTGGAGAGCATGGTCTGGAGAGGATGGTCTAGAGAGGATGGCCTGGAGAGGATGGTCCGGAGAGGATGGTCTTCAAAGTATGGTCTAGAGAGGATAGTCTGGAGAGGATGGTCTGGAGAGGATGGTCTTCAGAGGATGGTCTGGAGAGGATGGTCTGGAGAGGATGGTCTAGACAGGATGGTCTGGAGAGGATGGTCTGGAGAGGATCGTCTGGAGACGATGGTCTGGAGAGGATGGTCTGGAGAGGATGGCCTTCACAGGATGGTCTGGAGAGGATGGTCTGGAGAAGATGGTCTGGAGAGGATGGTCTGGAGAGGATGGTGGTCACAGGATGGTCTAGAGAGGATGGTCTACAGAGGATGGTCTGGAGAGGATGGTCTGGAGAGGATGGTCTGGAGAGGATGGTCTGGAGAGGATGGTGGTCACAGGATGGTCTGGAGAGGATGGTCTAGAGAGGATGATCTAAAGAGGATGGTCTGGAGAGGATGGTCTGGAGACGATGGTCTGTACAGGATGGTCTGGAGAGGATGGTCTTCAGGGGAGGGTCTGGAGAGGATGGTCTGGATAGGATGGTCTAGAAAGGATAGTCTAGAGAGGATGGTCTGGAGAGGATGGTCTAGAGAGGATGGTCTGGAGAGGATGGTCTGTAGAGGATGGTCTGGAGAGGATGGTCTGAAGAGGATGGTCTGAAGAGGATGGTCTAGAGAGGACGGTCTAGAGAGGATGGTCTGGAGAGGATGGTCTAGAGAGGTTGGTCTGGAGAGGATGGTCTGGAGAGGATGGTCTGGAGAGGATGTCCTTCAGAGGATGGTCTGAAGAGGATGGTCTGGAGAGGATGGTCTAGATAGGATGGTCTGGAGAGGATGGGCTGGAGAGGACGGTCTAGAGAGGATGGTCTGGAGAGGATGGTGTTGAGAGGATGGTCTGGAGAGGATGGTCTGGAGAGGATGGTGTTCAGAGGTTTCTCTAGAGAGGATGGTCTGGAGAGGATGGTCTGGAGAGGATGGACTGGAGAGGATGGTCTTCAAAGGATGGTCTGGAGAGGATGGTCTAGACAGGATGGTCTGGAGAGGATGGTCTGGAGAGGATAGTCTGGAGAGGATGGTCTGGAGAAGATGGTCTTCACAGGATGGTCTTGAGAGGATGGTCTTGAGAGGATGGTCTGGAGAGGATGGTCTGGAGATAATGATCTAGAGAGGATGGTCTGGGGAGGATGGTCTGGAGAGGATGGTCTAGACAGGATGGTCTGGAGAGGATGGTCTTCAGAGGATGGTCTGGAGAGGATGGTCTAGAGAGCATGGTCTGGAGAGGATGGTCTAGAGAGGATGGTCTGGACAGGATGGTCTAGAGAGTATGGTCTGGAGAGGATGGTATTCACAGGATGGTCTAGAAAGGATGGTCTAGAGAGGATGGTCTGGAGAGGATGGTCTGGAGAGGATGGTCTTCAGAGGATGGTCTTCAGAGGATGGTCTGGAGAGGATGGTCTGGAGAGGATGGTCTAGAGAGGATGGTCTGGAGAGGATGGTCTGGAGAGGAAGGTCTAGAGAAGATGGTCTGGAGAGGATGGTCTGGAGAGGATGGTCTGGAGAGGATGGTCTGGAAAGGATGGTCTGTAGACAATGGTCTGGAGAGGATGGTCTTCAGAGGATGGTCAGGAGAGGATGGTCTTCAGAGGATGGTCTGGGGAGGATGGTCTGGAGAGGATAGTCTGGAGAGGGTGGTCTGGAGAGGATGGTCTGGAGAAGATGGTCTAGAGAGGATGGTCTGGAGAGGATGGTCTGGAGAGGATGGTCTTGAGAGGATGGTCTAGAGAGGATGGTATGGAGAGGATTGTCTGGAGAGCATGGTCTGGAGAGGATGGTCTAGAGAGGATGGTCTGGAGAGGATGGTCTGGAGAGGATGGTCTGGAGAGGAGGGTCTGGAGAGGATGGTCTGGAGAGGATGGTCTTCAGAGGATGGTCTAGAGAGGATGGTCTAGAGAGGATGGTCTGGAGAGGATGGTCTGGAGAGGATGGTCTAGAGAGGAAGGTCTGGAGAAGATGGTCTGTAGAGGATGGTCTGGAGAGGATGGTCTTCAGATGATGGTCTTCAGAGGATGGTCTGGAGAGGATGGTCTGGAGAGGATGGTCTAGAGAGAATGGTCTAGAGAGGATGGTCTGGAGAGGATGGTCTGAAGAAAATGGTCTGCAGAGGATGGTCTGGAGAGGATGGTCTTCAGAGGACGGTCTGGAGAGGATGGTCTGGAGAGGATGGTCTTCAGAGGATGGTGTGGAGAGGATGGTCTGGAGAGGATGGTCTGTAGACAATGATCTGGCGAGGATGGTCTTCAGAGGATGGTCTGGAGAGGATGGTCTGGCGAGGATGGTTTTCAGAGGATAGTCTGGGGAGGATGGTCTGGAGAGGATGGTCTGGAGAGGATGGTCTGGAGAGAATGGTCTGGAGAGGATGGTCTAGAGAGGATGGTCTGGAGAGGATGGTCTGGAGAGGATGGTCTAGAGAGGATGGTCTAGAGAGGATGGTGTGGAGAGGATGGTCTGGAGAGGATGGTCTGGAGAGGAAGATCTGGAGAGGATGGTCTGGAGGGATGTTCTGGAAAGGATGGTCTTCAGAGGATGGTCTGGAGAAGATGGTCTAGAGAGGATGGTCTAGAGAGGATGGTCTGGAGAGGATGGTCTTCAGAGGATGGTCTAGAGAGGATGGTCAGGAGAGAATGGTCTGGAGAGGATGGTCTGGAGAGGATGGGCTTCAGAGGATGGTCTTCAGAGGATGGTCTGGAGAGGATGGTCTGGAGAAGATGGTCTAGAGAGCATGGTCTTCAGAGGATGTTCTGGAGAGGATAGTCTGGAGAGGATGGTCTGGAGAGGATGGTCTGGAGAGGATGGTCTGGAGAGGATGGTCTTCAGAGGATGGTCTTCAGAGGATGGTCTGGAGAGGATGGTCTGGAGAGGATGGTCTAGAGAGGATGGTCTGGAGAGGATGGTCTGGAGAGGAAGGTCTAGAGAAGATGGTCTGGAGAGGATGGTCTGGAGAGGATGGTCTGGAGAGGATGGTCTGGAAAGGATGGTCTGTAGACAATGGTCTGGAGAGGATGGTCTTCAGAGGATGGTCAGGAGAGGATGGTCTTCAGAGGATGGTCTGGGGAGGATGGTCTGGAGAGGATAGTCTGGAGAGGGTGGTCTGGAGAGGATGGTCTGGAGAAGATGGTCTAGAGAGGATGGTCTGGAGAGGATGGTCTGGAGAGGATGGTCTTGAGAGGATGGTCTAGAGAGGATGGTATGGAGAGGATTGTCTGGAGAGCATGGTCTGGAGAGGATGGTCTAGAGAGGATGGTCTGGAGAGGATGGTCTGGAGAGGATGGTCTGGAGAGGAGGGTCTGGAGAGGATGGTCTGGAGAGGATGGTCTTCAGAGGATGGTCTAGAGAGGATGGTCTAGAGAGGATGGTCTGGAGAGGATGGTCTGGAGAGGATGGTCTAGAGAGGAAGGTCTGGAGAAGATGATCTGGAGAGGATGGTCTGGAGAGGATGGTCTTCAGATGATGGTCTTCAGAGGATGGTCTGGAGAGGATGGTCTGGAGAGGATGGTCTAGAGAGAATGGTCTAGAGAGGATGGTCTGGAGAGGATGGTCTGAAGAAAATGGTCTGCAGAGGATGGTCTGGAGAGGATGGTCTTCAGAGGACGGTCTGGAGAGGATGGTCTGGAGAGGATGGTCTTCAGAGGATGGTGTGGAGAGGATGGTCTGGAGAGGATGGTCTGTAGACAATGATCTGGCGAGGATGGTCTTCAGAGGATGGTCTGGAGAGGATGGTCTGGCGAGGATGGTTTTCAGAGGATAGTCTGGGGAGGATGGTCTGGAGAGGATGGTCTGGAGAGGATGGTCTGGAGAGAATGGTCTGGAGAGGATGGTCTAGAGAGGATGGTCTGGAGAGGATGGTCTGGAGAGGATGGTCTAGAGAGGATGGTCTAGAGAGGATGGTGTGGAGAGGATGGTCTGGAGAGGATGGTCTGGAGAGGAAGATCTGGAGAGGATGGTCTGGAGGGATGTTCTGGAAAGGATGGTCTTCAGAGGATGGTCTGGAGAAGATGGTCTAGAGAGGATGGTCTAGAGAGGATGGTCTGGAGAGGATGGTCTTCAGAGGATGGTCTAGAGAGGATGGTCAGGAGAGAATGGTCTGGAGAGGATGGTCTGGAGAGGATGGGCTTCAGAGGATGGTCTTCAGAGGATGGTCTGGAGAGGATGGTCTGGAGAAGATGGTCTAGAGAGCATGGTCTTCAGAGGATGTTCTGGAGAGGATAATCTGGAGAGGATGGTCTGGAGAGGATGGTCTGGAGAGGATGGTCTAGAGAGGATGGTCTGGAAAGGATGGTCTGGAGAGGATGGTCTAGAGAGGATGATCTTCAGAGGATGGTCTGGAGAGGATGGTCTTCAGAGGATGGTCTAGAGAGGATGGTCTGGAGTGGATGGTCTGGAGAGGATGGTCTGGAGAAGATGGTTTAGAGAGGGTGGTCTAGAGAGGATGGTCTGGAGAGGATGGTCTAGAGAGGATAGTCTGGAGAGGATGGTCTGGAGAGGATGGTCTGGAGAGGATTGTCTGGAGGGATTGTCTGGAAATAATGGTCTTCAGAGGATGGTCTAGAGAGGATGGTCTGGAGAGGATGGTCTGGAGAGGATGGTCTGGACAGGAAGGTCTTCAGAGGATGGTCAACAAAGGATGGTCTTCAGAGGATGTTCTGGAGAGGATGGTCTTCAGAGGATGGTCTGGAGAGGATGATCTGGAGAGGATGGTCTTCAGAGGATGGTCTGCAGAGGATGGTCTTCAGAGGATCGTCTGGAGAGTATGGTCTGGAGAGGCTGGTCTTCAGAGGATGGTGTGGAGAGGATAGTCTGGAGAGGATTGTCTGGAGAGGATGGTCTGGAGAGGATGGTCTACAGAAGATGGTATGGAGAGCATGGTCTGGAGAAGATGGTCTTCAGAGGATGGTCTAGAGAGGATGGTCTGGAGAGGATGGTCTGGAGAGGATGGTCTTCAGAGGATGGTCTGGAGAGGTTGGTCTAGAGAGGATGATCTGGAGAGGATGGTCTGGAAAGGATGGTCTGGAGAGGATGGTCTGGAGAGGATGGTCTTCACAGGATGGTCTTCACAGAATGGTCTAGAGAGGATGGTCTGGAGAGGATGGTCTAGAGAGGATGGTCTGGAGAGGATGGTCTAGAGAGGATGGTCTGGAGACAATGGTCTGGAGAGGATGTTCTGGAGAGGATATTCTAGAGACGATGGTCTGGAGAGGATGGTGTTCACAGGATGGTCTAGAGAGGATATTCTAGAGGGGAAGGTCTGGAGAGGATGGCCTTCAGCGGATGGTCTAGAGAGGATGGTCTAGAGAGCATGGTCTGGAGAGGATGATCTAGAGAGGATGGTCTGGAGAGGATATTCTGGAGAGGATGGTATTCAGAGGATGGTTTAGAGAGGATGGTCTAGAGAGGATGGTCTGGAAAGGTTGGTCTGGAGAGGATGGTCTGGAGAGGATGGTCTGGAGAGGATGGTCTTCCGAGGATGGTCTGGAGAGGATGTTCTTCAGAGGATGGTCCGGAGAGGATGTTCTGGAGAGGATGGTCTAGAGACGATGGTCTGGAGAGGATGGTCTTCAGAGGATGGCCTAGAGAAGATGGACTGGAGAGGATGGTCTGGAGAGGATGGTCTAGAGAGGATGGTCTGGAGAGGATGGTCTGGAGAGGATGGTCTGGAGAGGATGGTCTTCAGAGGATGGTCTGGAGAGGATGGTCTGGAGAGGATGGTCTTCAGAGGATGGTCTGGAGAGGAGGGTCTTCAGAGGATGGTCTGGAGAGGATGGTGTAGAAAGGATCTGGAGATAATGGTCTTATGATGATGATCTAGAGAGGATGGTCTGGAGAGGATGGTCTGGAGAGGATGGTCTAGAGAGGATGGTGTGGAGAGGATGGTCTGGAGAGGATGGTCTAGAGACGATGGTCTGGAGAGGATGGTCTGGAGAGGATGGTCTTCAGAGGATGGTCTGGAGAGGATGGTCTGGAGAGGATGGTCTGGAGAGTATAGTCTGGAGAAGATGGTCTAGAGTGGATGGTCTGGAGAGGATGGTCTGGAGAGGATGGTCTGGAGAGGATGGTCTGGAGAGGATGGTCTTCCGAGGATGGTCTGGAGAGGATAGTCTGGAGAATATGGTCTGGAGAGGATGGTTTGGAGAGAATGGTCTGGAGCGAATGGTCTGGAGAGGATGGTCTTCAGAGTATGGTCCTCAGAGGATAGTCTTGAGAGGATAGTCTTCAGAGGATGGTCTGGAGAGGATGGTCCGGAGAGGATGGTCTGGAGAGGATGGTCTAGAGAGGATGGTCTGGAGAGGTGGTCTGGAGAGGATGGTCTGGAGAGGAAGGTCTTCAGAGGATGGTCTACAGAGGATGGTCTTCAGAGAATGGTCTGGAGAGGATGGTCTGGAGAGGATGGTCTTCAGAGTATGGTCTGGAGAGGATGGTCTGGAGAGGATGGTCTGCAGCGGATGGTCTTCAGAGGATGGTCTGGAGAGGATGGTCTGCAGCGGATGGTCTTCAGAGGATGGTCTGGAGAGGATGGTCTGGAGAGGATGTTCTGGAGAAGATGGTCTAGAGAGGATGGTCTTCCGAGGATGGTCTGGAGAGGATGGTCTTCAGAGGATGGTCTGGAGAGGATGGTCTTCAGAGGATGGTCTTCATAGGATGGTCTGGAGAGGATGGTCTAGAGAGCATGGTCTGGAGAGGATGGTCTGGAAAGGATGGTCTGGAGAGGATGGTCTTCAGAGGATGGTCTGGAGAGGATGGTCTGGAGAGGATGGTCTTCACAGGATGGTCTTCAGAGGATAGTCTTGAGAGGATAGTCTTCAGAGGATGGTCTGGAGAGGATGGTTCGGAGAGGATGGTCTGGAGAAGATGGTCTAGAGAGGATGGTCTGGAGAGTATGGTCTGGAGAGGATGGTCTGGAATGGAAGGTCTTCAGGGGATGGTCTACAGAGGATGTTCTTCAGAGGATGCTCTGGAGAGGATGGTCTGGAGAGGATGGTCTGGAGAGGATGGTCTTCAGAGGATGGTCTGGAGAGGATGATCTGGAGAGGATGGTCTGGAGAGGATTGTCTGGAGAGAATGGTCTTCAGAGGATGGTCTGCAGAGGATGGTCTGCAGAGGATGGTCTGGAGAAGGTGGTCTTCAGAGGACAGTCTGGAGAGGATAGTCTAGAGAGGATGGTCTGGAAAGGATGGTCTGGAGAGGATGGTCTTCAGAGGATGGTCTGAGGAGGATGGCCTTCAGAGGATGGTCTGGAGAGGATGGTCTGGAGAGGACGGTCTTCAGAGGAGGGTCTAGAGAGGATGGTCTGGAGAAGATGGTCTGGAGACGATGGTCTAGAGAGGATGGTATGGAGAGGATGGTCTTCAGAGGATGGTCTGGAGAGGATGGTCTGGAGAGGATGGTCTTCAGAGGATGGTCTGGAGAGGATGGTCTGGAGAGGATGGTCTTCAGAGGATGGTCTTCAGAAGATGGTCTTCAGCGGATGGTCTTCAGAGGATGGTCTGGAGAGGATGATCTGTAGAGGATGGTCTTCAGAGGATGGTCTGGAGAGGATGGTCTTCAGAGGATCGTCTGGAGAGGATGGTCTGGAGAGGATGGTCTTCAGAGGATGGTCTGGAGAGGATGGTCTGGAGAGGATGGTCTTCAGAGGATGGTCTTCAGAGGATGGTCTTCAGCGGATGGTCTTCAGAGGATGGTCTGGAGAGGATGATCTGTAGAGGATGGTCTTCAGAGGATGGTATGGAGAGGATGGTCTTCAGAGGATCGTCTGGAGAGTATGGTCTGGAGAGGTTGGTCTTCAGAGGATGGTGTGGAGAGGATAGTCTGGAGAGGATTGTCTGGAGAGGATGGTCTGGAGAGGATGGGCTACAGAGGATGGTATGGAGAGGATGGTCTGGAGAAGATGGTCTTCAGAGGATGGTCTAGAGAGGATGGTCTGGAGAGGATGGTCTGGAGAGGATGGTCTGAATAGGATGGTCTTCAGAGGATGGTCTGGAGAGGTTGGTCTAGAGAGGATGGTCTGGAGAGGATGGTCTGGGGAGGATGCTCTGGAGAGGATGGTCTTCACAGGATGGTCTTCACAGGATGGTCTTCACAGAATGGTCTAGAGAGGATGGTCTGGAGACAATGGTCTGGAGAGGATGTTCTGGAGAGGATGGTCTAGAGACGATGGTCTGGAGAGGATGGTGTTCACAGGATGGTCTAGAGAGGATGGTCTAGAGAGGAAGGTCTGGAGAGGATGGTCTTCAGAGGATGGCCTAGAGAAGATGGACTGGAGAGGATGGTCTGGAGAGGATGGTCTAGAGAGGATGGTCTGGAGAGGATGGTCTGGAGAGGATGGTATTCACAGGATGGTTTAGAGAGGATGGTCTAGAGAGGATGGTCTAGAGAGGTTGGTCTGGAGAGGATGGTCTGGAAAGGATGGTCTGGAGAGGATGGTCTTCAGAAGATGGTCTGGAGAGGATGTTCTTCAGAGGATGGTCTGGAGAGGATGTTCTGGAGAGGATGGTCTAGAGACGATGGTCTGGAGAGGATGGTCTTCAGAGGATGGCCTAGAGAGGATGGACTGGAGAGGATGGTGTGGAGAGGATGGTCTAGAGAGGATGGTCTGGAGAGGATGGACTGGAGAGGATGGTCTGGAGAGGATGGTCTTCAGAGGATGGTCTGTAGAGGATGATCTGGAGAGGATGGTCTTCAGAGGATGGTCTGGAGAGGATGGTCTTCAGAGGATGGTCTGGAGAAGATGGTGTAGAAAGGATGATCTGGAGATAATGGTCTTAAGATGATGATCTAGAGAGGATGGTCTGGAGAGGATGGTCTGGAGAGGATGGTCTAGAGAGGATGGTTTGGAGAGGATGGTCTGGAGAGGATGGTCTAGAGACGATGGTCTAGACAGCATGGTCTGGAGAGGATGGTCTTCAGAGGATGGTCTGGAGTGGATGATCTGGAGAGGATGGTCTGGAGAGGATAGCCTGGAGAGGATGGTCTAGAGAGGATGGTCTGGAGAGGATGGTCTGGAGAGGATGTTCTGGAGAGGATGGTCTTCAGAGAATGGTCTGGAGTGATGGTCTAGAGAGGATGGTCTGGAGAGAATGGTCTGGAGAGCATGGTGTGGAGAGGATGGTCTCCAGAGGATGGTCTTCAGAGGATGTTCTTCAGAGGATGGTCTGCAGAGGATGGTCTCGAGAGGATGGTCTGGAGAGGATGGTCTAGAGAGGATGGTCTAGAGAGGATGGTCTGGAGAGGATGATCTGAAAAAAAAGGTCTGGACAGGATGGTCTGGAGAGGATGGTCTTCAGAGGATGGTCTGGAGAGGATGGTCTGGAGAGGATGGTCTTCAGAGTATGGTCTGGAGAGGATGGTCTGGAGAGGATAGTCTGGAGAATATGGTCTGGAGAGGATAGTCTGGAGAGGATGGTCTGGAGAGGATGGTCTGGAGAGGATGGTCTTCAGAGGATGGTCTGGAGAGGATAGTTTGGAGAATATGGTCTGGAGAAGATGTTCTGGAGAGGATGGTCTGGAGAGGATGGTCTGGAGAGGATGGTCTGGAGAGGATGGTCTTCAGAGGATGGTCTTCAGAGGATAGTCTTGAGAGGATAGTCTTCAGAGGATGGTCTGGAGAGGATGGTCCGGAGAGGATGGTCTGGAGAGGATGGTCTAGAGAGGATGGTCTGGAGAGGATGGTCTGTAGAGGAAGGTCTTCAGGGGATGGTCTACAGAGGATGGCCTTCAGAAGATGCTATGGAGAGGATGGTCTGGAGAGGATGGTCTGTAGAGGATGGACTGGAGAGGATGGTCTTCAGAGGATGGTCTGGAGAGGATGGTCTGGAGTAGATGGTCTAGAGAGGATGGTCTGGAGAAGATGGTCTAGAGAAGATGGTCTTCCGAGGATGGTCTGGAGAGGATGGTCTGGAGAGGATGGTCTGGAGAGGATGGTCTTCAGAGGATCGTCTGGAGAGGATGGTCTTCAGAGGATGGTCTTCAGAGGATAGTCTGGAGAGGATGGTCTAGAGAGCATGGTCTGGAGAGGATGGTCTGGAAAGGATGGTCTGGAGAGGATGGTCTTCAGAGGATGGTCTAGAGAGGATGGTCTGGAGAGGATGGTCTAGAGAGGATGGTCTGGAGAGGATGGTCTGGAGAGGATGGTCTTCAGAGGATGGTCTGGAGAGGATAGTCTGGAGAGGATGTTCTGGAGACGATGGTCTTCAGAGGATGGTCTGGAGAGGATGGTCTGCAGAGGATGATCTGGAGAGGATGGTCTTCAGAGGATGGTCTGGAGAGGATAGTCTGGAGAGGTTGGTCTGGAGAGGATGGTCTGGAGAGGATCGTCTGGAGAGGATGGTCTACAGAGGATGGTCTGGAGAGGATGGTCTGAAGAGGATGGATTTCAGAGGATGGTCTAGAGAGGGTGGTCTGGAGAGGATGGTCTGATCTTCAGAGGATTGTTTGGAGAGGATGGTCTGGAGAGGATGGTCTGGAGAGGCTGGTCTGGAGAGGATGGTCTTCAGAGGATGGTCTTCAGCGGATGGTCTGGAGAGGATGGTCTAGAGAGGATGGTCTGGAGAGGATGGTCTGGAGAGGATGGTCTGGAGACGATGGTCTTCAGAGGATGGTCTGGAGAGGATGATCTGGAGAGAATGGTCTGGAGGGGATGGTCTGGAGAGGATGGTCTTCAGAGGATGGTCTGGAGAAGATGGTCTTCAGACGATGGTCTGGAGAGGATAGTCTGGAGAGGATGGTCTGGAGAGGATGGTCTGGAGAAGATGGTCTAGAGAGGATGGCCTGGAGAGGATCCTCTGGAGAGGATGGTCTTCAGAGGATGCTCTGAGGAGGATGGTTTGGAGAGGATGGTCTGGAGAGGATGGTCCTCAGAGGAGGGTCTAGAGAGGATGGTCTGTAGAGGATGGTCTGGAGAGGATGGTCTAGAGAGGATGCTCTGGAGAGGATGGTGTGTAGAGGATGGTCTTAAGAGGATGGACTGGAGAGGATGGTCTTCAGAGGAAGGTCTTCAGCGGATGG
Organism: Megascapheus bottae; assembly: GCF_031878675.1. Classification (NCBI taxonomy): domain Eukaryota; kingdom Metazoa; phylum Chordata; class Mammalia; order Rodentia; family Geomyidae; genus Megascapheus; species Megascapheus bottae. The sequence goes on along the minus strand of NC_143525.1, from coordinate 49,052,041 downwards.
TCTGGGGAGGTTGGTCTAGAGAGGATGGTCTGGAGAGGATGGTCTGGAGAGGATGGTCTGGAGACGATGGTCTTCAGAGGATGGTCTGGAGAGGATGATCTGCAGAGGATGGTCTGGAGAGGATGGTCTGGAGAGGATGGTCTTCAGAGGATGGTCTGGAGAAGATGGTCTTCAGAGGATGGTCTGGAGAGGATAGTCTGGACAGGATGGTCTGAAGAGGATTGTCTGGAGAGGATGGTCTAGAGAGGATGGTCTGGAGAGGATGATCTGGAGAGGATGGTCTTCAGAGGATGGTCTTAGGAGGATGGTCTGGAGAGGATGGTCTAGAGAGATGGTCTGGAGAGGATAGTCTTCCGAGGATGTTCTGGAGAGGATGGTCTGGAGAGGATGGTCTGGAGAGGATAGTCTGGAGAATATGGTCTGGAGAGGATAGTCTGGAGAGGATGGTCTGGAGAGGATGGTCTGGAGAGGATGGTCTTCAGAGGATGGTCTGGAGAGGATAGTCTGGAGAATATGGTCTGGAGAAGATGTTCTGGAGAGGATGGTCTGGAGAGGATGGTCTTCAGAGGATGGTCTTCAGAGGATAGTCTTGAGAGGATAGTCTTCAGAGGATGGTCTGGAGAGGATGGTCCGGAGAGGATGGTCTGGAGAGGATGGTCTAGAGAGGATGGTCTGGAGAGGATGGTCTGTAGAGGAAGGTCTTCAGGGGATGGTCTACAGAGGATGGCCTTCAGAGGATGCTCTGGAGAGGATGGTCTGGAGAGGATGGTCTGTAGAGGATGGACTGGAGAGGATGGTCTTCAGAGGATGGTCTGGAGAGGATGGTCTGGAGTAGATGGTCTAGAGAGGATGGTCTGGAGAAGATGGTCTAGAGAGGATGGTCTTCCGAGGATGGTCTGGAGAGGATGGTCTGGAGAGGATGGTCTGGAGAGGATGGTCTTCAGAGGATCGTCTGGAGAGGATGGTCTTCAGAGGATGGTCTTCAGAGGATAGTCTGGAGAGGATGGTCTAGAGAGCATGGTCTGGAGAGGATGGTCTCGAAAGGATGGTCTGGAGAGGATGGTCTTCAGAGGATGGTCTGGAGAGGATGGTCTGGAGAGGATGGTCTGGAGAGGATGGTCTAGAGAGGATGGTCTGGAGAGGATGGTCTGGAGAGGATGGTCTGGAGAGGATAGTCTGGAGAGGATGTTCTGGAGACGATGGTCTTCAGAGGATGGTCTGGAGAGGATGGTCTGCAGAGGATGGTCTGGAGAGCATGGTCTTCAGAGGATGGTCTGGAGAGGATAGTCTGGAGAGGTTGGTCTGGAGAGGATGGTCTGGAGAGGATCGTCTGGAGAGGATGGTCTACAGAGGATGGTCTGGAGAGGATGGTCTGAAGAGGATGGATTTCAGAGGATGGTCTAGAGAGGGTGGTCTGGAGAGGATGGTCTGATCTTCAGAGGATTGTTTGGAGAGGATGGTCTGGAGAGGATGGTCTGGAGAGGCTGGTCTGGAGAGGATGGTCTTCAGAGGATGGTCTTCAGCGGATGGTCTGGAGAGGATGGTCTAGAGAGGATGGTCTGGAGAGGATGGTCTGGAGAGGATGGTCTGGAGACGATGGTCTTCAGAGGATGGTCTGGAGAGGATGATCTGGAGAGAATGGTCTGGAGGGGATGGTCTGGTGAAGATGGTCTTCAGACGATGGTCTGGAGAGGATAGTCTGGAGAGGATGGTCTGGAGAGGATGGTCTGGAGAAGATGGTCTAGAGAGGATGGCCTGGAGAGGATCCTCTGGAGAGGATGGTCTTCAGAGGATGCTCTGAGGAGGATGGTCTGGAGAGGATGGTCTGGAGAGGATGGTCCTCAGAGGAGGGTCTAGAGAGGATGGTCTGGAGAGGATGGTCTGGAGAGGATGGTCTAGAGAGGATGCTCTGGAGAGGATGGTGTGTAGAGGCTGGTCTTCAGAGGATGGACTGGAGAGGATGGTCTTCAGAGGAAGGTCTTCAGCGGATGGTCTGGGGAGATTGGTCTAGAGAGGATGGTCTGGAGAGGATGGTCTGGAGAGGATGGTCTGGAGACGATGGTCTTCAGAGGATGGTCTGGAGAGAATGATCTGCAGAGGATGGTCTGGAGAGGATGGTCTGGAGAGGATGGTCTTCAGAGGATGGTCTGGAGAAGATGGTCTTCAGAGGATGGTCTGGAGAGGATAGTCTGGAGAGGATGGTCTGAAGAGGATTGTCTGGAGAGGATGGTCTAGAGAGGATGGTCTGGAGAGGATGATCTGGAGAGGATGGTCTTCAGAGGATGGTCTTAGGAGGATGGTCTGGAGAGGATGGTCTAGAGAGGATGGTCTGGAGAGGATAGTCTTCCGAGGATGTTCTGGAGAGGATGGTCTGGAGAGGATGGTCTGGAGAGGATGATCTAGAGAGGATGGTCTGGAGAGGATGGTCTGGAGAGGATGGTCTGTAGACAATGGTCTGGAGAGGATGGTCTTCAGAGGATGGTCTGGAGAGGATGGTCTGGAGAGGATGGTCTTTATAGGATAGTCTGGAGAGGATGGTCTGGAGAGGATGGTCTTCAGAGGATGGTCTGGAGAGGATAGTCTGGAGAGGGTGGTCTGGAGAGGATGGTCTGGAGAGGATGGTCTACAGAGAATGGTATGGAGAGGATGGTCTGGAGAGGATGGTCTTCAGAGGATGTTCTAGAGAGGATGGTCTGGAGAGGATGGTCTGGAGAGGATAGTCTGGAGAGGATGGTCTGGAGAGGATCGTGTGGAGAGGATGGTCTTCACAGGATGCTCTAGAGGGGATGGTCTAGAGCGGATGGTCTGGAGAGGATGGTCTGGAGAGGATGGGTTGGAGAGGATGGTCTAGAAAGGATGGCCTGGAAAGGATGGTCTGGAGAGGATGGTATGGAGAGGATGGTCTTGAGAGGATGGTCTGGAGAGGATGGTGTTCACAGGATGATCTAGACAGGATGGTCTAGAGAGGATGGTCTAGAGAGGATGGTCTGGAGAGGATGGTCTGCAGAGGATGGTCTAGAGAGGATGGTCTGGAGAGGATGGTCTGGAGAGGATGGTATTCACAGGATGGTCTAGAGAGGATAGTCTAGACAGGATGGTCTGGTGAGGATGGTCTGGAGAGGATGGTCTGGAGAGGATGGTCTGGAGAGGATGGTCTATAGAGGTTAGTCTGGAGAGGATGGTCTGGAGTGGATGGTCTGGAGAGGATGGTCTAGAGAGGATGGTCTAGAGAGGATGGCCGGAGAGGATGGTCTTCAGAGGATGGTCTGAGTAGGTTGTTCTGGAGAGGATGGTCTGGAGAGGATGGTCTGGAGAGGATGGTCTTCAGAGGATGGTCTGGTGAGGATGGTCTGGAGAGGATGGTCTAGAGAGGATGGTCTTCAGAGGATGGTCTTCAGAGGATGGTCTTCAGAGGATGGTCTTCAGAGGATAGTCTTGAGAGGATAGTCTTCAGAGGATGGTCTGGAGAGGATGGTCCGGAGAGGATGGTCTGGAGAGGATGGTCTAGAGAGGATGGTCTGGAGAGGATGGTCTGTAGAGGAAGGTCTTCAGGGGATGGTCTACAGAGGATGGCCTTCAGAAGATGCTATGGAGAGGATGGTCTGGAGAGGATGGTCTGTAGAGGATGGACTGGAGAGGATGGTCTTCAGAGGATGGTCTGGAGAGGATGGTCTGGAGTAGATGGTCTAGAGAGGATGGTCTGGAGAAGATGGTCTAGAGAAGATGGTCTTCCGAGGATGGTCTGGAGAGGATGGTCTGGAGAGGATGGTCTGGAGAGGATGGTCTTCAGAGGATCGTCTGGAGAGGATGGTCTTCAGAGGATGGTCTTCAGAGGATAGTCTGGAGAGGATGGTCTAGAGAGCATGGTCTGGAGAGGATGGTCTGGAAAGGATGGTCTGGAGAGGATGGTCTTCAGAGGATGGTCTAGAGAGGATGGTCTGGAGAGGATGGTCTAGAGAGGATGGTCTGGAGAGGATGGTCTGGAGAGGATGGTCTTCAGAGGATGGTCTGGAGAGGATAGTCTGGAGAGGATGTTCTGGAGACGATGGTCTTCAGAGGATGGTCTGGAGAGGATGGTCTGCAGAGGATGATCTGGAGAGGATGGTCTTCAGAGGATGGTCTGGAGAGGATAGTCTGGAGAGGTTGGTCTGGAGAGGATGGTCTGGAGAGGATCGTCTGGAGAGGATGGTCTACAGAGGATGGTCTGGAGAGGATGGTCTGAAGAGGATGGATTTCAGAGGATGGTCTAGAGAGGGTGGTCTGGAGAGGATGGTCTGATCTTCAGAGGATTGTTTGGAGAGGATGGTCTGGAGAGGATGGTCTGGAGAGGCTGGTCTGGAGAGGATGGTCTTCAGAGGATGGTCTTCAGCGGATGGTCTGGAGAGGATGGTCTAGAGAGGATGGTCTGGAGAGGATGGTCTGGAGAGGATGGTCTGGAGACGATGGTCTTCAGAGGATGGTCTGGAGAGGATGATCTGGAGAGAATGGTCTGGAGGGGATGGTCTGGAGAGGATGGTCTTCAGAGGATGGTCTGGAGAAGATGGTCTTCAGACGATGGTCTGGAGAGGATAGTCTGGAGAGGATGGTCTGGAGAGGATGGTCTGGAGAAGATGGTCTAGAGAGGATGGCCTGGAGAGGATCCTCTGGAGAGGATGGTCTTCAGAGGATGCTCTGAGGAGGATGGTTTGGAGAGGATGGTCTGGAGAGGATGGTCCTCAGAGGAGGGTCTAGAGAGGATGGTCTGTAGAGGATGGTCTGGAGAGGATGGTCTAGAGAGGATGCTCTGGAGAGGATGGTGTGTAGAGGATGGTCTTAAGAGGATGGACTGGAGAGGATGGTCTTCAGAGGAAGGTCTTCAGCGGATGGTCTGGGGAGGTTGGTCTAGAGAGGATGGTCTGGAGAGGATGGTCTGGAGAGGATGGTCTGGAGACGATGGTCTTCAGAGGATGGTCTGGAGAGGATGATCTGCAGAGGATGGTCTGGAGAGGATGGTCTGGAGAGGATGGTCTTCAGAGGATGGTCTGGAGAAGATGGTCTTCAGAGGATGGTCTGGAGAGGATAGTCTGGACAGGATGGTCTGAAGAGGATTGTCTGGAGAGGATGGTCTAGAGAGGATGGTCTGGAGAGGATGATCTGGAGAGGATGGTCTTCAGAGGATGGTCTTAGGAGGATGGTCTGGAGAGGATGGTCTAGAGAGATGGTCTGGAGAGGATAGTCTTCCGAGGATGTTCTGGAGAGGATGGTCTGGAGAGGATGGTCTGGAGAGGATAGTCTGGAGAATATGGTCTGGAGAGGATAGTCTGGAGAGGATGGTCTGGAGAGGATGGTCTGGAGAGGATGGTCTTCAGAGGATGGTCTGGAGAGGATAGTCTGGAGAATATGGTCTGGAGAAGATGTTCTGGAGAGGATGGTCTGGAGAGGATGGTCTTCAGAGGATGGTCTTCAGAGGATAGTCTTGAGAGGATAGTCTTCAGAGGATGGTCTGGAGAGGATGGTCCGGAGAGGATGGTCTGGAGAGGATGGTCTAGAGAGGATGGTCTGGAGAGGATGGTCTGTAGAGGAAGGTCTTCAGGGGATGGTCTACAGAGGATGGCCTTCAGAGGATGCTCTGGAGAGGATGGTCTGGAGAGGATGGTCTGTAGAGGATGGACTGGAGAGGATGGTCTTCAGAGGATGGTCTGGAGAGGATGGTCTGGAGTAGATGGTCTAGAGAGGATGGTCTGGAGAAGATGGTCTAGAGAGGATGGTCTTCCGAGGATGGTCTGGAGAGGATGGTCTGGAGAGGATGGTCTGGAGAGGATGGTCTTCAGAGGATCGTCTGGAGAGGATGGTCTTCAGAGGATGGTCTTCAGAGGATAGTCTGGAGAGGATGGTCTAGAGAGCATGGTCTGGAGAGGATGGTCTCGAAAGGATGGTCTGGAGAGGATGGTCTTCAGAGGATGGTCTGGAGAGGATGGTCTGGAGAGGATGGTCTGGAGAGGATGGTCTAGAGAGGATGGTCTGGAGAGGATGGTCTGGAGAGGATGGTCTTCAGAGGATGGTCTGGAGAGGATAGTCTGGAGAGGATGTTCTGGAGACGATGGTCTTCAGAGGATGGTCTGGAGAGGATGGTCTGCAGAGGATGGTCTGGAGAGCATGGTCTTCAGAGGATGGTCTGGAGAGGATAGTCTGGAGAGGTTGGTCTGGAGAGGATGGTCTGGAGAGGATCGTCTGGAGAGGATGGTCTACAGAGGATGGTCTGGAGATGATGGTCTGAAGAGGATGGATTTCAGAGGATGGTCTAGAGAGGGTGGTCTGGAGAGGATGGTCTGATCTTCAGAGGATTGTTTGGAGAGGATGGTCTGGAGAGGATGGTCTGGAGAGGCTGGTCTGGAGAGGATGGTCTTCAGAGGATGGTCTTCAGCGGATGGTCTGGAGAGGATGGTCTAGAGAGGATGGTCTGGAGAGGATGGTCTGGAGAGGATGGTCTGGAGACGATGGTCTTCAGAGGATGGTCTGGAGAGGATGATCTGGAGAGAATGGTCTGGAGGGGATGGTCTGGTGAAGATGGTCTTCAGACGATGGTCTGGAGAGGATAGTCTGGAGAGGATGGTCTGGAGAGGATGGTCTGGAGAAGATGGTCTAGAGAGGATGGCCTGGAGAGGATCCTCTGGAGAGGATGGTCTTCAGAGGATGCTCTGAGGAGGATGGTCTGGAGAGGATGGTCTGGAGAGGATGGTCCTCAGAGGAGGGTCTAGAGAGGATGGTCTGGAGAGGATGGTCTGGAGAGGATGGTCTAGAGAGGATGCTCTGGAGAGGATGGTGTGTAGAGGCTGGTCTTCAGAGGATGGACTGGAGAGGATGGTCTTCAGAGGAAGGTCTTCAGCGGATGGTCTGGGGAGATTGGTCTAGAGAGGATGGTCTGGAGAGGATGGTCTGGAGAGGATGGTCTGGAGACGATGGTCTTCAGAGGATGGTCTGGAGAGAATGATCTGCAGAGGATGGTCTGGAGAGGATGGTCTGGAGAGGATGGTCTTCAGAGGATGGTCTGGAGAAGATGGTCTTCAGAGGATGGTCTGGAGAGGATAGTCTGGAGAGGATGGTCTGAAGAGGATTGTCTGGAGAGGATGGTCTAGAGAGGATGGTCTGGAGAGGATGATCTGGAGAGGATGGTCTTCAGAGGATGGTCTTAGGAGGATGGTCTGGAGAGGATGGTCTAGAGAGGATGGTCTGGAGAGGATAGTCTTCCGAGGATGTTCTGGAGAGGATGGTCTGGAGAGGATGGTCTGGAGAGGATGATCTAGAGAGGATGGTCTGGAGAGGATGGTCTGGAGAGGATGGTCTGTAGACAATGGTCTGGAGAGGATGGTCTTCAGAGGATGGTCTGGAGAGGATGGTCTGGAGAGGATGGTCTTCAGAGGATGGTCTGGTGAGGATGGTCTGGAGAGGATGGTCTTCAGAGGATGGTCTGGAGAGGATGGTCTTCAGAGGATGGTCTTAGGAGGATGGTCTGGAGAGGATGGTCTAGAGAGGATGGTCTGGAGAGGATAGTCTTCCGAGGATGTTCTGGAGAGGATGGTCTGGAGAGGATGGTCTGGAGAGGATGATCTAGAGAGGATGGTCTGGAGAGGATGGTCTGGAGAGGATGGTCTGTAGACAATGGTCTGGAGAGGATGGTCTTCAGAGGATGGTCTGGAGAGGATGGTCTGGAGAGGATGGTCTTTAGAGGATAGTCTGGAGAGGATGGTCTGGAGAGGATGGTCTTCAGAGGATGGTCTGGAGAGGATAGTCTGGAGAGGGTGGTCTGGAGAGGATGGTCTGGAGAGGATGGTCTACAGAGAATGGTATGGAGAGGATGGTCTGGAGAGGATGGTCTTCAGAGGATGTTCTAGAGAGGATGGTCTGGAGAGGATGGTCTGGAGAGGATAGTCTGGAGAGGATGGTCTGGAGAGGATCGTGTGGAGAGGATGGTCTTCACAGGATGCTCTAGAGGGGATGGTCTAGAGCGGATGGTCTGGAGAGGATGGTCTGGAGAGGATGGGTTGGAGAGGATGGTCTAGAAAGGATGGCCTGGAAAGGATGGTCTGGAGAGGATGGTATGGAGAGGATGGTCTTGAGAGGATGGTCTGGAGAGGATGGTGTTCACAGGATGATCTAGACAGGATGGTCTAGAGAGGATGGTCTAGAGAGGATGGTCTGGAGAGGATGGTCTGCAGAGGATGGTCTAGAGAGGATGGTCTGGAGAGGATGGTCTGGAGAGGATGGTATTCACAGGATGGTCTAGAGAGGATAGTCTAGACAGGATGGTCTGGTGAGGATGGTCTGGAGAGGATGGTCTGGAGAGGATGGTCTGGAGAGGATGGTCTATAGAGGTTAGTCTGGAGAGGATGGTCTGGAGTGGATGGTCTGGAGAGGATGGTCTAGAGAGGATGGTCTAGAGAGGATGGCCGGAGAGGATGGTCTTCAGAGGATGGTCTGAGTAGGATGGTCTGGAGAGGATGGTCTGGAGAGGATGGTCTGGAGAGGATGGTCTTCAGAGGATGGTCTGGTGAGGATGGTCTGGAGAGGATGGTCTAGAGAGGATGGTCTTCAGAGGATGGTCTTCAGAGGATGGTCTGGAGCGGATGGTCTAGAGAGGATGGTCTGGAGAGGATGGTCTGTAGAGGATGGTCTTCAGAGGATGGTCTTCTGCGGATGGTCTGGAGAGGATCGTCTAGAGAGGATGGTCTGGACAGGATGGTCTGGAGAGGATGGTCTGGAGACGATGGTCGTCAGAGGATGGTCTGCAGAGGATGATCTGGAGAGGATGTTATGGAGAGGATGTTCTGGATAGGATGGTCTGGAGAGGATGGTCTTCAGAGGATGGTCTGGTGAGGATGGTCTGGAGAGGATGGTCTAGAGAGGATGGTCTGGAGAGGATGGTCTGGAGAGGATGGTCTGGAGAGGATGGTCTTCATAGGATGGTCTGGAGAGGCTGGTCTGGAGAGCATGGTCTTCAGCGGATGGTCTTCAGCGGATGGTCTGGAGAGGATGGTCTAGAGAGGATGGTCTGGATTGGATGGTCTGGAGAGGATGATCTGGAGACGATGGTCTTCAGAGGATGGTCTGGAGAGGATGATCTGGAGAGGATGGTCTTCAGAGGATGGTGTGGAGAGGATGGTCTGGAGAAGATGGTCTTCAGAGGATGGTCTGGAGAGGATAGTCTGGAGAGGAAGGTCTGGAGAGGATGGTTTGGAGAAGATGGTCTAGAGAAGATGGCCTGGAGAGGATCCTCTGGAGAAGTAGGTCTTCAGAGGATGGTCTGAGGAGGATGGTCTGGAGAGGATGGTCTGGAGAGGATGGTCCTCATAGGAGGGTCTAGAGAGGATGGTCTGGAGAGCATGGTCTGGAGAGGATGGTCTAGAGAGGATGCTTTGGAGAGGATTATCTGTAGAGGATGGTCTTCAGAGGATGGTCTTCAGAGGATGGTCTGGAGAGGATGGTCTTCAGAGGAAGGTCTTCAGCGGATGGTCTGGAGAGGATGGTCTAGAGAGGATGGTCTGGAGAGGATGGTCTGAAGAGGATGCTCTGGGGACGATGGTCTTCAGAGGATGGTCTGGAGAGGATGATCTGCAGAGGATGGTCTGGAGAGGATGGTCTGGAAAGGATGGTCTGGAGAGGATGGTCTGGAGAGGATCGTCTGGAGAAGATGGTCTTCAGAGGATGGTCTGGAGAGGATAGTCTGGAGAGGATGGTCTGGGGAGGATGGTCTGGAGATGATGGTCTGGAGAGGATAGTCTGGAGAGGATGGTCTTCAGAGGATGGTCTGGAGAGGATGGTCTTCAGAGGATGGTCTGGGAGGAAGGTCTGGAGAGGATGGTCTTCAGAGGATGGTCTGGAGAGGATGGTCTGGAGAGGATGGTCTGGAGAAGATGGTCTGGAGAGGATGGTCTTCAGTGGATGGTCTAGAGAGGGTGGTCTGGAGAGGATGGTATGGTCTTCAGAGGATGGTCTGGAGAGGCTCGTCTGGAGAGGATGTTCTTCAGAGGATGGTCTTCAGCGGATGGTCTGGAGAGGATGGTCTAGAGAGGATGGTCTGGAGAGGTTAGTCTGGAGATGATGGTCTGGAGTGGATGGTCTGGAAAGGATGGTCTAGAGAGGATGGTCTGGAGAGGATGGTCTGGAGAGGAGGTCTTCAGCGGATGGTCTGAGGAGGATGGTCTGGAGAGGATGGTCTGGAGAGGATGGTCTTCAAAGGATGGTCTGGTGAGGATGGTCTGGAGAGGATGGTCTAGAGTGGATGGTCTGGAGAGGATGGTCTGGAGAGGATGGTCTTCAGAGGATGGTCTTCAGAGGATGGTCTGGAGAGGATGGTCTTCAGAGGATGGTCTGGAGAGGATGGTCTTCAGAGGATGGTCTTCTGCGGATGGTCTGGAGAGGATGGTCTACAGAGGATGGTCTGGAGAGGATGGTCTGGAGAGGATGGTCTGGAGACGATGGTCTTCAGAGGATGATCGGCAGAGGATGATCTGGAGAGGATGTTATAGAGAGGATGGTCTGGGGAGGATGGTCTTCAGATGATGGTCTTCAGAGGATGGTCTGGAGAGGATGGTCTTCAGAGTATGATCTGGAGAGGATGGTCTAGAGAGAATGGTCTGGAGAGGATGGTCTGGAGAGGATGGTCTGGAGACGACGCTCTTCAGAGGATGGTCTGGAGAGTATGATCAGGAGAGGATGGTCTGGAGAGGATGGTCTTCAGAGTATGGTCTTCAGAGGATGGTCTGGAGAGGATGGTCTGGAGAAGATGGTCTTTAGAGGATGGTCTGGAGAGGATAGTCTGGAGAGGATAGTCTGGAGAAGATGGTCTGGAGAGGATGGTCTAGAGAGGATGGTCTGGAGAGGATGGTCTTCAGAGGATGGTCTGAGGAGGATGGTCTGGAGAGGATGGTTTGGAGAGGATGGTCTTCAGAGGATGGTCTAGAGAGGATGGTCTGTAGAGGATGGTCTAGAGAGGATGGTCTGGAGAGGATGGTCTGGAGAGGATGGTCTGGAGAGGATGGTCTAGGGAGGATGGTCTGTAGAGGATGTTCTCGAGAGGATGGTCTAGAGAGCATGGTCTGGAGAGTATGGTCTGGAGAGGATGGTCTTCAGAGGATGGTCTAGACAGGATGGTCTGGAGTGGAGGGTCTAGAGAGGATGGTCTGGAGAGGATGGTCTAGATAGGATGGTCTGGAGAGGATGGTCTGGAGAGGATGGTCTAGAGAGGATGGTCTGGAGAGGATGGTCTGGAGAGGATGGTCTAGATAGGATGGTCTGGAGAGGATGGTCTGGAGAGGATGGTCTAGAGAGGATGGTCTGGAGAGGATGGTCTGGAGAGGATGGTCTGGAGAGGATGGTCTGGAGGGGTGGTCTGGAAAGGATGGTCTTCAGAGGATGGTCTAGAAAGGATGGTCTGGAGAGAATGGTCTGGATAGGATGGTCTGGAGAGGATGGTCTTGAGAGGATGGTCTTCAGAGGATGGTCTGGACAGGATGGTCTGGGGAGGATGGTCTGGAGAGGATGGTCTAGAGAGGATGGTCTGGAGAGGATGGTCTGGAGAGAATGGTCTGGAGAGGAAGGTGTTTAGAACTTGGTCTACAGAGGATGGTCTCTAGAGGATGGTCTGGAGATGGTGGTCTTCAGAGGATGGTCTGGAGAGGATGGTCTGGAGAGGATGGTCTGCAGCGGATGGTCTTCAGAGAATGGTCTATAGAGGATGGTCTGGAGAGGATGGTCTGGAGAGGATGGTCTTCAGAGGATGGTCTGGAGAGGATGGTTTGGAGAGGATGGTCTTCAGAGGATGGTCTTTAGAGGATGGTCTTCAGAGGATGGTCTGGAGAGGATGGTCTTCAGAGGATGGTCTGGAGAGGATAGTCAGGAGAGGTTGTTCTGGATACGATGGTCTTCAGAGGATGGTCTGGAGAGAATGGTTTGCACAGGATGGTCTGGAGAGGATGGTCTGGAGAGGATGGTCTTCAGAGGATGGTCTGGAGAGGATGGTCTGGAGAAGATGGTCTTCAGAGGATGGTCTGGAGAGGATAGTCTGGAGAGGATGGTCTGGAGAGGATTGTCTGGAGAGGATGATCTAGAGAGGATGGTCTGGAGAGGATGGTCTGGAGAGGATGGTCTTCAGAGGATGGGCTGACGAGGATGGTCTGGAGGGGATGGTCTAGAGAGGATGGTCTGGAGAGGATAGTCTTCAGAGGATGGTCTGGAGAGGATGGTCTGGAGAGGATGATCTGGAGAGGATGGTCTAGAGAGGATGGTCTGGAGAGGATGGTCTTGAGATGATGGTCTGTAGACAATGGTCTGGATTGGATGGTCTTCAGAGGATGGTCTTTAGAGGATGGTCTGGAGAGGATCCTCTGGAGAAGATGGTCTTCAGAGGATGGTCTGAGGAGGATGGTCTGGAGAGGATGGTCTGGAGAGGATGGTCTGAAGAGGATGGTCTAGAGAGGATGCTTTGGAGAGGATTGTCTGTAGAGGATGGTCTTCAGAGGATGGTCTGGAGAGGATGGTCTTCAGAGGAAGGTCTTCAGCGGATGGTCTGGAGAGGATGGTCTAGAGAGGATGATCTGGAGAGGATGGTCTGAAGAGGATGCTCTGGGGACGATGGTCTTCAGAGGATGGTCTGGAGAGGATGATCTGCAGAGGATGGTGTGGAGAGGATGGTCTGGAAAGGATGGTCTGGAGAGGATGGTCTGGAGAGGATCGTCTGGAGAAGATGGTCTTCAGAGGATGGTCTGGAGAGGATAGTCTGGAGAGGATGGTCTGGAGAGGATGGTCTGGAGATGATGGTCTTCAGAGGATGGTCTTCAGGGGATGGTCTGTAGAGGGTGGTCTAGAGAGGATGGTCTGGAGAGGATGGTGTGGAGAGGATAGTCTGGAGAGGATGGTCTTCAGAGGATGGTCTGGAGAGGATGGTCTGGAGAGGATGGTCTTCAGAGGATGGTCTGGGAGGAAGGTCTGGAGAGGATGGTCTTCAGAGGATGGTCTGGAGAGGATAGTCTGGAGACGATGGTCTGGAGAGGATGGTCTGGAGAGGATGGTCTGGAGAGGATGGTCTGGAGAGGATGGTCTTCAGTGGATGGTCTAGAGAGGGTGGTATGGAGAGGATGGTATGGTCTTCAGAGGATGGTCTTGAGAGGCTCGTCTGGAGAGGATGTTCTTCAGAGGATGGTCTTCAGCGGATGGTCTGGAGAGGATGGTCTAGAGAGGATGGTCTGGACAGGATGGTCTGGAGAGGATGGTCTGGAGACGATGGTCTTCAGAGGATGGTCTGGAGAGGATGATCTGGAGAGGATGGTCTGGAGAGGTTAGTCTGGAGATGATGGTCTGGAGTGGATGGTCTGGAGAGGATGGTCTAGAGAGGATGGTCTGGAGAGGCTCGTCTGGAGAGGATGTTCTTCAGAGGATGGTCTTCAGCGGATGGTCTGGAGAGGATGATCAGGAGAGGATGGTCTGGAGAGGATGGTCTTCAGAGGATGGTGTTCAGAGGATGGTCTGGAGAGGATGGTCTGGAGAAGATGGTCTTCAGAGGATGGTCTGGAGAGCATAGTCTGGAGAAGATGGTCTGGAGAGGATGGTCTAGGGAGGATGGTCTGGGAGGATGGTCTTCAGAGGATGGTCTGAGGAGGATGGTCTGGAGAGGATGGTCTGGAGAGGATGGTCTTCAGAGGATGGTCTAGAGAGGATGGTCTGGAGAGGATGGTCTAGAGAGGATGGTCTGGAGAGGATGGTCTGGAGAGGATGGTCTGGAGAGGATGGTCTAGAGAGGATGGTCTGTAGAGGATGGTCTGGAGAGGATGGTCTAGAGAGCATGGTCTGGAGAGTATGGTCTGGAGAGGATGGTCTTCAGAGGATGGTCTAGACAGGATGGTCTGGAGTGGATGGTCTAGAGAGGATGGTCTGGAGAGGATGGTCTTGATAGGATGGTCTGGAGAGGATGGTCTGGAGAGGATGGTCTAGATAGGATGGTCTGGAGAGGATGGTCTGGAGAGGATGGTCTAGAGAGGATGGTCTGGAGAGGATGGTCTGGAGAGGATGGTCTGGAGAGGATGGTCTGGAGGGATGGTCTGGAAAGGATGGTCTTCAGAGGATGGTCTTCAGAGGATGGTCTGGACAGGATGGTCTGGGGAGGATGGTCTGGAGAGGATGGTCTAGAGAGGATGGTCTGGAGAGGATGGTCTTCAGTTGATGGTCTAGAGAGGGTGGTCTGGAGAGGATGGTATGGTCTTCAGAGGATGGTCTTGAGAGGCTCGTCTGGAGAGGATGTTCTTCAGAGGATGGTCTTCAGCGGATGGTCTGGAGAGGATGGTCTAGAGAGGATGGTCTGGACAGGATGGTCTGGAGAGGATGGTCTGGAGACGATGGTCTTCAGAGGTAGGTCTGGCGAGGATGATCTGGAGAGGATGGTCTGGAGAGGATAGTCTGGAGATGATGGTCTGGAGTGGATGGTCTGGAGAGGATGGTCTAGAGAGGATGGTCTGGAGAGGCTCGTCTGGAAAGGATGTTCTTCAGAGGATGGTCTTCAGCGGATGGTTTGGAGAGGATGATCAGGAGAGGATGGTCTGGAGAGGATGGTCTTCTGAGGATGGTCTTCAGAGGATGGTCTGGAGAGGATGGTCTGGAGAAGATGGTCTTCAGAGGATGGTCTGGAGAGGATAGTCTGGAGAAGATGGTCTGGAGAGGATGGTCTAGGGAGGATGGTCTGGGAGGATGGTCTTCAGAGGATGGTCTGAGGAGGATGGTCTGGAGAGGATGGTCTGGAGAGGATGGTCTTCAGAGGATGGTCTAGAGAGGATGGTCTGGAGAGGATGGTCTAGAGAGGATGGTCTGGAGAGGATGGTCTGGAGAGGATGGTCTGGAGAGGATGGTCTAGAGAGGATGGTCTGTAGAGGATGGTCTGGAGAGGATGGTCTGGAGAGGATGGTCTGGAGAGGATGGTCTGGAGAGGATGGTCTAGAGAGGATGGTCTGTAGAGGATGGTCTGGAGAGGATGGTCTAGAGATCATGGTCTGGAGAGTATGGTCTGGAGAGGATGGTCTTCAGAGGATGGTCTAGACAGGATGGTCTGGAGTGGATGGTCTAGAGAGGATGGTCTGGAGAGGATGGTCTAGATAGGATGGTCTGGAGAGGATGGTCTGGAGAGGATGGTCTAGATAGGATGGTCTGGAGAGGATGGTCTGGAGAGGATGGTCTGGAGAGGATGGTCTAGAGAGGATGGTCTGGAGAGGATGGTCTGGAGGGATGGTCTGGAAAGGATGGTCTTCAGAGGATGGTCTTCAGAGGATGGTCTGGACAGGATGGTCTGGGGAGGATGGTCTTCAGAGGATGGTCTGGACAGGATGGTCTGGAGAGGATGA